>NC_090818.1:89961323-90561323 GCF_000390325.3 Nicotiana tomentosiformis
CACGAAAATTGCCTCACGTTCGCGAAGCACAAAACCCAACCACCCAAAAATCCTCCTACGTGAACGCGAAAGCTCCCTCGCTAATGCGATGCTTCACAAAACTCTGCCTACGCAAATGCATCTCACTGACCGCGAACGCGAAGGCTTCAGGCCTGGTGCCCAAGCAGGCCTTATCCTTCTACGCGAACGCAAACGTTCTCTCGCGATCGCGATGCACAATTTCTCTAGACCTTATCAAACGCGAGGCCTTCTTTACGAATGTGAAGTAAAAACTTCACCTTCCTCCCAGATACCGTTCGCGAATGCGTGAGATTCAGATTGATTACGGATTGAGTATGGCCTTGTTGAGCTGCAGATTTTTCTACGGACCTCGACTAAGTTTGTATGATGTCCTTGTTTTAGGATGTTTCACCTTCCTCCCAGTTCAAGCCAAAATGTCTACGAACCTCCAAATCTATATCCAGACACACTCTTAAGTCTATAATCACCATATGGATCTATCAAAACAATTAAAACTCCATTCTGAAGCCATTTACATATAAGTCAACATTCGGTCAACTCTTTCAATTTAGGCTTCCAACCTTGGGAATAAGTGTCCCAATTCATTCTGAAACATCCCTAGAACCAAACCAACCACCCCGGCAAGTCATGTAAAAAAACACGAATATAGAATAAGCAATAAATAGGGGAACATGGCTATAATACTCAAAATAACCAGTTGGGTCGCTACATTCTCCCCCTCTTAAACAAATGTTCATCCTGAAACGGGTCTAGAATCATACTTGGAGTCTCAAATAGGTGTGGATATTTTCTTCGCATCACCCACTCGGTCTCCCAAGTAGCCTCCTTGACTGGCTGACCTCTCCACTGCACTTTCACTGAAGCTATGTTCTTCGACCTCAACTTTCGAACCTGCCGATACTAAATGGCCACTAGTACCATATCATAAGTCAAATCCCCATCCAACTGAATCATGCAGAAGTCCAAAATATGAGATGGGTCACCGAAATACCTCCAGAGCATGGAAACATGAAACACTGGATGAACACTCGATAGACTAAGTGGCAATGCAAACTTGTAATCCACCTCTCCAATCCTCTCAAGCACCTCAAAAGTGCCAATATACCGAGGGCTCACCTTTCCCTTCTTCACGAACCTCATAACACCCTTCATAGGTGAAACTCTGAGTAATACCTTCTCACCCACCATGTAGGCAACATCACGAACCTTCCGATTGGCGTAACTCTTCTGTCTAGACTATCCCATATGAAGCCGATCCTGAATCAACTTAACCTTGTCCAAAGCATCCTAAACCAAGTCAGTACCCAATAGCCTAGCCTCACCTGGCTCAAACCAACTAACCGGATACTGACATCGTCTCCCATACAATGCCTCATACGGAGCCATCTAATACTCGATTGGTAGCTATTATTGTAGGCAAACTCTGCAAGTAGCACAAATAGATCCTAAGAACCCCCCAAGTTTATGACATAAGCATGTGGCATATCCTCTAATATCTGAATGGTGCGCTTGGGCTGTCCACCCGTCTGAGGGTGGAATGGTGTACTCAATGCAACCCATATGCCTAACTCTCCTTGCACCTTTCTCCAAAACTGCGAAGTGAGCTGCGTGCCCCAATCTGAAATAATGGGCACTGGCACACCGTGAAAGCAAACAGTCTCGTAGATATAAATCTCCGCCAACCGCTCCGAAGAATAGGTAGTCCCAACTGGAATGAAATGTGTGGACTTAGTCAACCGATCCACAATCACCCAAATAGCATCAAACTTCTTCAAAGTCCATGGGAGACCAACTATGAAGTCTATGGTGATACGCTCCCATTTCCACTCGGCCTCTTAAGCAAACCGCCCGGCCTCTGATGCTCTTACTTCACCTGCGGACAATTCAAGCACCGAGCTACAAAATCCACTATGTCTTTCTTCATCCTCCTCCACCAATAGTGCTGCCTCAAGTCTTGGTACATTTTCATGACACCCGGATGAATGGAATACCACAAACTGTGGTCCTCCTCAAGAATCAACTCACGTAACCCATCCACGCCGGGGACACATATCAGACCCTGCATCCGCAAGACCCCATCATCTCCAATAGAAACCTCCTAGGCATCACCGTGTTGAACTGTGTACTTAAGAACAAGCAAATGGGGGTCGTCATACTGACGATCTCTGATGCGATCATATAAAGAAGATTGATAAACCACACAAGCTAGAACCCGATAGGCTCCGAAACATATTACCTCATCAACTGATTCGCCAAGGCCTGAACATCTGCTGCAAGTGATCTCTCACCGACATGAATATATGCAAGGCTACCCATACTCATCGCCTTTCTACTCAAGGCATCTGCCACCACATTGGCCTTCCCGAGATGATACAAAATGGTAATATCATAGTCTTTTAACAGCTCCAACCATCTCCGCTGCCTCAAATTTAGAACCTTTTATTTGAGAAAGTACTGAAGACTCTAATGATGTGTAAATACCTCACAAGACATGTGGTAAAGAGAATGCTTCCAAATCTTCAATGCATGAATGATGGCTGCCAACTCTAAATGATGAATGAAGTAGTTCTTCTCACGAGGCTTCAACTGGAGTGAAGCATAAGCAATCACTCTATCCTCCTGCATCAAGAAGCACCCAATACCAATCTGAGAAGAATCACAATGCACTCTATAAGAACCCGAAGCTGAAGGCAAAACTAGAATTGGAGTTGTGGTCAAGGCAGTCTTGAGCTTCTGAAAGCTCTCCTCACACTCATCCGACCACCCGAATGGAGCACCCTTCTGGATCAACCTGGTCAAAGGCATTTTAATGGATGCGAAGATAATATCCGGCCAAGCTGAGAAAACTCAGAATATCCATAGTTGAAGATGGTATAGGCCATCTCTAAACCGCGTCAATCATCTTCGGATCTACCTTAATCACCTCACTAGACACCATGTGCCCCAAGAACGCCACCGAACTGAGCTAAAATCACACTTGGAGAACTTGGCATAAAACTTCTTCTCCCTCAACGTCTGTAGTACAATCCCAATAGCCTCCTAGGTACATGATGTACACTTGGAGAATTGAGCTGAAATCATATGATGTGCATGCTCCTCCTGGGTACATGAGTACGCTAGGATATCATCAATAAATACTATGACAAACGAATCAAGATATGACTGGAACACACTATACATCAGATGCATGAATGCTGCTGGGGCATTGGTCAGTCCAAAAGACATCACAGAGAACTCGTACTGACCAAAACGGGTCCTGAATGTCATCTTCTGAATGTCAGAGTCCTGAATCTTCAACTGGTGATACCCAGACCTAAAATCAATCTTAGTGAATACTCTAGCCCCCTGAAGCTGGTCAAATAAGTCATCAATGTGCCGCAAAGGATACTTGTTCTTAATTGTAACTTTGTTCAACTGTCTATAGTCAATGCACATCTGCATAGTACACTCATTCTTATTCACAAACAGAATCGATGCACCCCACGGTGACATACTAGGCCTAATGAACCCCTTATCAAGAAGCTCCTGAAGCTGCTCTTTCAATTCCTTCAACGCTGATGGTGCCATATGATATAGAGGAATAGAAATGGGCTGAGTGCTCGACACCAAGCAAATACCAAAATTAATGTCTATGTCGGACAGAATGCCAAGCGAGTCTATAGGAAACACATCCGTAAAGTCTCATACTACTGGAGCGGAATCAATGGTAGGAGTATCATAACCAACATCCCTCACAAAGGCCAAATATGACAAACATCCCAACCATCCGTTAAGCCTTCAGATATGAAATCACCCTACTGGGAACATAGTCCAGAGAACCTCTACACTCGATCCTAGGTAACCTCGTCATCACCAATGTCACGGTCTTAGCGTGATAATTCAGAATAGCATGACATGGGGACAACCAATCCATGCCCAGAATCACGTCAAAATCAACCATACTAAGCAATAAGAGATCAACTCTAATCTTTAATCCCCCGATGGTCACCACACACGACCGATACACACGGTCCATACCAGTAGAATCTCCCACCAGAGTAGATAGATAAACATGAGAGACTAAGGACGCACATATCATATACAAATAATGAGCAAAATATGATGATACATATGAATAAGTGGAACCGGGGTCAAATAATATCGAAGCATCCCTGTGGCATACCGAGGCAATACCTGTGATCATTGCATCTAAAGAAACAGTCTGTGGCCTGGCAGGTAAAACATAGCATCGAGCCTGACCGCCATAAGTTCGGCCTCCCCCTCTAGGGCGACCTCTAGCTGCCTGAGCCCCACCCCGAGATGGCTGAGAGGGTGGTGAAGTAATTAGTGTGGAAGTCATAACCTAACCCCTCTACTGAACCGGACCTCCAAAACGATGGGGACACTGCCTCCACACATGTCCAAACTCCCCGCACTCGAAGCAACTCCGATCGACCGATGGTGGTAGAGACTTAATCAGACCCTAAGAACTAGAAGAACCTGGCACAGATGAACCCTGAACTGATGGAGCACGAGATGAACTTTGTGCCGGGAGGGAACTGAGTGATGACTGACTCGGACGGGCACCGTATGAACCATGCCAAGCTGATACACCACGATGAATTGGACTAGCCATCTGAGCGGGCCTATAAGGATGACCACTATTGTGGTGGGACTGCCCTCCAGAAGAAACACCATTGAAACCACCTGAACTACGAGGCCTTTTGGCCTCCCTCTCCTCACGGTCATGACTATGGACTTGCTTTAGTCGCATAGCAATATCAGCCACCTCATCAAACCTAGAACTTGATGCAATCTCTTGAGTCATGACAAAGCGCAGTACATAGTTAAGGCCGTCAATGAACCTCATAATCCTCTACGTCTCTATGGGAGCCAACCAGATCGCGTGACGAGCCAACTATGAAAATCACATCTCATATTGGGTCACAGACATACCCCTCATGGCGTAGCTGCTCAAACTACCTACACAACTCCTCCCTGCGGGTCTGTGGAAAAAACTTCTCCTAGAAGAGAACGGAGAACTCATGCCATGTAAGTGGTGCAGTGCCAGTAGGCCTGCTCAACTCATAAGTCTTCCACCATCTGAAGGCCGCCCCCGATAGCTGAAAAGTAGTAAATGAGACTCCACTAGTCTCCAGAATACCCGCAGTGCGAAGAATCCTCTACCACATGTCTAAGAAGTCCTGAGCATCATCTAACCCAGCCCCACTGAATGTTGGAGGCCTGAGCCTCCCAAATCGCTCTAGCGTCTTCTGCTTCTCATCACTCATAGGTGGGCCCATATCGTCCTGAGAAACTATAACCGGCTGGGCTGGTAGTACCCCTAGTGTCTGAAGTCCCTGAACCACCTGCTCTAGAGTATGGGTAGCGAGAGTCTGTGCACCTCCCCTAGCATTAGAAGTAGCTAGTGCGGCCTGAACTGAAACTGCCGGAACAAGGTTAGTGCATACAGTCAATATTTAGGCCAAATCCTCCTAAAGGCTTGGAATCACAACGGGCACAGCTGGTGCCTGAGCTTGTCCCACCAGTTCAACCACATTTGGAATCTGCTCCTGAGCTGGAGCAACTGGTAGCTCCAAAGGTGCTGGACTAGCTGTTGTACGAGTTCCACCTTGGCCTCTCGCGGCCCTAGCTGGTGGTACTGGTAGCTGTTTACCCGATCCGGTAGCCCGTGTCCTCACCATCTGTGAGAGAATAAAATAGTAGAAGTTTAGTTTCCGGAATCAACAAATCTGCACGACAAGAATACAAGAAAGCAAAGTTTTCGTAATAGTTCGGTAGACTCTCAAAGATAAGTACAGACGTCTCCGTACCGATCCGTAAGACTCAACTAAACCTGTTCATGACTTGTGAGATCTGTATAACTAGGCTCTGATACCAACTTGTCATGACCCAAACTCAACATGTTGTGATTGCGCCTATCACAAAACTAGGCAAGCTGATAGTCACAAATAAATATGCATTTTTAAATTTGAAATTATGAAGAAACAAGTTAAATAGCAAAAATTCTCACAAATAACTGATAAGAAATACCGCGACTCCATACAAATTCCCCCAAAATTTAGGTGTCACAGAGTACATGAACTACCAAATATCAACATAGTCAAAACTTCTAATACAACTATGTTGAAAGATAGAACATTGCTAAATAAACTGAATAAAAGAAGGAGAGTCAAGGTCTGCGAACGCCAACGCAGCTACCTCAAAAGTCTCCAAGCAGGAAATGTTCCAAGTCTAGCAACCACCGTGCCCAGAAGTACCTGGATCTGCACATGAAGTGTAGAGTTTAGTATGAGTTCAACCGACCCAATGTACTCAATACGTAACAGGACTAACCTTGGGCTAAAAGCAGTGATGAGCTCAAATAGGTACAGTCTGAACCACATAATAATAGTATAGATATGACAAGAAATTGAGGGTAATAACTCAGAGAAAATCTCATACACTGTTGTACACAGTACATAAAATTAGACATGCTTTCAAGATCAACCATTTAGGCTCAATATTGATAAAAATATGCCAGGTATAGCAAACATGAGGAGTGCTAGATCTCTATGTCTACATGTCAAATATGCATGTCACCTGTGATGCAACATAGTGATAAACTCATATACTGATGCTCTTAGAGTATTCAACCTCACTCAGCACACGCAATCATTCAGTACCCCAATCACTCAACACTATAAATCACTCGGCACTCGGCACTCGCACTCAGCACTTAGTGGTGCCTACGCTCACTACTGGTATGTCAGACTCCAGAGGGGTGGATCTTGCCCAAGCACTAATATAAGCCAACATGGCATGCTGCGGCGTGCAGTCCGATCCCATCATGAATCAATAAAGCCTGTTGCGGCGCTCAACCCGATCTGATAAATATCACTCACAACCAGGCCCTCGGCCTCACGCAATCATCAATCTCTCCAGTCTCTCAGGCTCACAAATCTCATGACAAACAACCCAAACAATGATAATATTATGTAACAACAGAAGGTAACAGAGACTGAGATATCATATACAAATTATAGATGTGACTGAGTAAATAATTGTAATTTAACCAAATAATTCAACAATTGAAACGACCTCCGTGGGTCCCAACAAAATAAGCATATAGTCTAAACATGATTTCTAACATGGATTGTAGCTCAATTACTCTAACAAGTAGGAATTTCATGAATAGCAATAAGATTTGATAACTACACGGTACCACTGAAATAACCGAGAGACAATTATCACGGTGCATGCCCACACGCCCATCACCTAGAATGTGCATCACCTCAATACCAACCACATAACACGTAGTTCAGGGATTCATACACTCAGTATCAAGTTTAGAAGTGTAACTTACCTCAAACCGCGGAAATCCCTACACCAACAAGCCCTTGCTTCGCGAATCGGCCTCCGAATGACTCGAATCTAGCCAGAAACAACTTAATGCAATCAATACAAGCTATAAAAATCGATTCCATATGATAAAGTTAGGTTCCTTAACCAAAGTCAAAAAGTAAACCCAAAAAGTGAACCCCGAGCCACCTCTCGGAATCCGACAAAATTAAATAAATTTGAACACCCATTCAACAATGAGTCCAACCATACCAAAATTACTCAATTCCAATCTCAATTCGACCTCCAAATCCTCAAATTATGGTCTACGAAGTTTCACAAATTTTCCCAAAATTTTCCAATGCAAAATACTAATTAAATGGTAAAAACAATGATAGATTTATGTATAACAACCAAAATTGAGTTAGAATCACTTACCCCAATCAAAATCGTTGAAAATCCTTTCACGGATCGCCTAAATCTGAGGTCTCTAGCTCAAAATATGAAAAATGGGTTCAAACCCTTGATTTTGAAATAAATATCTGCTGCCCAAATGCCCTTCTTCGCGAACGCGGAAATTGCCTCGCGTGCGCGAAGCACAAAACTCAACAACCCAAAAATCCACTTATGCAAAAGTGAAGTCTCCCTCATGAACGCGATGCTTCATAGAGCTCTACCTACGCGAATGCGTGTCCATGGCCGCGAACGCGAAGGCTTAAGGCCTGGTGCCCAAGTCGGCCTCATCCTTCTACGCAAACGCGATCCCGGTGCACAATTTTCATAGACCATCGCGAATGCGAGGCCTTCTTCTTGAATGCTAAGTACAAACTTCACCTGCATCCCAGATACCCTTCACGAACGCGAGACTCATCTCGCAAAGGCGAATAAGGAAACCAGACATCAGAAAAATCTGCAGCTCAATAAGGCCAAACTCAATCCGTAATCAATCCGAATATCACCTGATGCCCACAGGACCACATCCAAACATACCAACACATCTTAAAACATCATACAAAGCTTAGTCGAGGCCTCAAATCACATCAAACGACATCAAAATCACGAATCGCACCACAATTCAAACCTAATAAACTAATGGATTTCCAACTTCTACAAACCATGCCAAAACCTATCAAACCAACTCCGATTGACCTCAAATTTTTCACATAATTCATAAATGACACAACAGACCTAATATAACTTATGGAACCAAAATCCGAGCCCGGTAACATCAAAGTCAACTCTTTGTCAAACTTCTCAACTCTCCAAACTTCAACTTTTCCAACTTTTTCCAGTTCAATCTAAAATTCCTATGGACCTCCAAACCAATATACGGATACACTACTAAGTCCAAAATCACCAAACTGAGCTATCAGAACCATCGAAACTCTATCCGGAGCTATTTACACTTAACTCAACATCTGGTAAACTCTTTCAACTTAGGCATCCAACCTTTGGACTAAATGTCCCTATTCATTTCGAAACATCCCCAGAACCAAACCAACCACCCTGACAAGTCACATAACAATAAAAGAATATAGAATGAGAAATAAATGGGGGAAAAAGGCTATAATACTCAAAACGACCGGCCGGGTTACAACTAGTGAGTATCGATGTCGACCCCTTGTCACCATTTCTTCGAGGTTAGGCTTGATACTTACATGGTACCATTGTGGTGTACTCATACTACATTTTTGCATATTTTTGTGCAGATCCAGGTATGTCTGCTCGTGCCGGTCATTAGTAATCATCTATTAGCTACTTCACGGAGACTTCTAGGTATACCTGGTCGGCGTCCACAGGCCTCAGAGTCACGTTCCTTTATTCTTATTTCATGTTGTATTTTCTTTCAGTCAGTGATGTAGTAGATACTCTAGTTTTACTATGTAGAGCTTATGATTCAATTCAACCGGTCTTGTGAGTGTATTATTGTTGATTCTGTTTTTGGAAGTTTACATCAGTTATTCTGTTTTGTTGTAGTATTTTGTAAATTATTTCTGCCAGGTTATTATAAACTGTTAGGCTTACCTACTCGTAGAGACTAGGTTCCATCATGACATACTTCGGAGGGAAATTGGGGTCGTGACAAGGTGGGGGACCCTCGTAAAGTTCTTGAGCATGTTCAGGACCTTAGCTCAGGCGGGGTTGCTTCCACTTCTACTAGCCATATCTCAGGATGGGGGGAGGAGCTCAAACTCGCATGACCCGTATCCAGAGCAGCAGGGTCCGGGTTGATCAGGTCCTAGAGGTTATACCAGTACAACATGTTGTTCCGGTTCAGCCCGCGGTTAGAGCAATAACATCTGAGGAAGAGCATATTAGACTTGAGAGGTTCAAGAAGTATCACCCTCCTTCTTTTAGTGGTTTAGCTTCAGAGGATGCACATGGGTTTGTAGAGGAGTACCACCATATTCTCTGCACCTATGGGTATTGTTGCGACGAGTGGGGTTGCTTTTACTATGTTCCAGCTGTAGGGAGCAGTGTATCAGTGGTTACAGGTGTACGAGGAGGGCAGCCCAGTCGATGCAGCTTCACTTATGTGGACTCAGTTTTCAGAGTTGTTCTTGAGAGAGTTTGTTCCTCAGACCCTTTGGGATGCATAGCGCACAATGTTCGAGCAGTTGTGCCAGGGTACTATGACAGTGTCGGAGTATGCTATCCAACTTAGTGATTTGTCCAGACATGCACCTACCTTGTTTTCTACAACCATAGAGCGAGTCCGTCGATTTATCGAGGGGCTCAACTATGGTACTAGGTTCAGCATGGCTTGATAGTTAGAGATAGATACACCATATCAGCAGGTTGTAGAGATTGCACGGAGGTTGGAGGGTATGCGTGGCCGTGAGAGAGAGGACAGGGAGACCAAGAGGCCTCGTGGTATGGGAGGATTTAGTGGTGGTCACACTACAACTACAACCCATCATGGTAGAGTCTATATGAACCTTCTAGTTCATTCAGTTCTTACAGCTTCTAGTAGTGCTCCGGTTATTCCGAGATCTCAGGTTGCCCACTTTGCTCAGGCATTTTCTAGTGCACATCCTACACGGGGTACCTTAAGCGGTCAATCTCGCCGACCAGGCCTGAGCTAGTCATAGAAACCACGCCCACCGATAGCTTTCTTTGAGTGTGGTAATACCCGTCACATGGTTAGAGACTGCCCCAGACTCAGGAGGGGTGCACCTCCACAGACTACTCAGGTTCCTTGGATTCAGTCAGGTCCACAGACTTCTTAGGCCATGGTTGCTGCCCTAGTTGTCTCCCCACCCGCACAACCAGCTAGGGGTGGGGGACGGGCGGGTAGAGGTCGCCCTAGAGAGGAAGGCCAGGTTAGATTCTATGCTTTTCAGAGTAGGACGGAGGCAGTTGCTTCAGACTCAGTCATTACAGGTATGGTTCCGATTTGCCATAGAGATACATCAGTCTTATTTGATTTGGGCTCCACTTATTCATATGTGTCATCTTACTTAGCTCCATGTTTTGATATATCACTCAATCCTTTGAGTTCTATTTATGTGTCCACGCCTTTGGGAGATTCTATTGTTGTGGACCGTGTGTATCAGTCGTATTTCCTTATTGGTGGTTTGAGAACATAGTTGATCTATTGTTACTTAATATGGTAGAATTGTATGTTATCTTGGGCATGGACTGGTTGTCGCCCTATCATGCTATTCTAGATTGTGACGCCAAGATTGTGACGCCGGTTGTGCCAGGTTTACCACAGTTAGAGTAGAGGGGTGTATTGGATTATGTTCCTAGCAAGGTTGTATCATTTCTAAAGGCTCAACGGGTGTTTGAGAAGGGATGTGATGCTTATCTAGCCTTTGTGAGAGATGCCAGTGTTGATACTCCTACCATTGAGTCAGTTTTGGTAGTGAGAGACTTTCTAGATGTCTAGGGGATCTTCCGGTCATGCCGCCAGATTGGGATATCAATTTTGTTATTGACATATTGCCGGATACTCAGCCCATTTCTATTCTACCATATCATATGGTCCCAGCGGAGTTGAAGGACCTAAAGGAGTAGTTGCAAGAGTTGCTTGTAAGGGTTTCATTTGGACTAGTGTATCGCCGTGGGGTGCTTCGGTCTTGATTGTGATGAAGAAAGATGGTTCTATGTGCATGTGTATTGATTAGCGGCAGTTGAACAAGGTTACAGTAAAGAACATGTATCCATTACCACGCATTGATGACTTATTTGATCAGCTGCAAGATGCCAGAGTGTTCTCAAAGATTGATTTGTGGTCGGGTTATCATCATCCAAAGATTCGGGATACAGATATTCCAAAGACTACATTCATGACTCGGTATGGTCACAACGAGTTCCTTGTGATGTCATTTGGGATGACCAATGCCCGAGCAACATTTATGAAACTGATGAACAATGTATTCTAGCATTAACATGATTCATTCGTCATTGTGTTTATTGACGACATCTTGGTGTACTCCCACAGTCGGGAAGATTATGAGCAACACTTGAGTGTTGTGCTCCAAACATTGAGAGAGAAGAAGTTGTATACAAAATTCTCAAAGTGTGAATTCTGGCTTGATTCAGTGGCGTTTTTGGGTCATGTGGTGTCAAGTGAGGGGATCAAGGTAGATTCGAAGAAGATTGAAGAAGTGTAGAGTTGGCCCAGACCATCTTCGACCACTGAGATTTAGAGTTTCCTTGGTTTTGTCGGGTATTATTGTCATTTTTAGAGGGTTTCTCATTTGTTGCTGCACCTATGACCCGATTGACCCAGAAGGGTGCTCCTTTCAGATGGTCCGAGGAGTGTGAGGCAAGCTTTCAAAAGCTCAAGACTGCTTTGATTACAATGAGAGTGTTGGTGTTTCCTATGGGATCAGGGTCTTATACTATGCATTGTGATTCGTCACGTGTTGGCCATGGCGCAGTGTTGATGCAAGATGGTATGGTTATTGCCTATACGTCTCGACAGCTAAAGACCCATGAGAAGAATTATCCGGTCCATGACTTGGAGTTGGTAGCCATTGTTCATGCATTGAAGATCTGGCGGCATTATTTGTACGGTGTCCCTTGTGAGATCTTTACCGACCACTAGAGTCTACAACATCTGTTCAAACAGAAAGATCTTAACTTGCGGCAGTAGAGGTGGTTAGAGTTGCTTAAGGACTATGATATCACCATTGTATATCATTTCGGGAAGGCAAATTCGGTGGCCGATGCCTTGAGTCGAAAGGCAGAGAGTTTGGGTAGTTTAGCATATCTACTAGAAACAGAGAGGCCATTAGCATTAGATGTTCAGGTCTTAGCCAACCAGTTTGTTAGATTGGATGTTTCGGAGCCAAGTCGAGTTCTTGGTTGACACGGTTCAACACAAAGATGCCAAGGAGGTTACAATCGGAGATGGCTGTGTGTTGCGGATGAAAGGCTAGTTATGCGTGCCCAATATGGATGGGTTGCGTGAGTTTATTCTTTAGCAGGCCCATCATTCGTGGTACTCCATTCATCCGGGTGCCACTAAGATGTATCAGGACTTGAGGCAGCACTATTGGCGGAAGAGTATGTAGAAAGACATAGTAGAGTATGTAGCTCGGTGCTAAATTGTCAGCAGGTGAAGTATGAGCATCAGCGACCGGGTGGTTTGCTTCAGTGACTTGAGATTCCCAAGTGGAAATGGGAGTGTGTCACCATGGACTTCGTTGTTGGGATCCCATGCACTCAGAAGAAATTTGACGTGGTATGGGTGATTGTGAACATGCTGACCAAGTCGGCTCATTTCATTTCGGTAGTGACTAACTATTCTTCAGAGCAGCTAGCTCAGATCTATATCCACGAGATTGTCTGACTTCATGGCATGCTGGTATCCATCATCTCTGATTGGGGTACGCAGTTCACATCACGTTTCTGGAGAGCGGTACAACATGAGCTAGGCACACGGGTTGAGTTGAGTACAACGTTTCACCCCTAGATGGACGGAGAGTCCAAACGCCCCATTCAAGTATTGGAGGATATGCTTCATGCCTGCGTTATGGATTTCGGGGGCACTTGGGATCAGTTCTTTCCACTTGCAGAATTTGTCTACAACAATAGCTACAAATTAGGTGTTACACCCCATGTTTTAGTACGTGAGAGTCCGTTGTAAGCCAATTAATGTAAGCTCATAAATGAGATCATCTTTGAAAGTACAAAAAAATAAGTTAATCATGTTATCATGGAGGTTACAAATATTTAAGATCATGAATAACAAGTACCAAGAGGGTTGGAAGGCTTAGAAGCTAAACAAAATGAAGCAAATAAGTTTCGCCGAAAGTCAACAAGTTGGAAATGTTATAACATGTACTTTTGGGGTGAGACTGACGAGCTCGAAACACATATTTAAATTATCCTCACTAGTCAAAGATAGTATAGTATAATATCGTATCCACATGGATTGGAGTTAAACAGTATTTTTGTAGTTTCTAGCTTGGTTTTTATCCAGGAGAATCAACAATTGAGATTTATATGGTTAATAACTAAAATTAACTAAGAATATAAAGCTATTGACTAATGACTATCGCAACAAAGGTAAGCAAGGAAGTTATCAATGGGAGAAAATAGGGTTTTGATAGGATAGGTGCAAGATATTTGTTTGGGATCTAACTCTAAATAATTCACTCCTAATGTTCAAGTGATTCTCTCGAATTCACTCAATTATTAGTTCAAACGTTCAGCAAAAACTCCTCTCTCGATTAAGCCTTAACCTCAAAAGATGAACTAATGTAAGCACGTAAAGATATGCAAGAATGCGTAAAGGATGGGTCTTTGGGAAAACCTCTTTCGATTATTCTCCTAACTAGGTTTAGTCAATGATTCAACTAGCCTCTTTCGATTACTTAGAAGAGTCTATGATGTCACCCATCAATATAATGCAAAGATATCACAAGTCATGCCTCTCTCGATTATATGAACAAGTGAATATAGATGCAACAATTAAATCCTCCAAAAATGCTTCAATACATAAAACTAGAGTTATAATCTACAAACAATCATCAATACTTTCCCACTTCTCAAGGTCACAACATTCACTATTTCTTTGTGATTTCTCTCAGTATCAGCGGGGAGAGTGCCTGGAACCCTCTTAGATAATATTGTTGCAATCTTTCCCACTTGTCTCTCCAAGTTTCGAAAACCAGTGCCCAATTCTTTGGTAGCTTCCCCGTGAGCGTCCAACCTCTTATCTGTCTTGATAATGAAGGCCTTCATTAGATCATCTAGACCAGGCTGATTGGACTATTGAGGCTGAAACTACTGCCTATGCTGATTTTGGAAGACTGGAGTTCCTTGTCCGTGAGGTCTAGAGTTATTTTGTTGCCACGCATTTGCAGTACCTCCAGGTGAACTCCATGAAAAATAGGGGTGCCTCTGACCCATTGCATTATAATTTCCTATAACATTCACTTCCTCAGTTGAGGTTTGACACTCATGAGTAGGATGCCCTCTCCGTTATATATCAAATGTTGTATGAGGCTCACTTTGTATTGTAGCTAAGCTCGGCTTCCATATTTCTTTAGCCAAAGCATCAAGCTGTACATGCATAGATATGTTAGCATCAACCTAGTGAACACCTGTCGACCTTGTTCTTTCAGCACTCTCAGAAGGCCACTGATTTGCATCTTCAGACAACTCATCTTCATCAAAGGGCCTCCAACTACATTGCTCAGTGTTCTACATGAGGCCAGTGTCAATCCATCCCAAAAGTTCTGGAGTTGCATCCAGAGTTCAATTCCCTATGTTGACACTTTTTAACAATCTCCTTAAACCTCTCATATGCTTCAAAAATAGTTTCCGTATCTTTCTGGCAGAGGTTATGGATTTCCCTTCTAAACTTGCCCATTTTAGTTGAGGAGAAATATTTATCAAAGAATTTTCTAGTCATCTTCTCCCATGTTCTGATCGATCCCGTGGGTAAGCTTCGAAGCCACTGCTTTGCAGCATCTTTGAGTGTGAAGGGGAATGCCCTTAAGTAAACTTCATCTTGTGACACACTATTGCATTGAAAGGTGTTCATAATCTTCTCGAAGTCCATTAGATGGTTGTTTGGATCTTCGTTCATCTTCCCTCTGAAGACACAACAATTTTGAAGGGTTTGGAGAAACCCTTGTTTCAACTCGAAATTATTAGCATCAATTGGGGGTGGTCTAATACTTGATGAACCTTTATTGTAGACCAGTCTAGCATAATTGCCAAGTGGTCTCCCATGCAAGGGTTGATATTTATTAAGTTTGAGACCCCTCTCTTCTTCATAGATGTTCTGCGGATCTCTAATAGCTTCTTCCTCACCATCCCGTGTAGCTTGTTCTTTTTGTTGGGATGCTTCACTCACAGCCAAATCCACATTATCTTCACCGTTTCCAGCCATAAGTTCTTTGGTTAAGGACTACCCAACTTTTTCTGTTGTCTTGGTGAGATTTCTTTCCTTCTTCAGTTGTCGCAATTGTTTTTCAATTTTTGGCTCGTATGGTAGCACTTCCTTCGCAGAAGTTCTAGTCATGCACCACTCTGAACCTGTAACCTACGCACAGTCAAAGAATACCAAACGTAAAAAAGGGAAAGATAAAATAAAATAAAAATAAAAATTCTTTAATTAGCACTACAAACTATTTCAAACACTATTGATTGCCAATCCCCGGCAACGATGCCAAAATTTGACGAGCTCGAAACACACACTTAAATTATGCTCGCTAGTAAAAGATAGTATAGTATAATATCGTATCCATATGAATTGGAGTTAAATAATATTTTCATAGTTTCTAGCTTGATTGCTATCAAGGAGAATCAACAATTGAGATTTATATGATTAATAATTAAAATTAACTAAGAATCTAAAGCTATTGACTAATGGTTATCACAACAAAGGTAAGCAATGAGGTTATCGGTGGGAGAAAATAGGGTTTTGATAGGATAGGTGCAATATATTTGTTTGAGATCTAACTCTAAATAATTCACTCCTAATGTTCAAGTGAATCTCTCGAATTCACTCAATTATTAGTTCAAACGTTCAGCAAAAGCACCTCTCTCGATTAAGCCCTAACCTCACAAGATGAACCAATTTAAGCACATGAAGATATGCAAGAAAGCATAATGGATTGGTCTTTAGAAAAACCTCTTTCGATTATTTCCCTAACTAGCTTTAATAAATGATTCAACTAGCCTCTTTCGATTACTTAGAAGAATCTATGAACTCACACATCAATATAATGCCAAGATATCACAAATTATGACTCTCTCGATTACATGAACCAATGAATATAGATGCAATAATTAAATCATCCATAAATACTTCAATATATAAAACTAGAGTTATAATCCACAAATAATCATCAATACACCACATCCATCAAACTCTAAAGGTAACTACTCCATAAATATGGAGCAATTCATCACGGATAAAATTAAAGTATAGGAAAATATAAATTCAATCCAAACTCGTGTCTTGAGTGAGGAAGGAATGATGAAATCCTTGTGCTCATGTTCTTACAACCTCTCCTTAGCCTCCTTAAGTCGAATATATGTCAAAAGTCCAGAAAATAATATTTTCCCATGTATTTATACCAAGTAAGGTCAGGCCGAGACAAAATAACCTTCTCCTAGCCGAAGTAGGATTTTCATTCTGTAAATATTGCACAGGCGCACCGCATGGGGCGATGCGTCATGCGGGGCATAGTGGGGAAATCCAGAGAGTTGGTTCTAACAGACAGTAGTGAAATGCACAAGCGCGGCGCTCCACATGCCGCGTCAGTCGGGATTTCTTAGAGTACGAATGTTTCTTGCGTTTTGACATCCAGACTTGGTCCTGGACCCCCGAACACGATCCCGGCTTAATCCCTTGGGCCTTTACTCAGACTTCAATGCTCCAAATTACTCAAACTCATTCCATAACATCCACATAGATCGAAATCACTTCTAAAAGGAATAAAACACATAATAAGTGCAAAACACTATCAATTAAAGCTCAAAACGAATAAAGTACAGTAAATTAAAGTACAATAAGCGACTAAAACACGAGTTTATAGCCTGTCATCAGAGATTAGGGTGCTTAACATGATAAGGAGGTCATTTTATGAGTTATGTTAGTCGTATGCTAGTTGTGTCTTTTGTTTTAAAGTCAAGCGAGTTATGGAACAAAAGTTGGCAAAGGTCATCACAGGTTACATTCATAAATGAGCTGAATATTAGGTAAAATGTAGTTGAGCGTTCCTCCCATTATACTTGGAATTACTGGATGATACACCTATCAAATTGAAGATTTACAAGTCTAGTTTCGAACGCATTAAACCATTTAAAAATACGACATCGGAGTAGAGAGATATTCATATTTTTCCGAGACTGCGCAGGAAGCTCCTATAGGACACACTTTGTCGGTGGCCGATCTTCACTAGTTTTTATTTCGTTTTTGGGATGAGATTTGCACATTTTTCGACCTCCTTCCATCATCACACTCTCCAAACTCTCCCAAACAGTTCCTCTAAAACTCCAAGGAAATTAAAAAATACACCATAATCCAACATCAAAGTTAGCCAAAGGTAAAGAATAACCCCTCTATGGTGTTGTGATGTGAATAAGGATGATGGTTCGCTAAGTTAAGCTTAGGGTTCGAATTTTACATACTGCCTAAGGTATATTTAACATCCTTTTGATGGTTTTTAAAGCTAATTACAGGTTAGTTGTGGTTTTGGAGTGAAAAATTACAAGATAGCACTTGAAAGGGAAAGATATGTTGTTATCCTTTGTTGGGCTGTTTTAAGGCTATATATATATATATATATATATATATATATATATATATATATATATGTTGTTATAGTTGGAAAAAGAGAAAATAATATGATTATGATATGGTTTCTGTTGTTATGCATGTTTATATGTTTATTAAGTTAATTGGTGAAAGAAACATATGAAACTTGAGATTGGAAGTAAAGATTAGCTTAAGTCACCTCTATGGTATTGTATTGCCATTGAGTGCTGTTGTTCGATAAATATAACTTGGATTGCAATATGAAGCTATTGTAGAGGTATGTTTATTGTGTTCTTGCATGTGCTTAAGATTATCTTGATTTTGATTAAGCTAAATGGATGGATTAGACATGAACTAGTGAATAAAGTTGCTAATTGAGGACACTTGGAGTTGTGGATTATTTTCTTTGTTAGGAATATATGGTATAAGGCTGGAATCATTGATGAATGACTTCATTATCATGTTAATGATACTGTTAAGTTATATTAAGAATTCTATAATGGGTGATATGGAGTATACGGGTTCTAATCGAAGCTTGCCGCTCGTCTTGAAGTAGTTGTGATTTGTTGTTGTTATATGGTGTCTTGTTATTGATACTTATATGTTGCTGGACTTCTCTGGTTGTTGTTGTTGTTGTTGTTGTTATTGTTGTTGTTGTTGTTGTTGTTGTTGTTGTATGGTATTGGAGGAGTCCCTTGTTAAAAGGGAGATGCTGTTGAATTTACATAAACGAGCTACTAGCTTAAATTCCGGACTTAGCCTTTACTAAGCACTGATTTTTAATCTCCTTATGCTATGGTAGATTGAGTTGAGTTGTTTGAAGAGTTGCTTGGAAGGTATTAAGGACTCAATGGGGTTAATGTATGTTAAGTCTAATCTTTTCCTTCATTTTGGCATGATCTTGTAACTACATGTATTTGATAACGAGACATAAAGAGAAGTTTGTATTTCTCAATTTATGTACATTATCCTAGTCTCATAAGTTATCATATTCTCCCTTATCGGGACTTCATATTCAGTTAAGTATTGTCTTCTTCCAGTCAAGAGAGCAGAGGGTCTCTCTCTCTCTCTCTCTCTCTCTATATATATATATATATATATATATATATATATATATATTCACACACACACATTATTACATTATTTTCACCACCATCAAGATATAATCGATGGGCAGGTTCCTATTGGGAAACCTATGATCAGTTGGTAAGTTATATACCGTGCCTATTATGGCCAAGAGCCTATGAGCGAGCACAGAATGGCCGAGATACAGAGCATAGTTTTGTTATTTCTAGAGGCTTGTAGAGACGGGCATCTATTTTACTTACTATATTTAGAGAGTTGAGTCAGTATCAACATGTAAGCATATATTCAAATCAACTTTGACTCCCACTTACTTTCAATTATTATATTATCAATTCAGTTTTTGCTTTCAGTTATTCTATTGCCTTACATACTCCATACATTATTTCGTACTGACGTCCCTTTTGCTGGGGACACTGTATTTCATACCTACGGGTCTTAATAGACAGCTGGATAGACCTTTCCAGTAGACAAGAGTCAAACAGCAGCTCGGTTTGTAAGCTCCAGTTCCTCAAAGTTACCAGGTCTAGACCCTAGAGTCCATTTTATATATAAAGGTTTAATGGGTAGGTCGAGGCCCTGTTCCGATCATGATATAGTTTTGTTATTTCTAGGGGCTTGTAGACGTGTCCTTTAGATTTTGTATGTTAGTATTGTGGCCTTGCTAGCCCTGTGTGCATGTTCAGTTTGGTATTGCTAGTTGTAGACGTTCATGGCTGCCTTGTCGGCCTACACAGTTATATATATGAGCTTTTGGGTTATGTTTACCCCTCAGATGAGAGAGACATTATTTTTAGATAAGTCATAATATGGCCTCATCAGTCTAAGTTGAGGGTTACCCCTCCATAGTTCACAGTTACAAAGTGGTACGCTCGGGTCGAGTATGCCATCGGGTGCCGGCCATGCCTCTTCAGGTTTGGGGTGTGACAAACTTGATATCAGAGCAATTTTATCCTAGGGAGTCTACAAGCCGTGTCTTGTAAAGCCTTATTTATAGATGTGTTGTATACCACATTATATAAACAGGAAGCTACAAGGTATTTAGGACTCTGTTACCCTTCTTTCAAATCCAGATCGTGCTATAGAGGTGAGTTATAAGAGTTTGAGCCAAGACTTATGTTTTCTAATGCTATAGAAATGCTTTCAATTAGAAAAACTGCAACTAGGAAAAGGGCTAATATAGCAGCAGGTAAGGGCATTAGTAAAGAGAGAATTCTTGACGACATGGCCCTGTTTGAGGCCCTATTAGATCGTGCATACCAGATGGTACACTCTAGAATAATACAGTCAGATATGAATACTATAGCGGAATCCTAGAAGGGATAAATATTTACCTTAGTATGACTCCCGCCCCTAGTAAAAACAGAATAGTAGGCAACACTAATAGCCCGTGAGATGGAGCAAGGGGAGATAAAAGTGAAGGAATATTTTGTTGAAGTTTTTATAATAAGGTAATAGGGAGATATATTAGCAGGAGAATAAGAATAGAGTAAATGAAGCATTATGAGTAAGATATTATAAATGGGTGATAACGGTAAATCAAAATATGATAGGATGACATAGTCTATAGTCAAGTAAAGAAAAAGACAAGGGGTGACTGGCCTTGAGACTATAAAAGAGTATACGTAATAAAGTTATATCCTTATTTCTAGAAATGATTTTGTGACTCCAACATGATTACTAGAAGGCTAAGTTAGACCCCCTGAGTAATCGAAATTAGTATGGGCTAGTAAATAAAAAGAAAATTGAACATGATTTAGGGACCAAAGTATTTGATAATAATCGGCATCATGAGAATTTCAGAGATCGCATTTCGGCAATGATAGAGTGGACAACAGAAGAATAAGCTTTAAATGTCATTTAGGAAGACAGTTCCCTAAAGCAAGCATTGTGAGCAGAGTTAAGCTTAAAGAGTCATTTAGGAAGACGCTTCCCAAAAGCAAGCACTAGGGTGCTTAACATGATAAGTAGGTTATGTTATGAGTTATGTTAGTCGTATGATAGTCGTGTGTTATGTTTTGAAGTCAAGCGAGTTGTGGAACAAAAGTTGGCAAAGTTCATCACAAGTTACATTCATAAATGTGCTGAATGTTAGGTCAAATGTAGCTGATCTTTTATCACATTATGCTTGGAATTACTGTATTATCCACCTACCAAATTGAAGATATTCGAGTCTAGTTTCTAACACATTACACCATTTGAAAATACGACACAGTAGTAGAGAGATATTCATGATTTGGCGAGACTGCGCAGGAAGCCCCTATGGGACCCACTTGGTCGGTGGCCGAACTTCACTTGTTTTTATCTCGTTTTGGGATAAAAATAGTTCCCCTAAGGCTTCAAGCAAATTTAAAAAAAATACACCATAATCCAACATCAAAGTTAGCCAAAGGTGAAGAATAACCCCTCTATGGTGTTGTGATGTGAATAAGGATGATGGTGAGCAAAGTTCAGCTTAGGGTTCAAATTTTATATACTGCCTAAGGAATATTTAACATCATTTTGATGGTTTTTAAGGTTAATTACAGATTGGTTGTGGTTTTGGAGTGAAAGATTACAAAATAGCACTTGAAAGGGGAAGGGATGTTGTTATCCTTTGTTGGGTTGTTTTAAGGCTATATATATATATATATATATATATATATATATATATATATATATATATATATATATATATATATATTTGTTGGTATGGCTGGAAAATGGGAAAATTAACATGATTGTGATATGGTTTCTGTTGTTATGCATGTCTATATGTTTGTCAAGTGAGTTGGTGAAAGAAACAAATGAAACTTGAGATTGGAAGTGAAAATTAGCTTAAGTCGCTTCTATGGTATTGTATTGCCATTGAGGGCTTTTGTAAGATAAATATAACTTAGATTGCAACTTGAAGCTACTGTAAGAGGGATGTTTATTGTGTTCATTCATGTGCTTAAGGTTATCTTGATGTTGACTAAGTTATATGGATGGACTAGACATGAAAGTGAATAAAGTTTCTAATAGAGGATACCTGGAGTTGTGGATATTTTTCTTTTTTATGAATATATGGTATCAGGCTGGAATCATTGATGAATAACTTCATTATCATGTTAATGATACTGTTAAGTTAAAGTAAGAAGTCTAAAATGGGTGATATGGGGTATACGGGTTCCAATTAGAGCTTGCCGCATTTTCGTCATCTATGTCAAGGTTGGGCGATTCTTTTTTCCTCCATTTTTCATTGGTTGGGCGATTTTTGGAGCTCTTGGAAGGGAGATTTTCGTCATCTATGTCAAGGTAAGTGATTCCCACCTAATGCAAGTTAAATACTTAGATTATATACGGATTTAGACATGAAAATTTGTAGAAATTTGGAATTTTGAAGAAATACCTAGAAATTGGTATTCTTGGATTTTGATCATGAATTTTGGCATGAAATTGAGAATAAATTATATATTTGAGTTTGTGAGGCTATGGGTAATGGTTATCTTCGAACATTTTCAAAATCCGGGCACGTATGCCCGAGGGTGCTTTTATCGGCTTTTCGAGCGGAGTTGGGAATTGTTGTAAATCGATAAATTATGAGTATTAAAGCATATTTTAATTGGGTTGCATCTTATTTGACTAGTTTTGTAGCGACGGGCATCAGTTTGAGTTGTCGGAGCGGGTTTGGAGCCGGTTATGGAATTTCAGAGCGAGGTAAGTCTCCTTTCTAACCTTGTAAGAGGGAATTAACCCCATAGGTGAACTAAATTATTGTGTGCTTCTATTTGTGGGGGCTACGTACGCACGAGGTGACGAGAGTCCGTACGTAGATACTAGCTATGCCTATGTCCGGGTAGTTTTAGGCTCACATCATGCCTTGTTGATATTGTTATTGATTTATCTTTATTGTTTGCCTCGAGAG
This sequence comes from Nicotiana tomentosiformis, assembly GCF_000390325.3. Lineage (NCBI taxonomy): Eukaryota > Viridiplantae > Streptophyta > Magnoliopsida > Solanales > Solanaceae > Nicotiana > Nicotiana tomentosiformis. The sequence continues at coordinate 89,984,366 of NC_090818.1, forward strand.
AGAGCGAGATTGACTTTGCTTATTAAATGTTTTGAAAGGAGTTGAAATTGAAGAAAATGAGGATTAAAAGGTTTCATTTGAACTTCATAGTTTCGTAAAGGATTGAGGAATTCTATAATAACTTAAGAAATCTATGTCTGACCGCGTCGCATGTATGTTTCGCGAGCGGGGTAATTTCCTAAAAAGGCTACAAGCTGAATTTCCCTTATTTTGAAAAGAATCAAGAAAGAGATAGGATTTTAATGTTAAAATTATATTTGACCGCGTCGTAAGTATGATCCGCGAGCGGGGAGATTTCCTTAAATTTTAATTTGACCGCGTCGCACGTATGATTTGCGAGCGGGGTATTTCCTTCTACCACTCTTATGGGATCAGACCGTTCCCCTCGGCAGGATTTATGTACCACACACTCATGAAAGCGGGTCGTTCGCCTCAGCAGGTTAATAGATGCATCTATGGTTCGCGTCGTTCGACTCTCGACAGTGCACAATTTACTTTTATGTTGGATCGGGCCGTGCGCCACAATATTTCCTATATATATTATCCTCATTAAATCGTGCGTAATATTGGCAAGAAGCCGGTGTATTTGAAGGTTTTCCCTGATTTAGATTATGACCACCTCTTTGATGAAATCCACCATCTCTATATATATGCTCCGATTGCAGAGGCAACTTGTTAGTTGAGAGCTCGAGTAAAATTGTAAAGAGGAGAATTATGCCACGTATTTTATACATGTTTATTTCATATATTTACTCGGTTTCATATCTATTCACTTCTTTACTGTACCTGATATTATTGGACTAGTAAGTGTCGAAGTCGACCCCTCATCACTACTTCTTCGAGGTTAGACTGGATACTTACTGGGTACACGTTAATTTACGTACTCATACTATACTTGCTGCACATTTTTTTGTAGGTGCATATATGTCTAGCAGCCTTCCGGGTGCAGAGGTATGGTTATAGCGGAGACTTAGGTGAGCTGCATTTTCATCTACGATCTGCAGCCAGCAGAACCCCCTTCAGAGTTACTTATGTATTTTCCTATCTAATTTGTTTTCTGGACATGTATTATATTTTATTTTATCATCCTAGTTGACGCTCATGCACTTGTGACACCGGGTTTTGGGATGATTACGGGTTATTCAGTATTGAAATCGTTAGAAACATTATTATTTATTCTGTTAAGTCCATCTTTTACTATTAAATGGAAGAAAAAAACTCATGATTTCAAAATACTATAATGAGAACCAAATTAAGAATTTATTTTTGGCTTGCCTGACAGCGGTGTCCTGCGCCATCACGACTTTAATGGATTTTGGGTCGTGACAACATGGTATCAGAGCACTAGGTTCACTTAGGTCTCATGGGTCATGAGCAAGTCTAGTAGAGTCTTGCGGATCGGTACGGAGACATCTGTACTTATCTTCGAGAGGCTACAGGGCTGTTAGAAGCACTTCCCTTCTTGATTCCTCATCGTGCGATTTGATTCATTTTAGGCTTATGCCTTTGCTTCTTTCCTATTCAATATTATATGACGTGAAGCACTTGTTATAAATAGGTAATCGAGGAAATATAATGATATTATAGACGTGGTTCAGGATGTTTCTCCCTGCTTATTTGATTGGGCTAATGTTATCGCATTGCGAAAGAATGTTCTTACATACCAGCTTGGTAGCGGTATTTCTGATGATTTTGAGGCTATGCATAGATTGCTAGTATGTTCACCAGTTGTTATCGCACAGTATTGATGTGATGGTAGAATGACTACGCGCCTTGAGAAAGTTTATAGTGATTTGGGATTCATGGTGGACCGTGACTAGGTCTACGGACTTAATCTGGAATATTGGCTATTATGCGAGGGAGATTGGATACAACAGAAAAGAGTTGCTTGATATGAAGAAGAGTACAACAGGACTCTGGATTGGAATGAATTGTCGCACTTTTTTAGTAGATATCAAATGGGGAGTGAACGGGCTTCTACAGTCGGTGAATGGGCATGCACCCGGGATGGTTTATTGGTTTCGTAGTAATTGCGCTCAGTGCAGCATCATTGGAAGATTTCGAGGAATTTGGTGGGTCGATAGCGCGAGGTCAGGTCAGAGAGGAAGGATGTACCTTGGTGGGTTTCAGAGTTATGCGGTGGTGGCTTCGAGCTAAGTGGAAGAGACCCACCGCCTACGATTGGATGGCATGATCATCTATTTGTGAGGTTCCTAGCTATCGGTGTATTGGTGGGTTATTACGGTTAAGAAAAGAGAACATTAGTGGTGATTCGAGCAAAGGATTTGAAGAATGCATGTTATATTTGGCCTTATCGATTCGTGTTCAGGTTTGGGGAAGACTCAGAGTCTAGGCTTCGTGTGGAAGTGGTGTATAAGGAAAATGATTCAGTCGGGTACTTCTTTGAGAGATCGTTCATGTGCTAGGGGAGCCTTGGAGTTTGATTATATTTGGGACCAAGTTAGAGTGAGTGACTCTCAACAACGGTCTTAATGGATTCAAAGGTTAAAGTGGGGTGTCTAGGGATTTCGAGTCTGTAGTATGGATAGGTATCCAACTGTTCCAGCGGATTATGAAAGGTGGCTTGGAGTGTTCTACATTATCTTCGGTCTACGGTGTGGCATTTGAGGAATAGGAAGAGGTGACTTCGGATTCGCGAAAGGGCCTTACAGAACGGGTGTTCCAGTTGGCGATGCTATTATGCGGTTAAGGAGAATGTGAAACGGTTCATGGGTATTGAGACAATGTGGTCTCGTGAAATGGGGTCACTCAGAAGGAGTGCGAATTTAGTTTGTTACGTTTGAATGGAGCTATTATTCTTATTTCTAAGGCAAGTAGAGAATAAATTGGAAGAAGCGGGGTCGGTTAGTAATGGTTGAATCAGCATGATTATGGCATTGATCAGTTTCTTCAGCGTGAAGTTTTACAACTAGTTGTGGCGGTACGTGCGAGGCTTGACGGCCGCCATAATTGATTTTATTCAGAGGCATTCAAGTATTATGGCCATTTATGTGTAGATGGATCCCGGAAGGGACATGGTGGTTTAGACCGCTATGTGGGGTTGTATTTTCTGCAATTATGGGAGTTCAGTCACGTGTGGAAATGGTTCTCCTGAAATGAGTTATGATAAATTCTTGTACTCTTACGAATTAGTATGTTAGGTGCAGTGAGTGGCATGGGAATTTGGAGGTTGAGGATCAAGGTTGCAGTTAAGGTCGACAAGAATGTCAAGGGCTCGGATGAGCAAGGAAGTCGACCTGATATTATTGGACCACTAGTAAGTGTCGAAGTCGACCCCTAGTCACTACTTCTTCGAGGTTAGACTGGATACTTACTGGGTACATGCTGATTTACATACTCATACCACACTTGCTGCACATTTTTGTGCAGGTGCATATATGTCTAGCAGCATTGCGGGCATAGAGGTGTGGTTAATGCGGAGACTTAGGTGAGTTGCATTTCCATCTACGATCCGTAGCCAGCAGAGCCCCCTTCAGAGTTACTTATGTATTTTCCTGTCTAATTTGTATTCTGGACAGGTGTTATATTTTATTTTATCTTCCTAGTTGACGCTCATGCACTTGTGACACCGGGTATTGGGATGATTACGGGTTATTCGGCATTGAAATCATTCAAAACATTATTATTTATTTTGTTAAGTCCATCTTTTACTACCATAATGAGAACCAAATTAAGTATTTATTTTTGGCTTGCCTGACAACGGTGTCTGGCGCCATCACGACCTTTAATGAATTTTGGGTCGTGACATTTTTCTGGATTTCTCTGGTTGTTGTTGTTGTTGTTGTTATATGGTATTGGAGGAGGCCCCTGTTACAGGGGAGATGCTGCTAAATTTATATGAACGAGCTACTAGCTTAAGTTCCGAACCTAGCCTTTACTAAGAACTGATTTTGAATCTCCTTATGCTATGGTAGATTGAGTTGAGTTGTTTGAAGAGTTCTTCGAAGGTATTAAGGACTTAACGTGGTTAAGGTAAGTTAAGGCTAAACGTTTCCTTCATTTTGGCATTATCCCGTAACTACATGTATTTTGATAACGAGACATAAAGAGAAGTTCGTATTCCTGAGTTCATGTACATTAACTTAGTCTCATAAGTTATCATATTCACTCTTATCGGGACTTTATATTTAGTTAAGTATTATCTTCTTCCAGTCAAGAGAGCAGAGGGTATATATATATATACAGTATTACATTATTTTTACCACCATCAAGCTATAATCGATGGGCAAGCCCCTATTGTGCAACCTCTGATCAGATGGTAAGTTATATACCGAGACTACTGTGGCCGAGCGCTTATGAGAGAGCCCAAAATGGATGAGATTTAAAGCCTAGTATTGTTGAGCGCCTATGAGCGAGCCTACTATGACAGAGAAGTTATACGTACCGAGCCTTATATGGCCAGACATATATTTTACTTACTATATTGAGAGAGTTGAGTCAGTATCAACAGGTAAGCATATCTTCAGATCATCTTTGACTCCAAGTTACTTTCAGTTATTATATTATCAATTCAGTTTCAGCTTTCAGTTATACTATTGCCTTACATACTGGGTACATTATTTCGTACTGATATCCCTTTTGCTAGGGACGCTATATTTCATGCATGCGGGTCCTGATAAATTACGACTTCCCCTTCGCATTTGTGAAGCCAGCAGGATTTGAACCAAGTTCGCATTTGCGAACATTTGTTCACTTTTGCGAAGTTCTCAGCTTTGCAATTGCGAAGCCTTTTCTCGCAAATGCGATGATGACTTAGGCTGTCAGGGTTTGCATGTAAGGCCCCGTGAAACGTTTTCCTAAAAGTCGGGGTTCTGTGATGTCGGGGATGGCGTAGAGGTTAATAATAGTAGGCTGTCAGGGTTCGAACTTTTTGGATTGAACAGTGTGCTGGGGAGTTGAAGAAAATGTTGGGCAGAAGTAGGCATTTCTGCGGCCTATTCTGCGACCGCAGAACCACTATGCGGACCGCAGAATGGTCGCAGAGTGAGTCAGTTTTCTGGGTCATTTTGATGTCAATTTCGCGGCCATTATGCGACCGCATAACCACTTCGCGGGCCGCACTCTTGTCGCATACCCAGCTTTGGGATATCTTGTCATGCCCCAACCTCGGGGAGCGTGACCAACGCTCAACCAAGTGAACCCGGTCGAGCAAGCCTATTAAACCTTTCCTACCCGACTCATTCATAATCCAAAAAGGGATTGCATCACCATATGTAAAACAGGGGGGAGATCAATTATATAAATATATAAACGTTGCTAGTTCATTTTTCCTTATATACATTATGCCATAGTTGAGTTGCCAAAATACAACTCAATCCAACGACCACTCCAACATACATACATGACCCACATAAACGTCTACGGAGCCTCTAAGAGTACAAAATAGCAACATGACAATGACGGCAACAAGGCCCCGACTATACCTCAAAATATGAAAACTTATACAAAAGAAGGACTACATTACCCCTGGGAGAAATGGGGCTCACCAAGACTGCTGTGACGAGAGAAAGAGAGCACCACTATCTGCGATCGGCACTATCTGTGATGGAACCACCTATATCCATTCAAAGATGTAGCGCCCTCGACAAAAGGGACATTAGTACTGTCGAATAGTACTAGTATGCAAGGCAAACACCAATCTTAGTAGAATGAACAGTGAAACAAAGAGAAGACAGTCATAATAATCAATAAGAGCTTCATAGAAATACAAAGAAAACACAAAGTAAGGGTCACATAGTTTCCAATTCAATCTTTCCATCTTTTTAGATTAATAATCTTTTGTGCCAAAGCCACAACTCACAATGCCACCATGTTTTTACACGGAGTCCGGTCTCGGCCCGACCGGCTAAGCCATCACAAGTGAGACATATCCATATCCATAATGTAAATCAATAACTCCAACACAAATGCCACCATGTGTACAGCATGGCGTCCGATCTCGGCCCGATCGGCTAAGCCATCTCACTTGAGACATAACCTCTTTCAATTGTTCACTAAATTCACATATCTTTCCCATTTTTCGTTACATGGCACAAAGAACCTCATTTATTAAGTAGTTCTTGGCACTTGGGAATATTTTACAATTCAAGTCTTTTCCCTTTTTATCCGTTCAAATAACATCATCATTCATGTCGATACGTACCATCACATAAGGCATTACACACATAAGGAAAGGAGCTTGGAAACAACATGATTATGTTCTCAAATAGCATGATGACGTGGTAACCATCTAAAACAATTAGGGAACATGAATCTTTCAATCCAACCCACTAAGGCAAACAATTCTAGTATGATCAAGTTAGAACTTACACCCATTATTCGGACACCAGGAGTTCGATTCTAGGAAGAAGAGAGTTAGCCATACATACCTCAATTGCGCTTCTTTAGACTCTACAATTATTTGGAACCCTTAGCAACCACAATCTATTTTAGCAATATACAAATTGAACTCAGAATTAGGAAAATGTTCATGGTTCTAGCTCACTTTTTCCCCACACTCTTTATCCCACATGCATGCAATATATACCACCCTCATACCCATGAAGTATTACCCTAGTACCCCATTATAGCGATGTTTGAAATTAGGAGCTGGGGTGATGAAATCTTACCTTTTAGGGTGAAGGATTTTGGTGCTCTACTTGAATATTTCCAAGGCTTTGAGTGATGGTTGAAGATCAATTTGATGAAAAATTAGGCCCTCCCTCTAGAACCCTCTCTCTCACTCTAGAAATATCAGAAATGAGCATCAAAATAGACTAAAGGGGTGTTTTAACGGAATGGGGGTTGGGTTTTAAATTAAGAAAATGGGTGCTCCGACACAGGTCTGCGGTCGCATATGCGACCGCATAATGTCTATGCGGCCCGCAAAGTGACCGCAAAAATGTCCCTTAGGGGCGTGAACTTTCGGCACATGTATGCGACCAGCATGCAGTCCGCATACTTGTTCTACGGTCTCATAATGCGTCGCAGAACTCCCTCTGCAAAAATCCAAGAGGGATTATGCGACCGATATGCGGGCCGTATATTGATTATGCGGTCGCATAATCGACCGCAAAACTGACCTCAAATTGGCCAAACAATCTGCTTCACTCTGCGGCCGTTATGCGGTCCGCAGAGTGATTATGCGGCCGCATAATGGGCCGCAGAAACGCTTTCTTCTGTGAAACATTTTCCTCTAAGTCCGTAGGGTACTGTTCAGTCCGAAGAATTTCTACTATAGTAACGCAGGAATCTATCTTGGCACTACGAAATCCCGAGTTTTTGGTTAAAATTTTTACGGGTCCTTACATCCTCCCCCACTTAAGATCATTCGTCCTCGAATGAGGATCAAGGTTTACTTTACACAGTTTCAGTTATGCCACAAACCATTAGCCCCAAATTTGCCTAACTTCCTAAAAGTTTTGCCAGAGTTTCCTTTGTATTTAGGCATATCCACCTGTCAGAGAGCCCCCAAAACACACCTTAGCAACCTATATTTAATTAAATGACATAAGAGAATGCAAAATAACACCAACCGAAGCCTCATGGGGACATATAACTAGAACGGAGTGTCTTTATATAAGCCAAACAAGTAATACAAAAAAAGATTTAGGGGGGATAACTTTATAGAGCTATTACATGGCTATTCAAACAAATGAGGGTACTTCTTTTTCATTTCATTCTCGGCTTCCTAAGTAGCTTTTTCGACTTGGTGGTTTCGCCATAATACCTTTACATATGCAATTTCTTTGTTTATCAACTTTCGGACCTGTCTATCAAGAATAGCAACCGGAATTTCTTCATATGATAATTCTTCACTAACCTCGATGGTCTCAACCGGCACAATAGCATACGGATCTCCAACTACCTTCTTCAACATGGACACATGGAATACCGAGTGTACTAATGACATCTCAGGTGGTAGTTCAAGCTTGTACGCCACCTGACCTATCCTTTGAATGATTTTATACGGCCCGACATACCTCGGACTTAATTTCCCTTTCTTTCCAAACCGCACGATCCCCTTCATGGGAGTTAACTTCAAGAATACCCAATCATCTTCTTTGAACTTTAAGTCTATACGACGAACATTCGAGTAGGATTTTTGATGACTCTGAGCAGTTTTCAACCGCTCTTTTATGATCTTAACCTTTTTCATAGCCTGATGCACAAGGTCTGGACCTATTATTCAGCTTCTCCAACCTTGAACCACCCAATCGGCGATCTACATCTTCTACCATATAAGGCCTCAAACGGTGCCATCTGAATACTGGCATGGAAGCTGTTGTTATAAGCAAATTCTATGAGCGGCAAATGATCATCCCAACTACCCTTGAAGTCAAGCACACACGCACGCAACATGTCTACAAACGTCTGAATAGTCCGCTCTGCTTCCCCGTCAGTCTGTGGATGGAAAGCCGTGCTAAGATTTACCTGCGTACCCAAGCCTTGCTGAAACTTCTTCCAGAAATTAGCTGTGAATTTGGCCCCTCGATCAAAAATGATGGAAACTGGAGTGCCATGAAGCCTGACTATTTCCTTGATATACAATTGAGCATATTGTTCCGTAGTGTCTGTGGATTTAACCGGCAAAAAGTGAGCTGATTTTGTAAGTCGATCGACGATCACCCAGATTGAGTCAAACTTACGCGGAGTGCGCGGTAACCCTACCACAAAATCCATGTTGATCATTTCCCATTTCCACATTAGAATTTCTATACTCTAAGCTAACCTACCGGGCCTTTGATGCTCGGCCTTCACTTGTTGACAGTTTGAACATTTTTCCACAAAGTCCGCCACACCCCTCTTCATGTCATTCCACCAGTAAACTTCCTCAAGATCATGATACATTTTTGTAGAGCCTGGGTGCACGGAATATCTAGAAGTATGCACTTCTACCATGATTCTTTCTCGAAGACCATCTACGTTTGGAACATATAGTCGTCTTTGGTACCGTAATGTACCTTCATCCATGCCAAAAGAAAAAGCCGTAGTCTTATGTTTATGAATCCATTCCTTCAGCTGCACTAACACTGGATCACTGTATTGCTTCTCCTTGACCTCCGTCACAAGTGATGATTCTGCCCTATTCCGCACAATTACTCCCCCTTCACTAGAGTCCGTAAGACGAACTCCCAAACCGGCCAACTGGTGAACCTCCCGAGCCAAGGGCCTTTCACATGCATCCAAGTGAGCCAAACTACCCATAGATTTCCGACTAAGAGCATCCGCCACCACAATAGCTTTCCCCGGATGATACAAAATGTCGATGTCATAATCTTTGAGCAATTCAAGCCACCTTCTCTGCCTTAAGTTCAATTCCTTCTTCTTGAAAATGTATTGAAGACTCTTGTGGTCCGTGAATACATCTACATGGACTCCATACAAATAATGACGCCAAAGTTTTAATGCAAAAACAACCGCCGCAAGCTCTAAATCGTGAGTTGGATAGTTCTTTTCATGATTCTTAAGTTTCCTTGAAGCATATGCTCTGACCTTACCATGTTGCATTAATATACACGCAAGACCGGTCCTTGAAGCATCGCAATACACCAAAAACCCATCAGTACCCTCTGGCAGGGTCAATACCGGCGCCGAAGTCAATCTTGATTTCAATTCCTAAAAGCTCCTTTCATAAGCATCGTACCACTGGAACTTAACCGCCTTCTGCGTCAATTTAGTCAATGGAGAGGCAAGAGTGGAGAACCCCTCCACGAACCTCCTATAATACCCGGCCAAACCCAAGAAACTGCGAATCTCTATTGGAGTAGTAGGTCTAGGCCGATCCTTCACTGCCGCAATCTTTTGAGGATCAACCTTAATTTCTTCTCCGGAGATGACATGACCCAGGAATGTAACAAATTCATGCCAAAATTCATATTTCGAGAACATTGCATACAATTGGTGGTGATGAAGAGTCTGTAGAACTGCCCTGAGGTGGTCGGCGTGATCCTCTCGACTTCGTGAATATACAAGGATGTCGTCAATTAATACTATCACAAAAGAGTCAAGAAACGGCATGAAGTCTCAATTCATAAGATCCATGAAAGCTGCCGGGTTCTGAAAGCTATTTTCGGGAAATCCTGCTCCCTTACCTTCAATTGATGGTACCCGGACCGCAAATCAATTTTGGAGAAGAATTTAGCACCTTGTAATTGGTCAAATAAAATATCTATTCTATGCAATGAGTATTTGTTTTTGATTGTGACTTTGTTGAGTTGCCGGTAATCAATACACATCCGCAGCGATCCATCTTTCTTTATGACAAAGAGAACCAGTGCATCCCAAGGCGACACACTCGGTCGGATGAAACCTTTCTCTAGAAAATCCCCCAGTTGTTCCTTTAGCTCTTTTAATTCTGGCAGCACCATTCTATAAGGTGGAATGGATATAGGCTGCGTGCCTGGCATCATATCAATCCCAAAATCAATCTCCCTATCTGGAGGTATTCCAGGGAGCTCATCCGGAAAGACATTGGGGAAATCATTCACAATTTGTACAGATTCAAGGGTAGGCACCTCAGCAGTGGTGTCTGTCACTCGGACGAAATGATAAATATACCCCTTCATGATCATTGTCACGCCCCAAAACCGAGGAACGCGACTGACGCTCAACCGAGTGAACCTGACCGAGCAAGCCTGTTAGGTTTCATTCTACCCAAACTCATCCATGAATAGAGAAAATACATATTATCATTAATTAGACGAAAATGTGTTCATGTCTACAATACCAATTCATTTCCAATAGTTTCATCATTTTTAAAGTCTCAAATGGACAAGTAATACATCCACAACATAACATAGTTTGTCTTTCCCCAGCACCATTACATAACCTATACCGTGTCTACGGAGCCTCTATAGATAAAGAAGAGTGCAATGACAATGCCGGCAATAAGGCCCCGGCTATACATCAAACAGAATACACAAAGTACAAAAGATTTATGACCCCAGAATGAAGTGGGGCTTACCAAGTCAGCTGGGAAGAAGGTGCACTGCTATCAATGATCAATATCTCCTGCTATGGAACCACCTGCATCCATTTAAAGATGCAGCGCCCCCGTCAAAAGGGACGTTAGTACCGTCGAATAGCACTAGTGTGTATGATTAAACACCCTCTCCATAGAATAACAAATAATACAAATAAGATTATCATAATATCAATGAACGACTTAATCAACATCAAACCTCAATTTAGGATCAAAAAAATGTTCAAATTAATTTCCACATCTCACATTGGGAGATTTTTAGTATCGATATACCATTGTCCACAATACAATTGTCCACAATACCATTATTCACAAAACCAGTATCACCGTACTCTCAGCACGTAGTCCGATCATGACCCGATTGGCTAGGCCATCTCATTAGAGGCATCGACCACAATTTTTCTCAATATCAATACCACCGTCTTTAACACGGAGTCCGATCACGACCCGATCGGCTAGGCTATCCATAAGGGACATCAACCACAATTACCATTTCAATTACAATTTCCAGCACAATTACCACCATGTGTGCGGTATGGTGTCCGATCACGACCCGATCGGCTAGGCCGTCTTATTTGAGACATCAACCTTTTTATATCAATCTTCTCATTTCATAATACTTTCACATCTTTTCATTTCATTGGCACTAGTGGCCATAATTATAAGATCATTCTTGGCACGTTGGCCATATTCAGTATTTCATGCTCACATTATCAATTTCAAATATCATCCTCATCATCAACAACAAACACAATTCAAATCAAAGTGTGTAGTACACATGTGAGCAATTTAGAGTCTAATGCATATAGAGATATTTCACAAAATTTGGCATAATAGCCTTCATTTGAACTTGACTTAAGGTCGAAACATTATTAATGCACAGCCCATATTTTAACACATCCTCAATTGGTAGCATAACATGAATAGAGCATTTTTAATGCTTGTTGAACATATATCGTTCAACCCAATCTTACTCGGAATAGCCAATTTCATAATGAATCACACCGGACTTACATAATTTATATGAATATCGTGGGATTCAATTCTAAGAGAAGTGTTTAGCCAACATGCCTCACTTGATCTTCCTTACACTCTAAAACATTCCGGAATTCTTAACGACTTCAATCTATTTTAGAAATATAACAAATTGAATCAAAATTAGGAAGATGATCATGGTTCTAGCTCACTTGAGCATTTTATCAAACACTAGGTGTGCATAAAGTTTTAATGTCCTTTTTATGAAGGACTTCATCATCCCACAACCCAATCTTTACCATTTATAGCTCAACAGTCTTCCTACACCCTTTGATAACACATGCATGTAAAATAAACAACTCTTATGACCAGAAATTTATCTTGCTAGTTACCAATTTTTAGAAAATTTCGAAATTAGGGTTTAGGGTGTAGAATCTTACCTCTAGGATGAAGACCTAGTAAGCTTCCCTTCTTAATCTTCCAAAACTTGAGCAAGAATTGAAGAAATATTATGGAAGAACACCTTCTCACTCTAGGGCACTCTCTCTCACTCTAAACTATCAGATTATTACTCAGAAATGGCCCAAAGAGTGTATTTAACGAAATAGGGTCGGGTTTTAAAAACCCAAAAATGAAGCTCCGGAACAAGGTATGCGATCGCATAACCGATATGCGGACCGCATATCGGCCGCATATTTGGTTACAAAATAGCCAAAAGAACTATCTATGTTTGCGGTCACTATGCGGTCCGCATAACTGTTATGCGGTCGCATAATGCACCGCATAACAGTTATGCGGTTGCATAGTCGACTGCATAGTTGCTTCCAACTGACCCAATCAACTGACTCACTCTGTGGCCATTATGCGGTCCGCATAGTGGTTCTGCAGTCACATAATGTACCGCAGAAATGCACTTTTTTGCCAAACATTTTTATTTACTTTCCGGTGCATTGTTCAACCCAAAAAGTACGAGCCTTAAACACGTAAGCCTAGTCCGGCACCATGAAACATTATTTTCTTTGTAAATTTTACCGGGCTTTACACTTAAGTACTTTGAAAAATTCTTGGGTGTTACAATCATATTTGTGGCCTTAAGGTAAGAAATAGACCTACCTTTTGGCATAACATTATTCCCCTCCCACTCAACAGTTGGCTCGTTAGGAAACTCAAGCCTCATAATTCTGGTCTGATGGTCAAGTTTGGCAAAACATGAATAGAGCCAATCCATTCCCATTATTACATCAAAATCAATAATCCCTAGTTCAATAAGATCGGCCATGGTATCCCGACCATGCACCATGACAACACAATCCCTATAAATCCATGCGGCCATAATAGACTCACCAACCGGAGTAGATACAAAGAATGACTCATGAAGATGTTCCGGTTCTATCCCGAAGCTCGTAGCAACATAGGACAAAGAAGATTCGGGATCAATAAGGGCATACACATCATGAGATTGAACAGTTAATATACCCGTGACAACATCTGGGAAAGCCTCCGCACTCTGTCGACCACTCATAACATAGAATCGGCTGGGTCCTCCCGAACTCTGTGCACCACCCCTATTAGTACCACTCCATGCGGGTGCTGAAGAGCCTCGAGTTGGAGGGTGTGCTGAAGATGTGGCAGTTGTAGGACTGGATGATTGAGCTGTGCCCCTGCCACGACATTCCCTATCAATATGGCCTCTCATTCCGCATCCGTAACATACTGGCATGTCCAGGTAGCAGACTCCTGAATGTATCCTCCCACACTTAGGGCATGGGGCCCTCTAGTGCTGCTGGAATCTCTAACTGATCGGCCCTGACCGGGCCTAAAGTGACTCCCCTGCTGCTGGCCCTGCCCTGATGGCGGGGCACTAACTGAAGGCTGAGCATAAGACTAGGATGGCCCTGATGATCCTCCCCGAAAAGATGATCTCCCACCTCCGAATGAATCCCCAAGGTTGCCCGCTGATCGGGCCCTACTACTACTTTTCCGTTCCATCCTGAGCTTTAACTTTCAGCCTCCGTAGCTTGGGCAAATGCCACCATCCTTCCATAGTTCATGTCAGAATTTAGAGCAGCTGTGGCGGCCTCATTAATAACCAAAGGGCTAAGGCCCCACACAAATCGACGCACTCTTGCCTCCATAGTCGGCATCATATGAACAGCATACTTCGACAGGCACACGAACTCCATGTGATACTCCCACACATTCCTACTGCCCTATTTAAGGGTCTCAAACTCCACAGCATGGTCTGCCTTAGTCTCGGCAGGAAAGAAATGGTCTATGAAGGCATCCGCGAACTCACTCCATCTCGTCGGAGGGCTCCCCTCCTCACGGGAATCTTCCCATATCTTAAACCAGGAATATGCCACCCCTTTCAGACGATAAGAGGCCAACTCTACTCCCTCTACTTCAGTAGCATGCATAACTCGGAGAGTCTTATGCATCTCATCAATGAAATCCTAAGGGTCTGCCCCGGGATCAGTACCTGTGAACACTGGAGGGTCTAACTGAAGGAACCTGTTTACCCTGGAACCAGAAGAATCCTCTTGCGAGCTAAATAAGGTGGGTGCAACATTTGACCTCTGGGCCTGAGAAGCTACTAACTGAGTCAGCATCTGAATAGCTCCCCTAAGATCCCCATCAGAAATACCGGGACCAGGAGCTGGGGCTGGAGGTAGAATCGACGGGAGGGATTGTGGCACCCTCCACGGGTGTAGGAACTCGGGTAGTCTGTTCTGGAGTAGACGAATCAGGCAGTGTGATAGTAGGGGGATTATCCTCACCCGCATTATCAAGTAAGGGATCAATAGCCACTCCTGGTGTAGCATTGGCTTCTTGGCCAATTCTCGCTCTCTTCTTAGGTGCCATTTACTAAAAGTTAGAACAATGCACGAGTTAGGGGAAAACAACCTCATGTTTCGCTCTATGGCACGATATAGAACAACAGTGAAGGGTATCATTCTTAAATGTCCAAGTAGCCCCCTAATTATAGATATGGTCGACAACACACCGATAAGAAGGGCTCCTATAGACACGGCTCCGAGACATCCTATGACACTTTAAAACCTTAGGCTCTGATACCTAGTTTGTCACGCCCCAACCTCGGGGAGCGCGACCGGCACTTAATCGAGTGAACCCGGTCGAGCAATCCTATTAAACCTTTCCTACCCGACTCATTCATAATCTAAAAAGGGATCGTATCACCATTTGTAAAACAGGGGGGAGATCAGTTATATAAATATATAAATGTTGCTAGTTCATTTTTCCTTATATACATTATGCCATAGTTGAGTTCCCAAAATACAACTCGATCCAACGACCACCCCAACATACATACATGACCCACATAAACCTTTACGGAGCCTCTAAGAGTACAAAAGAGCAACATGACAATGCCGGCAACAAGGCCCTGACTATATCTCAAAATATGAAAACTTATAAAAAAGAAGAACTACATGACCCCTGGGAGAAATGGGGCTCACCAAGACTGCTGTGAGGAGAGAAAGAGAGCACCACTATCTGCGATCGGCACTATCTTCGATGGAACCACCTACATCCATTCAAAGATGTAGCACCCCCGGCAAAAGGGACGTTAGTACTGTTGAATAGTACTAGTATGCAAGGCAAACACCAATCTTAGTAGAATGAACAGTGAAACAAAGAGAAGGCATTCATAATAATCAATAAGAGCTTCATAGAAATACAAAGAAAACACCAAGTAAGGGTCACATAGTTTCCAGTGCAATCTTTCCATCTTTTTAGACTAATAATCTTTAGTGCCAAAGCCACAACTCACAATGCCACCGTGTTTTTACACGGAGTCCGGTCTCGGCCCGACCGGCTAAGCCATCTCAAGTGAGACATATCCATATCCATAATGTAAATCAATAATTCGAACACAAATGCCACCATGTGTACAGCATGGCATCCGATCTCGGCCCGATCGGCTAAGCCATCTCACTTGAGACATAACCTCTTTCAATTGTTCACTAAATTCACATTTCTTTCCCATCTTTCGTTACATGGCACAAACAACCTCATTTATTAAGTAGTTCTTGGCACTTGGGAACATTTTACAATTCAAGTCTTTTCCCTTTTTATCCGTTCAAATAACATCATCATTCATGTCGATAAGTACCATCACATAAGGCATTGCACACATAAGGGAAGGAGCTTGGAAACAACATAATTACGTTCTTAAATAGCATGATGATGTGTTAACCATGTAAAACAATTAGGGAACATGAATCTTTCAATCCAACCAACTAAGGCAAACAATTCTAGTATGATCAAGTTAGAACTTACACCCATTATTCGGACACCAGGAGTTCGATTCTAGGAAGAAGAGAGTTAGACATACATACCTCAATTACGCTTCTTTAGACTCTACAATTATCCGGAACCATTAGCAACCACAATCTATTTTAGCAATATACAAATTGAACTCAGAATTAGGAAAACGTTCATGGTTCTAGCTCACTTTTTCCCCACACTCTTTATCCCACATGCATGCAACATAAACCACCCTCATACCCATGAAGTATTACCCTAGTACCCCATTATAGCTATGTTTGAAATTAAGAGCTTGGGTGATGAAATCTTACCTTTTAGGGTGAAGGATTTTGGTGCTCTACTTGAATATTTCCAAGGCTTCGAGTGATGGTTGAAGATCAATTTGATGAAAAATTAGGCCCTCCCTCTAGAACCCTCTCTCTCACTCTAGAAATATTAGAAATGAGCTTCAAAATAGACTAAGAGGGTGTTTTATCGGAATGGGGGTCGGGTTTTAAATTAAGAAAATGGGTGCCTTGACACAGTTCTGTGGTCGCATATGCGACCGCATAATGGTTATGCGGTTCGCAAAGTGACCGCAGAAATGGCCCTCAGGGGCGTGAACTTTCACCCCAAGTATGCGACCAGTATGTAGTCCAAATACTTGTTCTGTGGTGACATAATACACCGCAAAACTCCCTCTGCAAAAACCCAAGAGGGATTATGCGACCGATATGCGGTCCCCATATCGATTATGCTGTCGCATATCGACCGCAAAACTGACCTCAAATCAGAGGGAAGTTCTGCGGTGCACTATGCGATCGCAAAACAGGTCTGCGGGCCGTATAGTGACTGCAGACTAGGTCAGTTCCCTTCCAGTTTTTGTCACTCATATTATGCGGCTGATATGCGGACCGCATAACCATTATGTGGTCGCATATGCGACCGCATATCCTGTTCTGGGGCTTCATTTTTGGATTCTTACAACCTGACCCTATTTCGTTAAATACACGCTTAGGGCCATTTTTGAGCTAAATTCTGACCTTTTTGAGTGAGAGTAAGTGCCTTCTTTAGTGAGAAGATGTTCCTCAATAATTGTTCTTCAATTCTTGCTCAAATTTTGGAAGATTAAGAAGGGAAACCCATAAGGTCTTCATCCTAGAGGTAAGATTCTACACCCTAACCCCTAATTGCGAAATTGTCTGAAAATGGGTAATAAGCAAGATAACTTTTGGGTATGAGAGTTGTTTATTTTACATGGGTTGTGGGATGAAGGAATCCTCCAAAAAGGACCTTGAAACCTTAATGCACACCTAGTATTTGATAAAATGCTCAAATGAGCTAGAACAATGTTCATCTTCCTAATTTTGGTTCAATTTGTTATATTTCTACAATAGATTGAAGTTGCTAATATTTTGGTTCAATTGAGGTATGTTGTCTAAACCCCTTCTTCTTAGAATCGAATCCTACGGGGTTCATGTAATTGGTGTAAGTCCAAAATTGATCATTATAGAATTGGCTATTCCTAAAGTGTTTGTGTTGAAGGATGTATGTTCAATATTTATTCTAAATGCTTCATCATGTCATCTTGCCATTTGAGGGTGTGTTAAAAATGTGGAATATTTGTTAGAAATGTTGATACTTCATGTCAATATCGAATAAAGGTTGTTATGCCAAATTTTATGAAAAGCCTCTATGTGCATAAGATTCCCAAATTGCTCATATGTGAATTTAATGTCTTGAATGGGAAGTCCTATTGTTCTTGATAACTATAGTGATGTTTGAATATGGAAAAGAACCTAAATCATGAAATACGGCCAAGCGCCAAGAATAACTCTATAATTGGGTCAACTCGTGCCATTGTATTGAAAAGACGGGAAAGAAATATGAAGTGAGATGACTGATTGAAAAGGGGTGATGTCTCGAATGAGATGGCTTAGCCGATTGAGCCGATATCAGACTCCGTGTAAGAACTCAGTGGTATTGTGGATGCAATTGTGAATATGGTTGATGTCTCATATGAGATGGCCTAGCCGATCGGGCCGAGATCGGACTCCGTGTAAGAACACAGTGGTATTGTGGATTGTGGCGTATTGGCACTAAAAACCATCCAACCTAATAATGCGGGAATTGACTTAAAAAGCTATGTGATACTTAACTTGATGTTTTAGTAATATTTAAAGCTCATATTGCATTCTTGACTGTTTCCCCATGTATTATTGTTCATTCTATTGAGACAGTGATTTAGTTTTACATACTAGTACTATTCGACAGTACTAACGTCCCTTTTGCCGGGGGCACTTCATCTTTAAATGGATGAAGGTGGTTCAATAGTAGACAATGTTGGTGATAGATAGTGTTGCATCCTCTTAACAGAGGACTCGGTGAGCCCCATTTCATTTTGGGGTCATGTATTGTACCTTGTTGCCGGCATTATCATAGTAATATTTTATATCTATTAGAGGCTCCTTATACATAGTGTGAGTTGTGTATTGGTGCTGGGAAATTCAAACTATGTTATATTGGGGTTGTATTACTTGTCCATTTAAGACTTTAAAAATGATGAAACTAGTGGTAATGAGTTAGTATTGTAGACATGAACACATTTTTGTCTAATTATTGAAAATATGTATTATATCCATTCATGGATGAGTTTGGGTAGAAAGAACTCTAATAGGCTTGCACGGCCGAGTTCACTCGATTGAGCGCTGGTCGCGCTCCCCGATTTTGGGTCGTGACATCGCAAATGCGTGCGCTGGTCCGCAATTGCGAGGGTTCGCAATGTGAACCATGTGTTGCAAATGCGATATCTGATGCTGGTACAAAGGGTTGGGAGACTGGATTTTTGAAACTTTCTCTCATTTTTGAACCATAGACTCGGTAGGAGGAGATTTGGAGGGGGGATTTTCACCTACACACTTTGGGTAAGTGATTCTAATCCATTTCTAATCATATTCCATCAATATATCTTAGATTTTAAATTTAAAATCATTTGATTCAAAGTGAAAATTTGTGAAACCTTGTCGAGTTGTTGAAAAATAAGAAATTGTGTGTTGAGAGTCGATTTGGACACGGATTTTGAAACTAATCACATATATGAACTCACGGGATCATGGGTAATTGCAGTCTACCATTTGACCAAGTTTTTGCTTGGGGCGAGCCCCAGGTTGACTTTTGTTGACTTTTTCTAAAAAGTGTAAAGATCTTAGCCGTATCTATTGTAATTGATTCCCTAACATTGTTTGATGATATTAAGTCAATTTTGGAGTCTAATTTTAAAGGAAAAGCTATTTCCGAGTGTTGAATTAGCCTTATTGAGGTAAGTAACTTGCCTAACTTTATGTGGGGAAACTACCCCTTAGGATTGGTATTGGTTGACTCATTTATGCTAGGTGAAAGCCGTGTACGAAAGTTGATGAGTGGGTACACGGTTTGTACGTGGTATTTTACCGGTTTAGGCTACTTAGACTATATCTGTGATTTAATTGAAATGCCATATTATGTTCGTGATTCTCATAGTTAATCTATTCTTGTTTGTGTTAGTCTATACTCACATGCCCTAATTGATTTGTTTAACACTTGTTCTACATCCCACTTGATAAAATGCTCTCATGCTTTAGTTGAACTTGTTGCCCCTTTATTTGATACGTGTCATCTCTTTTATTGTTCATTATCATTACTTGAAGTCATTGTATGTGTTATCTCTTCCATTGTTAATTATTATTATTTGAAGTCATTGTTACTATTTATCTCTTTCATTGGTATTATTCTCATTTGAAGTCATGGTATTCATTCCATTGCGAGTTGATGGTATTTGGTTTGTAGTTATATGTTATCTTTCTTATCGTTGCGTTATTGGTAATGAAGTTGTGGAAGCCGTATAATTTTAAAGCGAAGTGGATAATTGTTAAGATATCTTTCTTGTTGAGAATTTTACATTCATTGTTATTGTTGACATTCTTGTACACGTTGTGGTGGAGCCGTGGGCTATTGTTGTGGAAACATTGATATTGTTGGTTGTTGGCAAGTTGTGATTTACGGGCAGTTGTGGTGCGAGTTGTTATTGTGATGTGATATTGACGTGCATGGGGCGGTATAAGGCTTGGGGTTAATATGCACGCGGCGGTATAAGTTGGGACTTATGTGTGTGTTGCTTGTAGGGGAACTACGTGAAGCCATGCGGCATCACAAGGTGGGCTAAAGTGCGTGTAGCTATTTCGCAAAAACTATTTTCAAAACCTAATTCAAATGTAAGGCTCACACTGCGACATAAGGAAGGATTGTGATTATCATTGCAAACTATGAATACAAGGCAATACCTTGGTTGTGATTCTTAATATATATACATGAGGCGGTACCTGGGTGGTGATTCTTATTGTACACGAGGTGGTACCTTATTGTGATTCTTGTTGTTTTGTTCTTCCTTTTTTTGTCTGTTATTGACTGTATATGATCATTGTTTTTCTCCGTAACTGATTTCTTATGTTATCTCCGTGCTTACAATTTCGATAATAGTTTTTGCTGTTAACTTTTTTGCATCAGTTATTTCTCCGCTTTCCATTATTTATCTATATTATGTTTCATTTTATTTATTTATATCCTAGTGGGTGTCTTGACCTGGCCTCGTCACTACTCTACCGAGGTTAGGCTTGATACTTACTGGGTATCATTGCGGTATACTCGCACTATGCTTCTGCATATTTTTGTGCAGATCCAGGTACGTCTGCTAGTGCCGATCGTTAGTAACCACCTGTTAGCTGCTTTATGAAGACTTCAAGGTATGTCTGCAAGGCGTCCATAGGCCTCGGAGTCACCTTCCTTTATTCTTATTTCCTGTTGTATTTTCTTTTAGTTAATGATGTATTAGATATTCTAGTTTTACTCTGTAGAGCTTATATCTCAGTTCCACTAGTCTTGGGGAGTTTATTGTTGTTGATTATGTTTTTTGAAGTTTACATTAGTTATTCAACTTTGTTTTGGTATTTGGGAAATTATTTCTGTCAGGTTATTATTAACTGTTAGACTTACCTAGTCGTAGAGACTAGGTGCCATCACGACATCTTTCTGAGGGAAATTGGGATCGTGACAAATTATCATCAAGAGGCATATCCTCATAATTCATCAATGAAGTGCACAAGAACATGAAAGTAATAAAGTGTGGATGTGTGCTCAAGATATAAGACATGACTACGGCTAAGTAATTTAGCAACGATTCCACAAATGCTCATCTTGGCTATTTAGGAAATAAGAATCATAAAACATGGTCTCTAGCATGAATGGATAAACTCGTGTAGTCATACAAAGGATCACACATATATCATAGAGAGCACACATTCAAATCATGGCACAACACCAAAATAACAATTATGGCTGTGTATTCATAATATACATGTGACTACATCCGAGGCAAATATAGCATCGATCTGAAGATTAGTTAATCATGTTCAAAATAAGGCACAAATAGCTTTAACATTAGCTCTAACATGGTTTATCATTCTCATGTAGTCGATTAATTTAATAATACATAGAATCAAGTAGAACAACAACCAAATATTGCATAGAGTAATCTAAAATCCACGCCGAGCATGAATACACATGCCACATGTACATACGCTCGTCACCTCATATATACATCACCCCCGCATGTATAAAACGATAACACTTAGTAGGAACAATTCCCTCTACCAAAGTTAGGCAAGACACTTAACTCATCCGGACTAGTTGATAAGTGTGAATTTTAACCACTTATTAGTATCTTCTTGCTTTAGTTTTTAGTCCAAAAGTAGTAATTTTTATTTCCAAATCTAATGAATTTGTGTGAATTGCAGGCATGTTGGAGGATTCGAGCTCAATGGAGAAATCTAACTCAAAAAGGAGTGTTTTAGCTCAACAAGGAAAAGAGGAGAAAGGAAAAGGAAAGTACGGTCCGCATGACTTATTTTGCGGTCGCAAATGAAGATGTTGTCCATAGAAATGCAAGTGCATTCACAGATGCACCGTTGAAGCCTCAGAGGAGATTAGCAGAAGCCACGTCCTCACACCAAATTGTGCAGCTGCAAAAGTAGTGCGCACTGACAAGCTTGGAAATTTCAAAGAAGCTGCAAAAGGTCAAGTGTGAACCCTCATTGGAACGCGGTCCTCAGCCAAAATATGCGGCTGCAGAAATTATTATGCGTCCGCAAGAATTTCTCCCACTGCAAGAGCAAAAGAAGAAAGTGTGGTCAGCAATACGATTGTGCGGCCGCAGAGAATTTTTGTCATCGAATTTATGAACACTATAAATAGACGAGAAATACTTTCTTAATGCAACGTTTGTATTTTTAGCAACTGTAGTGGTTAGTGTTTACTATTTTGGGAATGTTGTGATCACAATTAGAGAAGACCCGCTACTTCTATCTTTTAATTTTAGTTTTATGTCTTCAATTAGTTCTACCCTTTAATTTCATATGTCTTCAAGCATGAGTAGCTAGATTTTATCTAGGGTTGTGACATAACCCTAATGTGTAAAATTTATGGGTTATTAATATTAATGCCTATTAATGATTGGGTGTTTGTTATTTAGACTTATTTATACTTTATTTCTAAAAGTAATGGTTGCAAACATTGATTCATGCCTATTTGACTTAGTTCTTACTTGAGAAAGAGGAACCTAGTTTAGTAAAACTTGGCTGACAAGAAATTGAGCTAGTTAGGGATTTTGACTAGTTTGATTAAGGATTTGAATTAGAGATAGGGATAGTCCCACTAGAACTCATATCAATTGCTTATATTGATACCCATTTGATATTGAGAAAGCCAATTTGGGCATAATCACTCTTTGACCGAGAGGTATTGAGTGGGTACTGAGAATTGAGAGTCATAAAACACCTTGATCTACCAAGCAAGCATTAATTTATTATACCCATTAGGTTTAGACCTAGGTGAAGGTTACATCCCTAGGCTTTACCCTTAATTGATTAAAACAACAAAATCATTTCATTCTCTAGTTCTTACTACTTAGTTTAATTTCTTAGATGCCAACTTAGATAACAATTACCCATTGTTGTTTGAATGTCTAATTTAGCTATTTCACGTTCTCTTATGGAGTATTTACCTTGTCATCGATCTAAAATCCCTGTGGAATTCGACCCCGACACGCGTTGGCTTTTATAATTGAATCGATCGTCTCATACTTGTTATTTGAGTGTGAATTGGGCGTGATCAAATTTTGGCGCAATTGCCGGAGAGTGTTAAGGTTCTAGCTATATACTTGAGTTTTTTTCTTAAATTTTTTCTTTTACTTTCGTGATTCTAATTTGTTGAAGTGATCGTAGGTTCCAAATAGCAAACAACTAACTCGGAAACTTGCCATTGAGAGAGGTGGATGGCGATGAGGAGCAACTTGATGACATGCCTCAAGCTCCACAACAAAGTCTCCACGGCCGAGGTCAACAAGACAATGTGCCTCCACCTCTCCCACCTCCACCACCAACACCACCACAAGAGGCACAACATCGGATTTTTCTCAATGAAGTTTATTCAAGTGCCATAGTCCCCCCTTGCGTAAGAGCGGGAAACTTTCAAATCACATATGTGATGCTCACTTTGCTAAATCAACGAGGTTATTTCACCGGAGCGCCAAATCAAAATGCTTACAAGAATTTGAAGGGTTTTATGGATACGTGTTGGGGGAGAAAATAAACAAATGTTTCAGAAGATGCTTTGAGATTAAGGCTTTTTCCCTTCTCACTAAGGGGTACGGCTTTGGATTGGTTGGAATGCCTGCCTAATCATTTTATTCATACTTGGTATGAATTGGCGGTGAAGTTTATTTTAAAGTTTTTCTCACTCGGGCATATGGCTACCCTATGGGATGAAATATTATCTTTCAAGCAAGAGCCCAATGAACATTTGCATGAAATTTGGGAGTGATATCGAACAATGGTGAAGGAGTGCCCGAACAATGATATGACCGAAAACATGATCCAATAAACTTTCTACCGTAGTATTAATACTACGAATCAATGTGTGGTCAATCAATTGGCCGGAGGCAATTTTTTTAACACCTTATGCGGAGGCATGTGTGATTCTTGATGAGATGGAAGAAACTTCTTCGGCTTGGCAATCCCGAGCTAATGTTACCCAAGGTGATCCCAACATGATTCATCTTCATAAAGAGTTGAAAGACCATGGGCAAGCTCTTGCCGAATTTACCACAACTATGACTCAACTTGCTAAGGCCCAACTTAGTGAAGTACAAGCTCCTAAAAGAGTTCATGCTATGGAAGGGGTGAAAGTCTTGGTCAACAAGAAGAGGACCAAAGGTCCCCAATTTCAATCCCAAGTGGAGAATTATGCACAAGATGATGGTAGCTTTGACCAAAATGATTTGTATCAAGAGCAAGAAGAAAATGTACAATTTGTGAACAATTACCAATGTCAACAGAGCAATTTCCAAGGCTCCAATCAAAATTAATGGTGTTCTCAAAATAACCAAGGAAATTGAGATTCTAACAATCAAGGAAATTGGTACAAAAACAACCAAGGAAATTAGGGAGGCAACAATCAAGGAAATTGGAGACACAATAACAATCATGGAAATCAAGGATCAGAGTTTCAAAGGCCCCTAATGAACCAACAACCTACTAGCCCACCTCTTTATCCTTCTCATGGTTCAAGTTCTTCAAACAATGAAATGGGTTGTATTGAAAACATGTTCAAGCAAATGATGGAGAAGAATGCGGATTCGGATGCCCAACTTGCCTCACATACCGCATCAATCTGTAATCTTGAAGTTCAAATAGGGAAAATCTCTCAAGCTTTTAATACTCGTCCTAATGGTGCACTACCAAGTGACATAGTAGTAAATCCAAAGGGTGGTAACAACACGGGGCATGCCATGACGGTTATCATAAGAAGTGAAAGAGGCGGGAATGCACCCACCTTAAATAAAAAGCAACTTGTGGATGACAACCAAATAATCCAATAGGAGGAAATCCCAAGCAATAATGTTCAAGTACAAGATGAAGTTCGGATTGATATTGATTAAAATATGGAGGATACCCAAGAAGAAGTGAACCCGTCTAGGGAACATATTATTGACATACTGAAACCAGTAGTGCAAAAGGCTAAGGTACCCTTGCCAAAGCCTCCACCTCCTTTCCCTCAAAGGCTTGCTAAGTAAAATTGTGAAAATAATTTCAAGATATTTATTCAAATGATGAAAGGTCTCTGTATTAATTTTCCATTGGTAGACGCTTTGGAACAAATGTCTAGTTATGCCAAGTTTATGAAAGATCTTGTGACCAACAAGAGGTCGATAAATTTTGAAACTATCAAAGTCACTCATCAAGTGAGTGCAATTGCTCATTATATGGCTCCTAAGTTGGAGGATGCCGGAGATTTCACGATTCCCTGTACTATTAGGAGTGCCAATTTTGCTAAAGCTCTTTATGATATTGGGGAAAGTATCAATTTGTTGGCCTATTCGATGTTCAAAACTTTGGGGATTGGGAAACCAAGACCCATATCCATGAGGTTGCAAATGGACGATTGTACCAGTAAGAGGCCATTGGGAGTGATTGAGGATGCGTTGGTCCGAGTTGATAAGTTTATTCTTCTGGCAGACTTTGTTATTTAAGATTGTGAGGTTGATTATGAAGTGCTTATCATTATTGTGAGGCTTTTCCTTGCTACAGGTAAGGTTGTTTGTGATGTCGAAGCCAGAGAAATAACTTTCCGGGTTGGTGATGAACAAGTGGTATTCCACGTGTGCAAGTCTATGCGTCAACCAACTAGTAATGAAGTGTGTTATTTTGTGGACTCAGTGACCGATGTCATTATTGATGACACAAGTGCTACAATCAATGTTGGTGATATGTTGGAAGGCATTTTTCTCAACTTGGATGATGATGAGATTGATGGTTTCATGGAATGTGTGAACTCTTTGTAAGGAATGTGGTCTTATAACTATGCACCCCAGAAGTTATCTTTGGATCTTAAGAATAGGAAGACTGCTCCTACAAAGCCCTCTATTGAAAAGCCTCCTACTTTGGAGTTGAAACCATTGCCACCGCACATTCGGTACAAATTTCTTGGCCCTTTTTCTAGTTTACCGGTTTATTCTTTCCTCTTGTTTGACAAATGTGCAGGTTGATTCCACATTGGCGGTGTTGTAAAAGAGGAAGAAATCTATTGGGTAGACTTTGGCAGACATTCAGAGTATAAGCCTCGCATTTTGCATGTATAAGATTAAGTTGGAGGATGGTGCCAAACTGTCCATTGAACATCAAATAAGACCTAATGAAGTTATGAAAGAGGTGGTAAAAAAGGACATTATCAAGTGATTGAATGCCGATGTTGTCTCCCCTATTTCTTATAGTTCATGGTCCTCTCCGATTCAATGTGTCCCAAAGAATGGGGCATGACGGTTATTACCAATTAGAAAAATGAGTTGATTCTTACAAGAACAATCATCGGTTGGAGAGTTTGTATGGATAATCATAAGTTCAACAAAGTTACAAGGAAGGATCACTTTCCTCTTCCATTTATAGATCAAATGCTTGATAGCTTGGCCAGTCGTGCTTTCTATTGTTTTCTTGATGGGTACCTGGGCTACAACCAGATTCTTATTGCTCCGAAAGATCAACATAAAACTACTTTTACATGTCCATATGGTACTTTTGCTTTCAAACAGATGTCTTTTTGTTTCTGCAATGCACTAGTGACTTTTCAACAGTGTATAATGGCTCTTTTAATGGACATGGTAGAATACTACCTTGAGGTCTTCATGGATGACTTATCGGTGGTTGGAGATTCTTTTGATAATTGTCTTGCAAATTTGGACAAAGTATTAGCTAGATGTGAGGAAACTAATTTGGTGCTCAATTGCGAGAAGATTCATTTGATAATTGTCTTGCAAATTTGGACAAAGTATTAGCAAGATGTGAGGAAACTAATTTGGGTTCTCAATTGCGAGAAATGTCATTTAATGGTTGAGGAATGCATTTTCCTTGGCCATAAGATTTTAAAGAATGGTATTGAAGTTATTTTTAAGCTTCCATCCCCACCTCGGTGAAGGGTTTGCGGTGTTTTTTGGCCCATGCGGGTTTCTATCAGCGATTTATTAAGGATTTCTCTAAAGTGGTGAATACATTTTGCAAGATCCTTGAGAAGAATACCAAGTTCCATTTAAATGATTATTGTATGATAGCTTTTGAACAGTTGAAGCTCAAGTTGACAACTACTCCTATCATTACCTCTCCAAATTGGAGTTTGTTGTTCGAGCTCATGTGTGATGCAAATGTTGTTGCGGTTGGGGCTGTTTTAGGGAAACGTATCAACAAAGTTTTTCATCGGGTTTACTATGCTAATAAGACCATGAATTGTTCCCAAGTCAATTAAACTGTAACGGAGAAAGAGATCCTCGCTATTGTGTTTGCTATTGAGAAGTTCCGACTGTGCTTGATGGGTGCCAAAGTTATTGTCCACATGGATCATACGACACTCTCCTATCTTATGAGTGAAAAATAATCTAAATCTTGGTTGACGAGATGGGTGCTTTTGTTGCAAGAGTTTGAGATTGACATCCAATATAAGAAGGGAAGTTAAAATCAAGTGGCGGGCCACTTGTCTAGTTTGGAAGAGGAGAGGAGGCTGTATGATGGCCTTAAAATCAATGAATCTTTCCCTAATGAGCAACTTTTGTGACTTTCAATGAAAGAGGTACCGTGGTTTGCGGATTTAGAAAATATTCTTGTCAGTGGTATAATTCTGGATGAGTTCTCTTCAAACCAAAGAAAGAAGCACAAGAGGTATTGTCAAGAGTACTATTGGGATGGACCATACTTTTTTCGGATTTGCATGGATGGGGTGATTCGGAGGTGTGTGCCGGAGGAAGAGCAAGGTGAGATTCTTGGAGCTTGTCATTCTTCAACAAATAGTGGTCATCACAATGTGGTGGAGCGAGAACGGCGACTAAAGTCCTAAGTGGTGGTTTCTATTGGCCTATTCTCTACAAGGATGCAAATGAAGTGGTGAAAAGTGGTGGTTTCAAAGAAACACGAGATGCCTCTTACAACCATCATGGGGATTGATATTTTTGATGTTTGGGGTATTGATTTTAGGATCCCTTTTGTGAGTTCTTGTGGAAACACCTATATTTTGGTCGCGATGATTTATGTGTCTAAATGGGTTGAGGCCATTGCCTTACCCAACAATGAGGCTAGAAGTGTAGTGGCTTTCTTGAAGAAGAATATTTTTACATGATTTTTACTCCACGTGGGGGCCACATTTTTGCAACAAGGCTTTCGACACTTTACTTAGCAAGTATGGTGTTACTCACAATGTGATACTTAGCTTAAAGTATATATATTTATATGTATATCGCCTCATGTTTTACTTGTGTTTCGTGGATTTTGGATGTAAAATGTATTGATTGATATTAATTCGGGATGTTTTTATGTGTAGGAATCATCCGGGAGCAATATATTTTACATCCAAAATCTACGAAACACGAGTAAAATATGAGGCGATATAATATAAATATATATACTTTAAGCTAAATATCACAAGGTCACGAATCCCTATCACTCACAAGCTAGTGGTCAAGTGGAAGTCTCCAATTGGGATATAAAGAATATTTGTACAAGACAGTGAATGCAAATAGGACAGATTGGTCCAAGAAGATTGATGACACACTATGGGCATATCGGATGGCTTAAAAATACCTTTCGGAATGTCCCCATACCGGCTAGTATTCAGGAAAGCTTGTCATCTTCCGGTGGTACTAGAGCACAAGGCAATATGGGCCTTGAAAGAATTGAATCTTGATTGGGATGTTGCACCTAACTTGCGGGTTTTATTTTTGAATGAATTGGATGAGTTTTGGTACCATGCATATGAGAGCTCGTCCTTGTACAAAGAAAAGATGAAATATCTTCATGACAAGTGTAGTTGGAACAAGGATTTTAAGGCCGGTGATCTACTATTGTTGTTCAACTCAAGGTTGAGAAAGTTTCCTGGGAAGCTTAAGTCAAAGTGGAGTGGTCCTTTTAAAATTGTGGGTTTGACACCTTTCAGTGCATTGGACTTGAAGAACAAAAATAATGAAACATTTCAAGTCAATGGTCACCGGGTGAAGCACTACTTTGGAAAAGTTGGAGAGAGCCACATGGTGGCTGTTATTTACTTCACTTGAGTAAGCTATGAAATTGAGTCGTGCCACGATGTTAAATAAAGGGTTTCTTGGGAAGCAACCCAAGTTCTTTTCCCATTCTCTTTTAGTTAGATATTATTTGTTGTTTTGAACTTGATTTAAAATGATGATGCAGGTATAAGTGTTAGATGTAAAATGGTGGATAAGGTTGTATCAACAAGGCTGAAATGCGGACCACACTTTTTATTTGTGCAGCCGAAGAAAAGTAAAGCTGACCGCAAAAGCTCTTGTGCTGCTGTTGATTTCCTCTGCGGACCACACTTGTAGGACCCTATCTTAGGAGCTAAATAAGGTCCTCTGACCTTTTCTCCCAACAGTGCAGAGTAATAGTGTGGACTTTCACAAGCTGTATGGTCGCAAAACCACAACATTAGAGAGGTGGTTGTACTACTTTGCAGGCGTGCGATCGCACTTGAAAAAGTGTGGACCGCACAATTTTGGTTTTCACTGAAGGCCAGGTAACAGAGTCCAGCCCGCACTTGACTCTGTAACCCTCAAATCTCCACTGAGTAGAAATAAGAACAATGGCCTCACTTTTACACTTTTCACTCTCTTCACTTTAACTGCTACTATGAGGAATTGCACAAAGAACTTTTACTTTCAATCACACATAACCATTTGCACTCATTTGGATCTTAGCACACTTACACTGTCTCGCTTGCTTCACTTCATGTTGATTTTAATTTTATTTTTATTTTTATTTTTGCATTTATTTTTCCTTTTTAACTTCTTTTTAGGCAATCTGTTATTGCATTCCTTCAATGTATCCAGGTGGGGTCGTTTAGATTGGGTTGGGTTAACTGATTTTCATGTCTATACCATGTTTCCAAGTAGAATTGAACAAAATTTCTACATAATCTAGGTAAAAAGACTTGTCCCATCTTTGTTCTTGACTGTGCGGACCGCACTTGGAATTGTGAGGTCCGAAAACTTAAATTAAATTGTTGTTTGTGCGGCCACACTTTAATTGTGAGGTTCACAGATTTTGTGGTGCTGCCGCATATTTGGTCCGCATGATAATCAGAGACTTGCTCTTTGAGCATCTCAAGTGCGGATCGCAAAGTTAGTTGTGCGGATCGTAGTTGATTTTTACAGCCGCAGAAGGTCCCGCACTTTCTATCAGAGAAGACTCAACTAAATATGCAGCACACATGTGTTGGAGTGTGGCCCGCATGTGGAATTGTGCGGTCCACACTTCTATTTTGCATACCGTGCTTCAAAATGTGCGGACCGCACTTCATCCTTTTCTACTGCATGCTGAAATCCTGAAACCTGACTACTTCAATGATGTCCTCACATACAGACAATGGTACGATCAAGAGGTAGAGGTGAATCTACAAAAGGAAAAGGTGAATCTTCAAGGGGCAATGACATCGGTGCCATGCACCCAAGTGTGCAATGAGAAATTACCAAGAAGACCACTGCAGGCCAGGGGAGAGGTAGAAGCCTCTAAGAGTGTAGTTCGTATGCCTCGTGTAGGGTGGCCTCCGAGGGAAATTATGTATCTTCAACGGAGGAGCACACTAAAGAATAATCTAGGTCGCAGAGGCAGCTTGAGCCTCTAGGTGTGCCTTCTACATTTCACATCACCTCCCAGGCTTCTGATAGTGACAGTGATAAGTCCAATGCATCTACATCTCACAGAAGAAGGTAGTCTGGGAAGATTGATTTTTTGGGTCTGCAAGCATTTTTTGATTTCTGAATGTGGTGGAAGGAGAGGTCCTTGACTCATGAGTGGCAGTTTCTCCTTAACGAATTAGACAAATACAACCCACAGTATTAGAGCATTTTACCTAGAGAACGGGGTGGATGTAGTTTACTGAGAAACTAGTAGATGTGAAGGAGCATCTTGTTTGGGAATTTTATGCCAACACAGTGCGTATTCTCAATGGGACAAAGATCACCAAGGTGTGCATCTTGAAAGTGATGTTTGAGCAGCATACTCTGAATGTGTACTTGGGGTTTGATGATGTGGAGCCGAAGAAGTATCTGGAGAAGTTATCTCTGAAAGAGGAGGCTAGGCCATGGCTTGCGGAGATTCATGCACCATGACCTACTCCCCCTTGGATTGTTGTCAGGGAGACAATCCTCCAGAACACTCTGAGCATTGAGGCAAAAGGGTGGCAGACCTTCGTGTACAGTAGACTTGATCCGTGTTTGAAGGAGAACAACCTGTCTCTTCAACGAGCTTATTGGTAGCTTCTATTATCACCGGGTACGAGATCAATATGGGTTCCATGATGTCGGCCAACATCTCCCTTGTTCCAAAGTAGGGTAACACCTATTACCCCTACCCAACACTATTATTGAGTATTTGATGGATGCCAAGGTAGAGTCCAGGCCATTTGACACCAAGGTCAAGCCGACAGAGCCATTTGTGTGGTACAAGCTACAAGATCCAAGGAACCCGAAGAAGAGCGCTCAGCCTTCTACTACTACTGTCCAGTCTGATGAGCTAGTAGTGGCATCCCCTGATCCATCAGATGTTCCATCTACTTCGGTTGAGCCTTATACCGGTGCCGCAGCCTCTATTCCTGAGCCAGCATCAACCACTCCTATTACAAGGCCTACCTTAGATCTGAGGCAGGTGCCCATGCCTACAATCCTATTCTCCTCCTTGTGGAACTCACAAAAATTTGCGAGCCTCAATAACTGGATGCAGGCAGCTACTTTAAGGCTTTTTGAGATCTTCAGTATAGTTGCAGGGCAGTCATCTTCATAGGCACCCCTGGATTCCTCTGAGATAGATAAGAAGCTCATCACATTCTTGGACAACCAGAAGGTTATCATGGATACACTGGTACAACATGGTGCTGTGATCGAGAAGTTGACCAAGAAGGTAAAGAAGATAAGGAAGACACAGGCCAGCAACAAGTAATTTGATGCACTTCGAGCTGAGGTGATCCGAATAGCTGAGGCCGGAGTTTTCCCCCTCACAATTTTCCTCGAGACTTCACAGCCTCACCCAACTCCATCTTCTGATGATGCTCCTGCTGCTCAGATTGAGGAGCCATGGCTTGCATCCGATACTGCTGAAGCAGTGCGTGATATGTGCAACTCTCAGGCCGCTGCCAAACGTGATGATGATATTTAGTTAGATGAGGCAGTTGGGACTGATACTGCTGGTGACACAGTGATGACTGAGGACACTTATGGAGTCTCTTCTCCCTCTCTGCTCTTTCATCATATTTTGTTAAGTATTGGTGATAATGCTTCTTTTTATTCAGGGGGTGGAGCATATTTGATGATTTGATACATTTGACAAATTTGGAATGCAATAATTGGATGACTTTAATTTTGATTATCTTTAGTAGTTGTTACATTTATTAGCATTTAGTTGTTTATCTTTAATTGTGTTTGTTTGATAGCTTTTATGTTATTCTTATTAGTTTTAATAATAAACCTTTGGTTTTCTTCATGCCACGATTCTTTCCAAAGGTGATCTTTTGTGTGAACTGGGTGACTCTTCCCGAGGATGGATAGTGTGAAAACTTACTTAATGAAATGAGTCGCTTTCATGTTTAGGTAATAATAGTAGTAAGTAGTAATGAATAAAAGCCCTAAGTCATTCTCTAAAAAGAGTTATTTACGCTTCATGTGGAACCAACATACTTAACTACATGCTTATGCTTTGAAATAAGGTTTTTGGGAAGAAATAGATCTAGTATAGTAACTTTGAGGTTCTTGAGTTGACTTTGGTAATCATTAGGTTGTTGAATGGACCATAGTGCTCTCTAACTTGGTTGTGATCATCATGGGCTTTAGACTCTATCTTATTTTACGGTCTAGTTGCATGATAGGTGTGGTGAATTCTTGTTTCTAGTCCATGTATTTGAGTGAATAGTCTAGAACTTGTCCCGAATGTGTTTCAAGGAGAAATTATAAGTTTGCTTGGTTCAAAAAATGATTGTAGCCTTTCCTTGGACCGTTTGAGATTTCTATTGCCACCCTATGATCGTTATCCTTAGTCAGTCCCTTTGAGCCTTTAGCCTTTGTTTGTTGATAACCATGCTATAAGCCTTTACCCGTTTTGATCATAATCCTCTCTTGACGCCCAAATCTTCCTTAACCCTCATATGTAATAAGTTGGTGAAAGCCTAAGTTTTGGGGGAGGTTGGGACATTTGAGGAATCTAAAAGAGGTATAAAGGTACTGAAAAGAGAGAAAATAAATGATTTACAAGAAAAGAAAGAACAAAAAGAAAAAAAAAAGGGAGATGGATGAAATTGAAGAAGAGGCAATAATATGTTAGCATCAAGGGAGAAAAAAAATGAAATGAACAATAAAGAGTGATGGCAAGTCTCTCTAGTCCCCAAGAAAAAGCAATTCCTCTAAGAGTTTGGCAAATGTGAGCCAAGAAGGATGTAACCACTTAACCCATATGGTATCGTACCCCAATCCAAAAGCCTTTATTACAACTCAAAAAACATAACATTTTAAATATGTCTGCCCATGTGTACCCTTCGTCAATGCAGAAAAAGCCTCGCATTCATGAAGCACAAAGCCGCCTCAGACCAAAATCCTCCGTTGCGAACGCGAAGCCCAGTTTGTGAACGTGATGACCAGAATGGCCCAACACATCGCGAATGCGTACGTACCCCATGAATGCGACACACACAGCTCCTAGTTCCCAATCGCCCTATACGAACGTGGTCCAACACATGCGAACGCGATTCTCAAAGCCCTCCTGCTCACCCACCTCTTCGCGAACGTGATACATGGCTCACGATCGCGATGCATAACCTGACACCATCAAACCAGAAATATAAACATCATCTTAATGGTCTGAAATCATCCTGAGAGTCACCCAAGCCACTCCGGACCCCCACCAATCATACCAATAATCCATAAACATTATCCAAACTTATCCAAAAGCTCGAAACATCATAAATGACATCAAAACCATGAATCATAGATCAAATACTTTCTTAAATTTTCAAACCCTTAAATTTCGCCGAACGCGTCCGAATCACACTTAGACATCACAACAAATTTTTTCACACTAGTCTCAATCATCAAAATGAACCTATACAAGGTCTCAAAAGTACAATATAAGTTTGATAATACCGAAGCCAACTCTCGGTTAAAACAATGAACTCGCCAATTCTTTAATTAGTCAATATTCAATAAATAGATCCAAAACCTTCCAGGGACATCCAAATTTAAATCAGAACATATTCCCAAGTACAAAATAACCATATGAACTTGTTAAATTCATGAAATCTTAATTCCGAGGTTGTTTACTAAAAAGTCAAACCCTAGTCAACTCTTACAACTTAAAACTTTCAAAGTGATAATCACTCTATCAAATGAACCCCGAAACCACTCAAAAGTCAAAACCAACCCTTCATGCAAATCATAATACATCATATGAAGTTGCTTGAAGTTTTAAATCACAGAATGTTATGCCAAAACTCAAAATGACCGGTCGGGTCATTACATTCTCCCCTACTCAAACATACATTCATCCTCGAACATGCTAATAGTCATTCCAAAGTAATGTAGTCACTGTAGAAACTCATCATACATATACCCTTGGGTTATCCCACATAATCACAAGCCATATAAGTCCATTTCTACAATCCCGATTGTAGCTCCTTTCTTCAACTTTAGCCCATAGAACTTATAACCAACTTCTAACACCTAGAATTCTTTGTAAGATCCGATTTCTCGCATATAAACATTGTACAAGTCTCAACAAGCTGTATCAATCCATAACCGTACAGCAAAGATATAACAACAAGTTGTACCACATAACCCATGTACCCATAGTGAAATCTTCATACCATAATAGCTGCTCATTACCAAATCCGCCAACAACAACATACCTCATATCAAATAACACCTTATTCCCTCGCAACTCTGCCAATGTAGGAAGAAACACGTAGAAGCTCATAACCTCCCATCAATTCAACAAGTCGTGGGGCCCTTCCCGACAAGAGCCAAAACCAAATTTTAAGTTGACTAATCACATTATCCTTCATAAAATACATTATCCTAATCTGATTGGACTAATTTCGGGTCCAATAATTTCATCTCATCAAGTACAAGCTGCTGGACTAACAGGCCACGCCAAAAGTCACCTAGAGCCACATACGACGCAATCCGTGCATCCAACAAGCAATAGCTCAAATATAACCAAAGATTGAAGGAGAACTATCCCACAAGTTCAACAGATCCAACCACCAATGCACAACGATATGATTCCATCCTGTAAATCCTCACTACACAAAAGGAACTAATCATTTTTATTAGTATGATGATCCACACCACTACCATGCTGATCCATTTCTTCGAGTTCCTCTAGACTTACTTCCAAGGTAACACTTCTATTGACAGTGAACTACGGTCTTCAATCAAAGCTAACCCCAAGAGACACCAACATGAAACCACGTCGTCGGAATGCCCATAAGCCACTTTATCAATTCTAAGCACTCAATAGTACCGCAAATCGAGATGCCCACTCTGAAGAGACCTTTTTATGAATCTAAAGACTTTCCTCTATCTAATAATGAAATGTGAAATCAATGATGATATAGAAATACTACATATCTCAGCACTACTCAATGCAATTCTTGAATCCAAGCAACCCAAATCCGAAAATGCTATATCACCTATGAATCTTGAACCCCTTCAAACCATTCTTGAGATTCATTCACCGTGTTCTAACCTCTAATTCACAACCAATGCGCACCAAACAACTTGTTCTCCACCAGCACATGAATATCCAAAAAGAAGCAACTAAGTGATTCTTCTTCCTTGCACACTACATTCACAATGCATATCAAGCGTGAATCATTCCAAGACTTTCATATACCCATAAAGTATAATACATCATGCATCCAGTAGATTGCATGTCGTATCATCCTCGAAGTCAGTCCCCTTCATGTCATAATTCATCCACAAGTATGCCTCAGTCAAAAACTAATATAACACACAATGTAACAATGAAATCTAATCGTCAATAGTAGACTCCCCTACTTAGCTCGAAGCCAAAATACATAATATCCTATAACCTACAATACTCCTCCTTCATAACTGCCATGATCTTGTACTGGTATCCAGTTGAATCTCCTCAAAAGCTCGCATAGCAATACTCAAAACACAATTCGATCACCTATCATGTACATACTTATCCTCAAGTTCTCTGAAATGGTAGTATATGCATTCCTCTAAATAGAAGCCTCATACGAATCTCACAACTCCAAATCTTTTCGCAAGAGATAACCTACCTACTAACCTCAAATAGACATCTTCCTATGACCCTACCATGGTCACAACCACATACCAATATCTTAATCTTTTGAGTCTACACCAGTCAATAAGATATAATAATCTGCCTCATTCCCCAAATGGCAACCAACAGATCCACCAACACATCCATATCTCTAGACTGTACAACACAACGAGACGATGATCAAGAATCAATAGACCTTCGCAGCTGATCTGCATTGTCACAAGTCGTCGGTGCATATCTGAGTCTGAGTACTTAACATTGCACACGAATAGAAGTGAACGAAATTGGAGATTTAGGCTTCAAGTTTAATCAAACTCGCACGATAAGGAAAAAAACAAAGGAAGTTTCCTAGATGCTCTGTTAATGTTTGGCTATAACTCCATATTTTGAGTACATTATTCACCTTGCATTTTGCTATTTAATGTTGATATATGTGATGTTTGAGCTTAATTAAGTTGTTTTCTATGGGTAAGACCATTTGAATGTGAAAAGGAATGAAGGTTGCATGAAAAGATGTTGAAGACACAAGGAAAGAGAACGAAAAGGAGAAAATCGGAGCAAGGCAAAGGCACCTCACCCTATGCCTCGCCTCGCCTGACTTATGGAGAGAGGTTACCTCGGCCCAGGCCTTACCCTGCTTAGCTTATGGAGTACTCCAGACTAGGCCGTGCGAGGTTAAACTTTTGGTCCCCTAGTCTGCGAATAATTTGTTTCTTACTAAGTTTTAGACTTGGAGAATTCGACCCTACACTTATAAATAGTCCTGTAACTCATTTTTAAGAGGGGAATTCAAATTTGGAGAGCAAGGAGCCGCCGTGGAGGCTGAAGTTCAATGAATTTCATCTTCTTTCTTCCAAGCTTAGTAACTTTTATTTTTCTTTGGATGATTTGTTGTTTGGATACCATATCTATTTGGAGCTAAACTTAACGTTCTAGGGTTTTGGTTGTTTCATGACTATTGTTATTTGGATATTGATTTTGATTTCATTCAAGCCCCGACCTTGGGGAGCATGGTCGATGCTCAACCGAGATATCCCAGTCAAGAAAACCTACTTAATGCCTTCAACCTGACCTTACCTATGAATAAAGTGAAGATTCATACCATTCGTTAGACAATGAGAGGCTTTCATGAACAGCACCAATCTCATTACCATTAGTTACTTCATTTACAATTCCCAAAATACATTATACATGCATAATTTTAGAAGCGGAAACATGTGTTACAAGTACAACATTTCAAGTGTGACTTACCCAAATCAAAATATGACCCACATTATGTCTACGGAGCCTCTAACGGATACAAAAGACTAACACGATGGAGCCGGCAAAAAGGCCCCGGCTATACCTCAAAAAACTATACAGAAGGAACAAAAGACACAAGACCCCGATGTGGGGCTCACCAAGTCAGTTGAGAAGAGGATGAACTGCTATCACTGATCGATGCCACCTACTGTGGAACCACCTGCATCCATTAAAGATGCAGCGCCCCTAACAAAGGGGATGTTAGTACATATAGAATAGTAGTAGTATGTTAGACTAAACACCCTCTCAAAGAATCAAGTATCAGTACAAGTGAAAAGAAATATGAAATCAATGAGAGCCTCAAATAATAGTAAAGCGTCAAGTCAAGAGAAAAATAAGTTTTCAAGTAAATATCAATATTTTTAAGTTGGGAGAACTTTTAGTACTGATACACCACTCTGATTTTAGCACAGAGTCTGATCTTGGCCCAATCACCTAAGTCGTCTCACCCCAAAACATCCAATCACAACACCACCATGTGCATGACATGGCATCCTATATCAGCCCGCTCGGCTAAGCCGTCTCACCACAATGCCGTGTGGGTCGACATCGTCTTCCTCTAGCTATCACCTCATCCCAATTAAGTGGAATATTCTCAACACATCAATCCTATCCCAATTAAGGGAAATAATCTCAACAATTGAACACAAGGATTTACCCCTCAGTCATTCCTACACCGGCACGTGTAGTTTCAGTGTTAGGTTATTTAAACCTACCATTCAACTGTGACTAACGATACACCCAAAACATTTATTATATAAAGGAGTTAAAGCTCATTTCATAATCTTTCACACAACCTTTCATTTCATTGGCACTATTGGCCACAAGTGAAATTTTCATTCTTGGCACGGTGGCCACATTTTATATCCCATACTCACTTATATCACTTTCAAGCATCATCATAGATTATCAACAATAATAGCATTTGCAATCGAGACTTTAAATATGTACATGAGCAATAGAAGTCTTAAACACATTGAGTTTTCCTTCCAAGAATATGGCATAATAAATCTTGCATTTGAAACATGAATTGAAGTCATAGTATTATGATATATAAACCATACATGAATACATTTTCGAAGGAGAGCATAATATGATATGAGCAATTGAAACACATTCTGGGCATACACAATGCCTCTTTGGAATAACTAAATATATTTGGAATGACTCGGAACATGGGAATTAAGGACTTGGGCCAATCATACTTGAACCTTACGAGAGGATCATGGAATTCCACTCTACAAGAGAAGTTTATCCACCATACGTCGCTTGAGCTTTCCTTAAACTGCGACAATATTCTGAAATCCTAGCGACTTCAATCTATTAGAGACATGACAAAATTGAACAATAATTAGGAAGAGATTCATGGGTTCAGCTCATTTAGGTATTTCATCAAACACTATGTGTGCAGATTTGACTACAAGGTTCTCTTATTAGATTTATTTCACCCCACAACCCATATCAACCAACAATTCACCCCGGGTGATTCAACGACCTCCAAGACCCCTCTATCGAAACATGCATGTCATATCTTCTACTCCTTGGCCCACTTAAACTCGAAACAAACTTGCATGGATGATGTAGGACAAGAACTTACCCGGACAGGTGATGGCTTAGTGAGTGATTCCATTAAATATTCAAGATTGGGGTAAGGATTGATGAGAAAAGCACTTGGGGATTCCTCCTCTCTCTATAAAGCACTTCCCTCTCTCTAAAACAACCATTTAAACCAGCCAAAATAACCCCCAAACTCGTTTTATAAAAATGGAGTCGGGAAAAAGTTCCTCAAACTTAAGCCTCCGAACCTGGTCTGCGATCGTAGACCGGATCGCAAAAATGGTCCCAAAAATCGGGTGGTCGGTCAGGTCTGCGGCCGTTCTACGATCCACATAATAGTTATGCAGCCACGAAATGGACTACCAAATCACCTTCTGTAATCGTTCATATTGAATTATGTGATGGCAGTGCGGCCCGTAAAATGATTATGCGGTCCCATGATGGACCGCAAAATGACCTCCAAAATTGGCATTGTATCTATTGCACTCTGTGGTCTGTAGAGTGGTTCTACGGTCGCATAGTGGACCGCAAAAATACCATGTTCTGTGAAAATTATTCTTCCAACTCCCCAACACATTGCACAACTAAAAGAGTCCATACCACTGTGAATAAGCTCGCCGCAAAGATTATCTACAACCCTCAAACACCTTAGCCTACCTCGGCACCACAAAACCCTGGGTTCTAGGTAATATTTTACGAGGCCTTAATATTTATTAGTTTATAATATAGGTTTATTTATTCAATCATGCACTTAATTATTTGATTGTTTGATCACCAGTTAAATACTTGTGATCAAGGCTTTAATTTGAGTTGGACCAAGGCAGAATACTTGGAGTGCGAGTTCAGTAGGATGACTCAGGTTGTGGACGAAGAAGTGAAGCTTGATTCTCAAGTCATCCCTAGGAGAGAGAGTTTTAAATACCTTGAGTCAGTTATACGAGGGAATGGAGAGATTGACGAGGATGTTACACATCATATTGGGGCGGGATGGATTCAATGGAGGCTTGCTTCAGGTGTTTTGTGTGATAAGAATATTCCACCTAAACTTAAAGGTATGTTTTATAGAGAGATGGTCAGACAGACTATGTTATATTGGGCGAAGTGTTCGCCAGTCAATAACTTACATGTCCAAAAGATGAAGTTGGTTGAAATGAGGATGTTGAGATGGATGTGTGGGCATACCATGCTATATAGAATTAAAAATGAAGTTATTCGGGACAAGGTGGGCGTGGCCCATATGGAGGACAAGATGTTGGAGTGAGACTTAGATTTTTCGGGTGTGTGAATTGGAGAGGCATAGATGCACCGGTGAGGAGATGTGAGAGGTTGGCATGGAGGGCCTAAGGAGAGGTAGAGGTAGGGCGAAAAAGTATTAGAGAGAGGTGATTAGGCAAGATATGGCGTTGTTGTAGCTCACTTAGGACATGACCATAGATAGGAAGGTGTGGAGGTTTAGAATAAAGGTAAAGGGTAAGGATAGGCTGCCTAGCATTGTCCTTGTCTGTAACAGTAGCTTTAGTACATGAGTTAGCCTTATATATGTATTTTCGTATTCCTTGAGTTCTGTGATTACTTCTTGTTTCTTTCGTTCCGGCCTTATGATTACAATACCCAGTTTTAGTTTTGTATCTTTGTATTTTTTCTTCGGTTTTCTAATTTGTGTGCTTGCTGCAGCCCTTCCTTTTATCTTTCATAAGACGAAGGTCTTTCGGAAGCAGCCTCTCTGTCTTCTTGAAGGTAGGGGTAAGGTTTGCGTACATACTACCCTCCTCAGACCCCACTTGTGGGATTACACTGGGTTTGTTGTTATTGTTGTTGTTGATCACTAATTAAATACTATCTACAAATCTATAGTTGAACTAAAAGGTGAAAATTCTAGATTGCATATATGATTGAGTAGAGCAAGTTCTTGAACCCGGGCATCGGGGAATGGATTCGCGGTTAGAGTAGACATATGCTAATTGCCTTTCTTTGTTATTATAAGGGAATTGTAAATGTATTCTTGTTGATTATAACTCTATAGACATATAGGTGTTAAGTTAGCTTCAATAGGCAAGTAAGAGATCGACAGATTCTTATGAAAAATATTAACCATGTTAACCAATAAGCCCGATAAATTAATTATTTAATTCAATTGAAGAATACAATATGATTATTAGATCACCCATAACCCTAGATTGTTTTCATCGCATTGAAAGCATAAGAATATGCTCTT
This sequence comes from Nicotiana tomentosiformis, assembly GCF_000390325.3. NCBI lineage: Eukaryota > Viridiplantae > Streptophyta > Magnoliopsida > Solanales > Solanaceae > Nicotiana > Nicotiana tomentosiformis. The sequence goes on from NC_090818.1 coordinate 90,026,097, forward strand.
CTTTCATTTATAGTCCATTATTTGCTTCTTTTTTTTTAATTAGCTTTTAGTTGAATACTTCTAGGTTTAATTCTTGTTTAGATAATTAGGATAGTCTAATTTAGTTAATCGTTTATAACAAGTCCTCCTGGGCTCGATATCTGACGTCTAGTCACTTTATTACTTGATGACCGCATATACTTGAATGTGCGTTTAGCCGCAACAAGTTGTTGGCGAGTTTCCATGGATTTAGAATTAGCTATTTGAAGATCAGATTTTTACTTTTTATCATTCAAGTTATTTTTAATTTGTTTGCTTATTGTAGTATTTTGTTACTTATTTTAATATGACATCTTGTAATAAAAACTTGTCGTATTATGGTAATTCTTATTTTGATGATCCTTGTTAATTTTATGGAGGACCCCACTGGTGAAAAAATTGTTCGAATGCTCCCAGGAGAGAGTTGTGTGCACAATCTCAATCCTATCAGCGGAATATTTGTAACATGTTTGGTGGTCAAGTTGGCCATTAGGATGGTTGTCCTAATTATCTTTATCCTTCCTTGAGCCCTTATTATGATCTTTCTAATAATGTTTGTGAGTTTGCTAGGAGAAACAATGTGGAGGCAGTAGAACATGTTGCTCATATAATGGATATAGTAAGGTATCTAGTCGAGAAAACGAAAATTTCAACGCAAACATGAAAAGAATGAAGGACAAAGTAGAAGAATGGGTTGAAACATTTGATGATCAACAAGCTGTAGACTTAACTAATATTCAAGAAGTATCTTAAATTGAAGAAGATATCGAGTTTCATCAACAGAAAAATTTGGAAAAATTAGAGATTTGAGCCAAAAATGGCTAGTGGAACAAGCTGAAAAAATAAAAATATATAGGGCTCAACGTGAGGAAATCACAAGTGGGATGAAACATTTCATACAAGGATGAAGTGAGCTTGGACAAGAGATCGATAAATTTAGTAGTTCTATTCTTGACTTGGGGGCTCAATTGAGTGCAGAGGTTGATGCGTCTAATGCCCAACAAAATAGTTATGAGTTGTGTGAAGCTAAAAAGGACCTTATACGCCAAATTGAGGAGCTAAAAGTTCAGAGTCAGTCATTCAATCATACTTATGTTGACGATGCTCATGTGGAGAAACATTTATTATATTCATGTGAAAAAGTAGATAATATTGCACTTGAAGGCTCTAGTATGTGTAAATATGAGAAAGTAAATGCTTATGCAATTCTAGAGTTGGGGCGCATTGGTCATTATTTCATATATTTTTCAACATTGTGTTTGGATGATGACGTGGATAGAGTCATCTGAGCCTTTGGAGGAGTCAACGTACGAGGGACAAGGTGCTTATATTCTCGAATTTGCTGTGCCAGAAAAACAAAATTACATATCCCGATTGAAAGCCAAGAGGTGAAGAATGTTGCATTTGTTACTTGGCCCAATTAGATTTGTTCCACCACAAAACCGAAAGCTTGAAGACAAATTGGGAGATTGATTCATAAGTTTGAGGTGGAGGAAGAAAGTGGTTAACGTCGTGCCGAGATGTTAAATTAGGATCTTGTTGGGAGCAACCCAGCTTTACTTCTTTCTTTTATTTTTGATTATCTTTTATTATTATTGTCTTATTTTTATTTTTTAGGAAGGGGAGAAAGTGATATTCGATCAGAAATGCATATATTTAACTATTATTGCCTCACATAATAACACTTTTAATCATCGTTTGAAAATTAATTATATAATTTTATGCTTAATATTATATTTTAATTGTGTAGAAATAAAGCAGTGTGAAGATGAAGAGATTTGGAGCAAAATTAAATAAAATACAGAAAGAAAAAAAAGGAAAATAAATGAATGAAAACAAAGGGGGACAACCTTTTGTTTTTGACCACCCAAGTTGGAGAAAAGAACGAAGGAGAAGTACAATTCAAATCAAATAGTGAAAGAAGGCAAAAATAAACGTACCTGGCTGTAGGATTCAAAATCGCAAAACTCATTGTTTTCAGCGTCGGAGCCAGCGTGAGGCGCTGCCTTGGATGCTGGAGGCGGGAACTTTTCTTAGTTTGCTCGGGACAAGGTTATTTCGGCCCTATACGGTCCTAACTCATATAAATGGGGTTCTAAACCTAATTTGGAGGAGATCAAACAGACTTTGAAGGAAAATTCATATGGAGGAACACACACCACGCTTGGAGGAGGCTCCCATTGAATTCGTGTCTAATTTTGCCAACTTATTTCCTTTAATTTTGTTACTCTAGCTTAGTTTTAGTTAAATATTTGCTTGGATAAACTAATTATATTACTTTAATTTAGTTGATACTTAATTATAAGTCCCTGTGTGTATAATATCTGAACTTACAATCCAATATTACTTATTTATCATGTATACTTGCGTGTGCGTTTAAGAGCAACAAGTTTTTGGCGCCGTTGCCGGGGCTTTAGAAATTAGCTATTTTACTAGATTAGATTTTTACTTTTTGTATATTCAAGTTTTATTTATTTATTTTATCTTAGTTTAATATTTTATTATCTTTGTTGACATTGCAACTTGGAATGAGAATTGGTCGAATATTGGTTATTCTTATTACGGCGATACTTGTCAATATTGTGGAGGATCACACTTGTGGCAAAATTTTGAATCTCAATCTTATGAGCGGAATATTTGTAATGTGTGTGGTTGTCAAGATGGCCATTGGGATGATTGTCCTAATTCTTAATATCCTTCTTAGAGCTCTTATTATGATGTTTCTAATAATGTTTATGAGTTTGAATGGAGGAATGAAGTGGAGGATGAGGAACGTGTTGCCCGTATTATGGACATGATGAGGCAAGTAGACGACCAACAAGATGAAATTCACAAAAAGACTGCCTTAGCGATCAAAGGACTGTAGGCTAGAATGGACGAATTAATGGCCAATTTTCAAGAAGAACCTCAACTCGACAAAGAGAGAGAGTTCACACAAGAAAATAACTTTGAAGAAGCAAATAGCGTGAGCCAATATTGGCTAGAGGAACAAGCTCAACTGGCAAAATTTCATGGGGTTCTACGTAATGGTCTTTCAAATATGGCAGAACAGTTGATAGACGAATGAACTGAGCTCAGGCAAGAGATAGACCAATGTGGCTCAGACATCCATGACCCATAGGCTCAATTGAATAAAACAGTTGAGGCGTCTGATTTCCTACAATTAATTGTCGTGGATACTGGTCAGCTTGTGGAGCGTAAAGATAAATTCCAAATATTCGACCACAATATTATTAATGATGCCAAGGTTGAGGAAGTGTGCAAAACTGAGGATGTTAAAAGTGAAGCAATTTTAGAGTTGGAGCGCATTGGACCTCATTCTAAACACTTTTCAACATTGTGCTTGGTTGGTCACACGAGAATTGATCCATTCGAGCCTATGGAGGAGTCAATGGGTGGGAAACAAAGTGTATATATTCTGAAATTTACAATGCCAAGGAGACAAAACGACATCCATTACTTAAAGGCTAAGAAGTGCGAGATGCGATATTGGTTACATGGTTCTTTTGTAGTCATACCACCGCCTGAGGAATGTGACAGAAAAATTGATGCAAAATTAAGGGCACAATTCATATCCTTAAACTGGAAGGAAAAGTGGTGAAATGGATAGCGTCACGCTGTGACGTTAAATCAAGCGCTTGTTGGGGGGCAACCCAATTCTATTTTTTCTTTTTATTTTTGTTTTATCATTGTGTTATGTTTGTAGTGTTATTTTTATGTTTTTGTAGGAGTAGGAACATGAAGCCAAAGCCAATAGGCGTGTGCAAAAGCGATCATGCGGTTGAAACTAAGTGTGAGGTACCCGCACAAAGGATCATACATGTGAGAAGTATGAGTATACTGTGAGCTGCTAATACTGCGGCCTTTGACCTACTATGGAGTTTCTTTTATCTACTTGTTATTTATAATGTGCATTGAGGACATTGCACAATTTTAAGTGTGGGATGGGGAGATTGTCTGGGGAATTTTCTGTGGTACCCTAGCTTAGTTGTAATATTCTTTCTTAGTGTAGTAGTTTTTGTTTAAAAATAAATAAAAATAAATAAATAAAACATTAAAATAAAAAATGAAAATGAAAAAAATGAAGAAAATTCAGACTTTTCCCGGCGATGGATTTTGTGGATAACTTTCTTGACGGATCAAGGTTCAATAAAAAAAAATCCAAAAATATTTTCTTTTTGTTTCTAGTTAGTCTTAGTTAGATAATAATCCCCTTGGTTTTTCTTTGTGTATCAGTACTTTTTCAGGGGATGTAACTTGAACCGGGTAAACTTTTTATTTATAGGATTAGATTATTTTTCCTTTGTTTTAGAAGTAGTAAAAGAGAGAGAAGAAAAATATTTGTGACGTGTTTGATACTAACATATTTAGGCCTGAGCTTGAGTAGTACTTTCCTCTAAGTGCTTGAGTAATGAATAAAATAGCAGACTTTCTGACACCTACGCTCATAGTTGTGACTCTGTATATAGCTTATTCTTATTTTATCGTCCACGATGATCCAGTCTGTCTTAGAGTAGAATTGATCCATCTTGATTGATACTTCTGCCATGTGGGGTGAGGATTGCTTACATATATTCCGTGTTTAGCATCCTAGTCTAGAACTTGCCCTACATGTTATTGAAGCAAATAAAAGTGTTGCTCTGTTTAGAAGATGATAATAGGCTTTCTTTGATATGTCTTGTGAATTTTAGTATTTTCAGATATTGTACCTCTAGTTAGCCCTTTGAGCCTATAGCCTTTAGTTTGGAAGACTATTTTTGCCTTGATTCTTTTGTTGAATCTGTAGTTTTTGCACCCTGCTTCATTGAGAACTGTTGCTTAGACTATGATATTAATTGATAAATTTAAAGAAAGAGATGATTAAGTAAAAAATGGTGACCAACCATAGCTGAAAAGTGATGAAAAGGCCATATTGAACAGAATGTGACATGAAAGAAAAAAGAGAAAAAAAATGAAACGTTCTTGATATGAGGGAAATACTTGTGAAATAATTGTTGAAGAGAGGGCTAAAAAAATAAAATTAAGAGCTGAAAATATTGGGTGATGAAGTCAAAAAGTACAAAGTGCTTAGGGAAGTGTAAGTCACTATTATATAGTTCTCCTACCCGTCCCCTAACCAACATTACAACCCATTAAAGTAATATTTGATTCTATTCGAGCACACTTAATCAGTAGAGATGTACATAATGGGCAAGTTTATGGTTCTTTGTGCATACATTTGAATTCGTTTGTGAGTGCGAGAGTTGTTCTTTGATGCTAAGTCCTTAAATTATGTTCATCCTTTGATTTGAGTGTATGGACTATTTATTCTTGTGAGGGCACTGGTTTCATTATAGATAGGTGATGTTATTAGCTTTATTTGACAGAGTAGATGAGCGAGCTTAAATTTGCCGAGTTAGAGTCCCTCTCTGAGGTTAGGAGGTTAGAAGTTTATTGTTTGTTTGTGAGTTGTATATCTTGCAAGATATTCGGTCAGAAATGCATATATCTAACCATTATTGGCTCACATTATAGCACTTTTAACCATCGTTTGAATATGAATTATATAACTTCATGCTGAATATTATATTTTAACTATGTAGGAATTAAGCGGTGTGAAGATGAAGAGATTTGGAAAAAAATTAAATAAAATACGGAAGAAAAAAAAGAAGAAAAATAAACGAATGAAAACAAAGGGGGGACACCCTTTGATTTTTGTACCCCCAAATTGGAGACAAGAACAAAGGAGAAATACAATTCGAATCAGATAGTGACAGAAGGAAAAAAGAAACGTACCTCGCTGTAGGATTCAAAATCGCAAAACTCACTATTTTCAGCGCCAGGGCCAGTGCGAGGCGCTGCCGTGGACGCTGGAGGCAGGAACTTTTCCTAGTTCGCTTGGGACAAGGTTATTTCGGCCCTATACAGTCCTAACTTGTATAAAAGGGGTTCTAAACCTATTTTGGAGGAGATCAAACAGACTTTGAAGGAGAATTCACGTGGAAGAACACACATCACTCTTGGAGGATGCTTCTAACTAGTTTTCTTCTCTTATCTTCTTTTAGTTTCATAGTTTATTTGTTCTATAGTTTTGGGTGCTACATGAACGTTGTAGTGTGAATTGGTTTATTTATTCAATGTTGTACTTAATTATTTGATTGCTTGATCACCAATTAAATACTATCTACGAATCTCGGATTGAACTCGGAGAGGGAATTCTAGATTGTATATAAGATTGAGTAGAGCGAGATCTTGAATTTGATTAACGGGGAACGAATTTGCTATTAGGATAGGGATATACCTAATTGCCTTGCTTGGTTATTATACGAGAATTATAAATGTGTTCTTGTTAATCCTAATTCCATAGGAATATAGGCGTTAGGTTAACCTGAATAGGCGAGTAGTACTTCGGGAGAAGGCTACGAGTAATATTAACCATGTTAACCAATAAATCAGATAAATTAATTAGACAATTTAAGTGGAAGACCCAATAGATTGTTAGCTAACCCATAGTTCTAGAATATCGGCTCCCATTGAATTCGTGTCTAATTTCTCCAACTTGTTTCCTTTAATCACTTAGCTTGTTACTCTAGATTAGTTTTAGTTAAATATTGATAGTTAGATATTCGCTTGGATAGAGTAATTGTGTTAGTTTAATTTAGTTGATAGTTAATTACAAGTCCCTGTGTGTACGATATCTGGACTTACAATCCTATAGTACTTGTCGACCATGTATACTTGCGTATGCGTTTGGGAGCAACAGAAAGCCATAGGAAGTGTGTAAAAGTGAGCAAGATGGTTGGAACTAAGTGTGGGGTGCCCGCACAAATGATCATGTTTGGGGGAAGTCTAAGTACCTCGTGAGCCATAATTGCTTTGGCCTATGGCCTTTTAGGGAGTTTATTATCCACCCTTATTATTTTTTTTATTTGCACATTGGGACACTGCACTCTTTTAAGTGTGGGGTGAGAGAGTTCCTCTAGATAATTATTAGTGATGTTAGTAAACATGTTAACTTCTTATTTTGGTTTTAGCGTCTTATTTTTGTTTTTGTAGTAGTGTAGTATTAGTTTTAGTGTATCAATTTAAATATATGTATATATATGTATGAAAAATCGAAAACATTTGAAGGACTTTTCCCGACGGTGGATCTCCTAGACAATTTTCTTGAGGGATTAAAGACTAAAAATAAATAAATAAATTAGAAAAATAGAACACCACAAAAATATGCCTTTTACTTTTCTTTAGTTAGTAATAATCTCTCGTGGTTTTTCTTTATGCCTCGTTTCTTTTTCATGGAATGTAGTCTGAGCCGGGTAGTAGGTTTTTCAATTTTATACTAGAATAGTATGTAGGAAATAAAATGATGAAGAATTATGAGATTCTTAGATGCCTTTTGACTTGTTTGATAGTAGCCTATTTAGACTTTGACCTGTGTAGTATTCTTTCTACATTTTAAAATGATTCATGATGACTTTATGAATTGGATAGCATGTCTTAAGACGTTTATGTCTCGTTTTCTTGACTTGTATTCACTTTGTGCTTAATGCTTAATATCTCGTGGCTCCGTGAATATTTACTTTGATTTGAGAGTCAGAATGATATCATCCTTAGTGAGTCATATGCCATGTGGTGTGAAATTTTCTGTGTTGTCCATGTCATGATCATTGTGTCTAGAAATTGCACGACATGTGAGCTGAAGTGAAATCCTAGGTGTTGCTCGGTCTCAAAAAAGACTCTAGGCTTTCTTTGATATTTTTGATCTTAATGCTTATCACGGATAAAATTATCCCTAGTTAGCCCTTTTGAGCCTATTAATTTTTATTTGGCACCCACATTATATTCCCCTCTTATTCTTAATTGACATTATTTTTATTCTTTTACATGTTAAAGCACTTAACTTGTAAAATGAGTGCTAGAAGAAGCAGGGAGGGAACTATGGTGGATTTTGAGTGGAAACAATGAAAGAAAGAATGGTGCACTTTTATTGTAAATAAATACACCACTAGCGGGAATTGTAGAATAAGAGAAAATTGTTATCGAAAAAGAAAGAAAAAAAAGTCTGAAAAAATATGTAGATAAATAAATTTACATCTTGTTCTTGCTAGTTTATATAAAATAACGTAGTGCTAAAAGAAATATGGAACATTGTGATGGGGGAATTTTGTTTGTGTAATTGAAGTTGGGATTGAAGACAATGGCAGTTGATTGTGTGATGGGTTAAATTGCTTAGGAGGGTTAGTCACTATTTCTAAATAGATTCTACATGTCCCTTAGCCCACACTACAACCATGAAAAAGTCCTAATTTATATTAGATTGATCAAGCCTACATTAGTGGAGGTTCACATAATGGGCAAGCCTATTGTACCTTGTGCATGCATATGACTTCTTTGTGAGAGTGAGAGATTTCTTTGGTATGCGAGTTCCTAAATTATATTTGATCATGAGATTCGAATGTATTGATTCTACTTACTCTCCTTGATTTTGTTGTAAGGGCACATGGTTTCGCTATGTATAGGTAACGTTCTTAGACTTCTCTACAATGTCGAGTGTTCAAGCCATGAGTGTATGGTGACATTGAGTTGATTTTTGAGGCTAGGATTGTCATGAGCAAGTTGTCTATGTTTTGAATTTTTTTTGAAGTAGGGCATAACCTAAGGGAAGTGCGTGGTAAATGCATATGCTCTAGCTTAATTATTTCTATCAACCATGGCCGTATGTGTAGTGTGCTACAAATATGTAAGTGGTAAAGTGCTCAAAGATAATGTAAATTTTTAGTTGACTCGAGGACGAGCAATGTTTAAGTGTGGGTGATGATTTTTAGCTATAATTTCATATTTTTAGTGAATTATTCGCCATAAATTTTGGTGTTTAATGTTAATATATGCGTTATTTTGTAAGGCCCTGTAAAAAATTTCCTATAAACCTGGGTTCTGTGATGCCAAAGTTTGCGTAGAGGTTAATTAAGACTTTTTGAATTGAACAGTGCGCTGGGAGTTGGAGAAAAATGTTGCCCAGAAGTATGCATTTCTGCGGCCATTCTGAGGCAGCAGAACCACTCTGCGGACCACAGACTGGTCGCAGAGTGGGGAAGGTTTCTGGGCATTTTTAATGTCAATTTTGCGGCCATCATGCGATCGCAGAACCGTTTTGCGGTGCATCATGCGACCGCATAACCCGTTCCGGAGCTTCATTTTTGGGGTTTTTAAACCCGACCCTATTTCGTTAAAACACACTCCATGGACCATTTTGAGCATATTTTCTGATATTTTTAGAGTAAGAGAGAGGTTCCTACAGGGAGAAGTGATCTTCATCAAATTGTTCTTCAATTCTCACTTACATCTTGAAGATTATCAAGAGAGGAACCAAGGTCTTCTTCCTAAGAGGTAAGATTCTATCACCCAAACTCTTAATTTCAAAATGTAACTAGAATAGGCCATTAGTAAGGTAATTCATGGGGATGGGAGTGCTTGCTTTGCATGCATGTATCCTTGTAGTATGTGGGAAGATTGTGAGCTAATAATGGTAGCGAGTGGGTTGGAAAACGATTGAATCTTCCACAAAAAAAGCCTTAAAACATTGATTCACACCTAGTGTTTGATAGTATGCTCAAATGAGCCAAAACCATGTTCATCTTCCTAATTTTGGTTCACTTTTGTTATATTGCTAAAATAGATTGAAGTTGCTAATAGTCTGAAATATCTTAGAGTTTTAAGAGGCTCAATTGAGGTATGTTGGCTAAACCCCCCTTTTTCTTAGAATCGAATCCCACGGTGTTCATATAATTGGAGTAAGTCCTTGATAATTATTGAATTGACTTTTCCTATTGTGGTTTTTTTGAAGTATGTTTTATTCAATGTTTATGCTAAATGCTTCATCATGTCATCTTGCCATTTGAGAATATGTTTCAAATGTGGAATATGTGTTAGGAATGTTAAGACTTCATGTCAAGATTGAAATAAAGGTTGTTTTTGCCAAATTGCTCATATATGAATTAATTTCTTGAATGGGAAGCCCTATTGTTGATGATAATGATAATGATATTTGAAGGTTAAAAAGGGAACTGGAACTATGAAATACGGCTAAGTTCCAAGAATGACTTTGTAATCGTAATCACTAGTGCCAATGAATTAAAAGTATATGAAAGAAGTTCGATGTAAGATGATTGACTGAAGAAGGTAATGTCTCAAATAAGATGGCCTAGCCGATCAAACCGAGATCGTACTCCGTGTAAGAACACGGTGGTATTGTGAATGAAATTGTCGTAATGTCTCAAATGAGATGGCCTAGCCGATCGGGCTGTGATCGGACGCCATGCCGCACACATGGTGGTACTATGCCAGAAATTATAATGAAATTATGGTAATGTCAAATGAGATGGCCTAGCCGATCGGGCCAAGATCGGACTCCGTGTAAGAATACAGAGGTATTGGGAATTGTGGAATATCGGTACTAAAGGTCACCCAACCTAGTAATATGGAAATTGTCTTGAAAATGTATATGATCCTTAACTTTTTGTTTTACTATTATTTGAAGCCCTTATTGAATTCTTGATTGTCCCCCTTGTATTATTATTCATTCTATTGAGTTGGTGTTTAGCTATACATACTAGTGCTATTCGACGGTACTAACGTCCCTTTTTTACGGGGGCGCTGCATCTTTAAATGGATGCAGGTGGTTATATAGCAGACAGTGCAAATCTCAGATAGTGTTGCATCCTCTTCTCAGCGAACTCAGTGAGCCCCATTTCATTCCGGGGTCATATATTGTACCTTTTGTTTATATCATGGTCACTCTTTGAGGTATAGCCGGGGCCTTGTTGTCGTCACCATCTTTACTCTCTTTTGTATCTCTAGAGGCTCCGTAGACACTATGTGGGTTGTATATGGGTGTTGGGAATGTTAAACAAGTTATGTTGTGTTTGATCACTTGTTCCACTTGAACTATAAGAAATGTGTATTTTCAGACTTAAAGGCGCAATGACAAATGAAATGATCTTGGATTGTATGAATGAGATTCCTAGTGTATAATTAATGAAATCACGCCTTTTCATGATCATGGGTTAATGATTGTAGAAAGTATCTAACAGGCTTGGGTAGAAAGTATCTAACAGGCTTGCTCGGCTGGGTTCACTCGGTTGAGTGCCGGTCATGCTTCACGGGGATGGGGCATGACATATTTGATCTTAATTAATTTGTTTGTATGTGTATGATCATTGGAATGTGAAAAGGAATGAAGGTTACTCGAAAGGATGTTGAAGCCACAAGAAAGGATCACGAAAAGGAGAAAATCAGAGCAAGGCAAAGGCACCCGCCCCAGACCTTACCTCGCCTGGATTATGGCGAGAAGCTACCTCGCCCCAGGTCCTGCCCCACCTGGCTTATGGCATGCTCCAGACCAGGCCCCACGAAGTTAAAGGCCTAGTCCTCCAGTCTACGATAAATTTGTTTCCTACTATGTTTTGGACTTCGAGACTTCGCCCATACACCTACAAATAGTCCTTGAACTCGTTTTTATGAGGGAAATTAGACTATGGAGAGCAAGAAGCCATCGTGGAGGCCGGAGTTTACTGAATTTCATCTTTCTTTCACCAACCTTAGTTACTTTCATGTTTCAATGGATGATTTGTTCTTTGGATACCATGTCTATTTGGAGCTAAACCTCATGTTCTAGGGTTGTGGTTCTTTCAAGACTATTGTTATTTAGATATTATTTTAATTTCTATGTTTATCATATTGGTTCATTTTTTTAATCATGCACTTAATTATTTGATTGCTTCATCACCAATTAAATACTATCTACGAATACAGAGTTGAACAAAAAAGTGAGAATTCTAGATCGTATATAGGATTGATAAGAGCATGTTTTTGAACCCGGGCATTGGGGGATGAATTCGCGGTTAGGATAGACATATGCTAATTACCTAGCTTGGTTATAATACAGGAATTATAAATGCATTCTTGTTGATTCTAACTCTATAGATATATAGGTGTTAGGTTAGCTTGAATAGGCGAGTAAGAGATCGGCATATTCTTATGAGTAATATTAACATTGTCAAGCAATAAACCAGATAAATTAATTAGTTAATTCAAGTTAAGAATACAATAGCATTGTTAAATAATCCAGAACCCAAGATCGTTTTCATTGCATTGATAACATAAAAATTTGCATTTGTTTCGTTTACAGTTTATTATTTGTTTTCTTTTTATTTTAATTAGCATAGAGTCGAATACATCTTGGTTTAATTCTTATTTAGATAATTAGGATAGTTTACTTTAGTTAATAGTGATAACAAAACCTCGTGGGCTCGACATACAACTTCTAGCCTCCCGAAGATATGTATGGACGTCATCATACCGATCCGCAAGACTCTACTAGACATTTTCGCATGACTCTTAAAACCTACAAACCTAGAGCTCTGATACCAACTTGTCATGACCCAAAATCCAACTAAGTCATGATGGAACCTAACCCAATCCCTTAGGTAAGCCAAAAAGTATAAGTACAACTATAATGAGAGATATTCAATATTAATGATAAAGACTGTAAAATAATTCAATACAGTAATTCCAAGGACTGGTAGTGCAAATCATGAGCTACTATGTTCTAGATTTACGAAGCTGACAAAAGAATAAATACAACGTCTGTATAAAGTTTACATAAAAATAAATGAAGTCCTAAACTACAGTGAATACTGCATTTTGGGTAGTGTCACTACCCAAAATCACACCTCAGACCGTCATGGTGCGTAGGTGTACTTGCTAAGAAAGCCAACTCACAATCAATACAATATAGTCCAATTTCCTCTAATTAAAAAAGTAATATTTTAATGGAAGCATAATTAATCTCAAAGCAGTAAAATATGTGGTACAATCATAACATGTTCTGAACACGACCAAAATAATACTACCCCCATGAACTAGGTGACACAAATACACGAGCAATTATTGTACAAGTCTAGATACATGATCACAAATATCTGCGAGAAATAAAATAGACAAGAGATAAATAAGGATGGACAATCCATGTGTTGTGGATCAAAATAGTATGGCAGCTCACCACGAAGTCTCCAATATCACACTCCCACTTAGCTCAAAGGGTACCGCAATACCAGTCTCAGAACCTGTACAAAATTGTGTAGAAGCATAATATGATTATACCACAGTCAGTACCCAGTAAGTACCAAGTCTAACCTCGAAAAAGTAGTGGCGAAGCTTTAGGTATCGAGATACTTACAATACAGAAAATAACAAGCCTGGAGTTGGAACCGTAAATATCATGATGATCAATAGGTATCAAGATATAAGACAGTCAAAAGACATAAAGCATGATTTTCCAATTCAACAGATAATCATAATGTTTCTCAAGTATGACAAGTTAAGCTGGCATGCTTCAATCATCAGAGTTGAGGATCCCAACTAGCATATATATATATATATATATATATATATATATACGGAATGTAATAGTTAGCATTTAAATGAATGCATGCTCAAACTGATAAAAGATCCATGTACTCCGATACAAAATTCATTGTCACGACCCAACTGGAGGGTCATGACTAGCACCCGGGCCATACTTGCCGAGCACCAACGTACATTTTATCTAACCTTCCTTATTATCTTTAAGGGCCGACAAGATCAATATAAATAGTAGACATGGATCATGAACATCCAACAATGAAAGATAATGTCATGAACATACATAACATGGGACGACAAGACTGTCAAGAAACTATATATAAGGTACGAGCTATCATGATGCCATGAAAGACTATACAACAAAAATCAGCCGAAAAGGCATTCTAAACCATACATAAGTCGACACCTGTCTATGAGCCTCTAAAAGAACATAAGTGCTACAACATTGCCGGAACAGGGCCCCGACATACCCATAAGGTCTATAACAAAAATGCATACCAAGACCACGGCAAGTCCGGAGAAGGGATCTCGCCAATAACCGCTGAACTGGACAGCCTACTGTGGTGGGGGAGCTACGTCTACCTGTCTATCAGGACCTGCAGCACGACATGCAGCGTCCACAAATAAAAAGGACGTCAGTACGAATAAAGTACTGAGTATGTGAGGCAAGAAAGCATAAGTAAGAACAGTAATGTAAACATGGATAGAGAATATACAACCTGTGACATCTGGGTACCTCTGAGGGCTACTGACATGAAATACATGATACATACATATATATACATAAACTTTTAAAACATACGCCTTTGTGGGCATCACCATCATCATATCGTACCCGGCCATAATAGGCTCGGTAAAACGTACCCGGCCATCATAGGGCTCGGTAGAATCGTACCCGGCCACGTGGAGCTCGGTAAAACCCAACTGATCAGTGGTTGCACAATAGGTGCCATACCCGGCCAACTATAGCGCGGCTCGGTAGAGTAAAATAGATACATATATATGATGCATGCTGGACTCATTGGAATCACATTTTGAACCTTTCGGAGTGACGTAAGGTCGGTATCCTTCGTACACGTTATTAGGATTAACTCTTCATCAAGAAACTTATAAGAATCAGGAACTACCAACAACATTGATAATATAAGAATAAGAGAAGTAACATCAATACCAATCGTTTCATAAGAAGGGCAGCAATGTAAGTACTGCTAGCTTCTAAGAGTAGAGTATCTTTGGGAGCTCGTTCATTACATTATGTACAATCGGAGTCGTGCAAAAGAATGAAGGGGATAGACTCACATACCTTGTATATACTGCCCAACCTCAAGCTATGCAAATATCACGACTCCTTAGTCTACAATAAGACAAATGACACTATCATTATCGTTTAAGCGTCGTAACTATTATGTATCGACCACAACCTATTTTACGATGAAACGGACAGCACCTCCCCTATTTATATGACTTCCCACAAGTCAATACAATCACCAAACAGCCCAAACAACATCATTAATAATCATATTGAGCCTCCAAAACAGTCCACCAACCAACAACATTACTACCAAGCTTTTCGATATATATTTCACAAGTTCTAGCTTCAACGACTTAGCTGCAACTTGGATAATCTTAAATATATATAGAGTAAGAGGTTCCTTACCTTTAAACAGAAAGAACAACTCCAATTTGACCTTAATTTTCCACGAAATATCCCTTCAATTCTGCCACAAGAACAAGGAAGCGAAACTAGCAATTAATTCGGGTTTTTCGGCACTAGAATTACTTTAGAAGACTTGAAATCACCTAGGGTTGATATTAAAAACTTGAAGGTGTATTTACAGGACATAAAACACTTAAAACAACCTCCCACACGAGCTGGAACAACACAAAAATCAGCAACAACAAGAAGAACAAGAAACTTACTAGCGCCACGGGATTCCCGACATTTGATTTGTGTTGTTTGCCCTTTGTTTGGGTCTTGGATCATGAGAGAACCTTGAGAGACTGTTTTTAGGGTTATAAGGTCTGAATATACTGAAAAATAATGACTTAAAACGGGGTTGAGGTATCTTATATATGTCCATATGTCTTAAACCGCCTTTGTGGGCTCAAAGAAGACTATACTTAACTGAATATAAAGTCCCGATAATGGAGAATATTGTAACTTATGAAACAGATAATGTACATAAGTTCAAGAATACGAACTTCTCTTTATGTCTCGTTATTAGCATGTAGTTACGGGATCATGCCAAAATGAAGGAAAGGTTTAGCCTTAACATACCTTTGCAATCTTCTCTCCAATTGTCAACCAAGCTCAATATGATCTTCTTATGTCTACAATGAGTAAACCGACTTCCTAGTCATCATATAAGCATTGTTACTCTCATATTTCGAAACCAATATTCTACAAGAAAACAGACATCACTTCCCCTTTTTGTACTACATCCCATAAGTTAATAAAAGTCACTAAACAACACAAACAACTACAATATAATTCACAATAAGAACTCTGATTACTTCAACAAACATTTTGAGGGACAAGCTCGATTTACGATTAACAAAATATAATTTGAATCCAATTCCTTTTCCATGAATACTCTTACAACATTTATAACATCATACTTATGCTTACCATATCATTTTTAGCCCAAAACATTAGAAAAAATTCTTCAAAAATGGTCCACACGCCTAGCACCATAACCTTTATCGTCAATCTCTTGTTTTTCATGTTTTCTTCTTCAATAAAGATAATTAGCACATAAATAAAGTTAACAACAGTAGCCATGACATAATCAAACTATTCCTTATGCCATGTCAATTACTATCTTGCAGATTTTCACTCAAAAAACTCAACCAACACATGATTAACCTTAAGCATAACCAAGAACATGATTTACATACCTTAGGCAGTAGATACAACTTGAAAACCCTAGCTGGTGTAGCTCACAACAACCCTCAATCACACCACAAAACTATAGGAGTTGTATTCTCTTCTTGAATCAACTTTTGGTGTTCATGTTGGTGTGTAAACACTTTTATTTTTCCTTGAAACTCTAATATATATGAAGGAGGGACTGATTCTTACCTTAATCAACAAGAACAACAAGAAATGTGGGTTTACTTCACTTTGAAGAACTACGATGTAGCAAGCACTACGATGTAGCAAGCACCACGGGATTCTAGCGTTGGATTCATGTTTTTATATTTGGTTTTCACTCTAGAATCATGGAGACCTCTTTGAGAGTGTTTTGTGATAGTATAAGGTCTGGTTGGGTCGAAAAATGAACTCCAATGAGCCTTGCCCCGTTCTTTAAAGGTTGGAGAATCATCCACCGCCTAAGTGGGTCCCACAGGGGCTGCCTACGTTATCTTGCAAAAATACGAACATCTTTCCATTACGATTTTGTATTGCTGAACTATTTAATGCGTTGGAAACTAAACTTGTAGATATTAAATTTTATAGGTGGATCATCCCTTAATTTTTTTCTATATTGTGAGAAAAGTTCAGCTACATCTGACATAATGTTCAGCATATTTATGAATGTAACGTGTTATGACATTTGCCAACTTTTGTTCCAGAACTCGCTTGACTTCAAAAAATAACACACAACTATCATATGACTAAGATAATTCATAACATAGCCTCCTTATCAAGTTAATCACCGTAGTCTCACCCCAAAAGTACATGTTATAATATTCCCAACTTGTCGACTTTCGACGAAACTTATTTTCTTCAATTTGTTTCACTTCTAAGACTTACAACCATCTTGGTACTTGTTACTCATGATCTTAAATATTTGTAACCTCCAAGGTAACATGATTAACTTAGTTTATATACTTTCAAAGATGATCTCATTTCCAAGCTTACATCAGTTGACTGATGATATAATTTACGTACGAAAACATGGGGTGTAACATCATGCTCTTATAGTCTCCAACCCTCATGATACTTCCTTAGAAAATGTTTTAACTCGTCATTATCTTGGTGAAGGACCTTAAACTCTCCGACTTATATTATTCACTTAAGATGCATTCCAACTTAAAAGTACGGGGTGTAACACTCTCTTAACAAGGTTAGCCAAGAGACTTACCTCTTCGTGGGCTAGCTTCAACCACAAATTACATCAAACCTTACTCTAGTCCTCCAATCATGCAAATCCAAGTCAAACATCATCCAAGAACGTCAAAAAATGCTATTGGAAGCGATCTCAATCCATAAAGCTTCGATCTTTGAAGAATTTTCAAAAAGTCAACAAAAGTGAACCCGAGCTTGCACGCCTGAAGTCCAAAACCAATGCTAAAATCCAATGACCCATAACATGCCGAGTCCAAATATGTGGTTACTTTCAAAATCCAAGTTTACACCAGTGTTGAAAATTTCAAAATACACTTTCTTATCTTGTAAAGAAAACACCGAAATTTCACTTTAAATATTCATATTTTAGGTGTAGAATTCCATGGAGAATCAATATATATAACCGAATCCAAGTAGAAATTAATTACCCATTAATTAGTGATGAAAATCTTCTAAAATATTGCCTCTTACCGAGCTCCAAAACTTTATGAGAAAAAATGACTAAATCCCGAAACAAGTAAAATAATGTAGCAGTTGTTCCAGCTAGAATCAAATATTAGATGACCTCAAAACTTACTTTTGATAAGCCGAACATAATCCTTGCGAGATAACACCGAATATAGCCTTTTGAATTGCCCAATTCGGTCTTAAAATAAGGGAGATATGACGTTTGAAGTTTTAAAGGAAGTCTCAAATTTATTGACGAACTCAGGGACATAATCGGTATTTTTGGAATTGTTGCACCAGAAAATCGGCAATTGCAAAGTCTTCGTTTTAGCACCCGAAACTCATTCGGAACCTCCCAAACACAAACCAATATGCATTTCAATAGTAAAACATGCTACAAACCTGCCCACATAATCAAAACACCGAAAATAGGTCGTTTTGACCCGATATTGACGATGGTCAAACTCTAAATCCTCAATTAGTATCACAACCAATGATCTAAAACACAACCGACCCCCTTTCAATCATACCAACAAGTCCAAATACATTAATCAAACTTATCTAAAGGCTCAAACACACTACAATTAACATAAAAACCAAGAATCAAAGATCAAAAGCATTCTCATAACTTTCAAGCCTTCAATCATCGCCGAACGCGTCACAATAACACTTAGACATTCAGGATCACAACTAATCTTTGCACATAAACTCTAATAAACCAAATAAACCTATCAAGTGTCTCAAAACCACAATAGAAGTCTGATCACACTGATGCCAACTCCCGATCAAGCCTATGAACTCTCTAGTTCTTTAAATTGCCAACTTTCAATAAATAGAGCCAAAACCTTCTGGAAACATCCAAATTAAAATCCGAACGTATGCCCAAGTTCACAATCACCATACAAACCTATTAAGATCATCAAGTCCCAATTTCGAGGCCGTTTACTTAATATTCAAACATTGGTCAAATCATCCAACTTAAGGCTTCTAATTGAGAATTACTCTATCAAATGAATCCCGGACTCCGAAAATCAAAATCAACCATACACGCAAGTCATAATACTTATTGTTGAAGCTAATAAAAGTCTCAAACAGTCGAAAGGAATGCTAAAGCTCAAAACGACCGGTCAGGTCGTTCTATTCTCCTCCACTTAAACATACATTTGTCCCCGAACGTGCCAAGAGTTGTTCCAAAGCCATTAAATCAGTGTATAAGCTCATCATACACTTACCCGGAGATGATCTCCTACCACTTCATTCCATTTAGGTCCATTACTAAAACTCGAATGAAGATTCTGTCACGCCCCAAACTCGGGGAGCGCGACCGATGCTCAATTGAGTGAACCCGGCCGAGCAAGTCTGTTAGATTTTATTCTAACCAAACTCATCCATGAATAAAGAGGAGATGCACTCCATTAATCAAATACTGAAAAAATATTTTAATAACAACTCCCATTTCATTCCATTAGCAACTTCATTCATAATTTCCAAAGTATTACAAGTTTATAGAATAAATCGAAAAATATGTTTGCCAAATAGCAACATTTTTAGTTCAATTCCCAACATCATACACCACCCACAACCTCTCTACGGAACCTCTAAGTATGACAGAAGAATAGTATGAAAATGCCGGCAACAAGGCCCCGGTTATACCTTAAGACACAAAGTGTAACATCAAGTGACATTGGGCCCGGAATAGAATATGGCTCACCAAAACCTGTTGAATAGGGAGTAACTGCTAGCGAGGATCAAAGTTACCCGTTGCTGAATGACCTGCATCCATTTGAAGATACAGCGCCCCCGGCAAAAGGGACGTTAGTACATATGGAATAGTACTAGCATATAAAGCAAATTGTCCACTTTCAAAATAGAGTGCCAATATAAGAAATGAAAAATCATAGAAATAGCAAGTCACAATCAATGATATCCAAATGCCAAGTTCAAACATAATAATTTCCAAAATACGACCTTCATATACAATTTTGATTAGGAGATCATTAGCACTAATATATCACTGTTCACAATATCACCTTTTACAATACCAATATTCACAATACCAATAACACCGTACTTTTAGGACGGAGTCCGATCACAACCCGATCGGCTAGGCCATCTTAATAGAGATGTCAACCACAATCAATATCAATACCAATACCACCGTACTTTTAGCACGGTGTTCGATCACGACCCGATCGTCTAGGCCATCTTATTTGAAGACGTCAACCACAATCACAATCTCAATCACAATTTATGTGCAAGTATACCACCGTGAATATAGCACGGAGTCCGATTACGACCCGATTGGTTAGGCTGTATTATTTGATGACATCAACCAAAATCACAATTTCAATTACAATTTCAAGCACAATCACCACCATGTGTGCGGCATGGTGTCCGATCACGACCCGATCGACTAGGCTGTCTTATTTGAGACATCATCAATCAATCTCATCCTAATTAAGAGGAATAATTTTATCACATAAATCTCATCCCAAATAAGGGGAATAATTCACAAAAATAACATAGGCACAAATGTATTTACCTCATCATCTTTCACATTGTATGAATCTCCACTAGTATTTTCAACCAATAACAACAACAATATTTCCTTGGCTCTTTTGGCCATTTACAAGATTCTTTATTCATGGAACAATGGTCGTATTTGTTATTCCACACTTTTATTTCTTCCCTCTCATGTATCATCATCATAAATATCAACATATATATTATTCCAGAAATCACAATTTTATGTTCATTAGAAATGAACAATTTAAGCCCAATAGATTCCCTTCGACAAATGGAGTAAAATAGTTGGAAATTGATACGCAAGTTAAAATTATCAACAAGTAACACACCATTTATTATTGAAATACATTTCCCCAAAAAGGGCAATACACAACTTCCACTAATGTATATGTAAGAACGCAAAGCACATTAAAAATACTCACAAAGCATAGAATTTGTTAAAACAACCATATATAGGCATGCCTTGAGCTTATAAGATTTTAGGCAATTCTATTTTCGAAGTCATTCGGAATAGTTGAATCGAGGCTCATTTCATAACCTATCTCACATCATTTCATTTCATTGGCACAATTGGCCACAAGTATAACTTTCACTTATATCAATCATCGCATTTCATACTTCTTTCACATCTTTTAATTCCATTGGCACCATTGGCCACAAGTATAACTTTTACTCTTGCACATTGGCCACACTTTATATCCCAATTCACTTATTTCACTTCCAACCATCTTTATAGGTTATCAACAGTAAGACATTTCCAATCAAGACTTTAGGTACACCTATGAGCAATTAAGAGTCTTAAGCATGTTGAGTTTTCTCACACATTTTGGAATCATCACCATCATTTGAAACACAACTCAAAGACATAGCATTTTAATACACATATCATTCTTGAACATATTCCCAAAGGATAACATAATGTGTTAGGAACATTCGTAACACGTTTTGAATACTTAATTATAGACACTTTGCTTATTCGGGACAATCGAATTTATTGGGAACAACTCGAAACATAGAATAAGGAACGTAAGACAACCATACCTGAATCTTATGAGAACATCATTTAATTCAATTATAAGAGAGTAGTTTAGACAACATACCTCATCTGTGCTCCCTCAAACTCTAAAATGTTCCGGAATTTTTAGCAACTTCAATCTATTGTAGAAATATAACAAATTGAACCAAAATTAGCAAGATGATAATGGTTCTAGCTCATTTGAGCATTTTATCAAACACTAGGTGTGCATTAAGGTTTCAAGATCCTTTTATGGAGGATTCCATGTCCTGCCCCAAAACCGAGGAGCGCAACCGGCGCTCAATCGAGTGAACCCGACCGAGCAAGCCTGTTTGATTTCCTTCTACCAAACTCATCCTTGAATGGAGATAATACATAATTTCATTAATTAGACAAAAAAGGTGTTCATGTCCACAATACCAATTCATTACCAATAGTTTCATCATTTTTAAGGTCTCAAATGGACAAGTAATACAACCATAACATAACATATTTGACTTTCTCAGCCCCAATACACAGCCCACACTATGTCTACGGAGCCTCTATAGATAAAGAAGAGTACAATGATAATGCCAGCAATAAGGCCCTGGCTATACCTCAAACAGAATACACAAAGTACAAAATATTCATGACCCCGGGATGAAGTGGGACTCACCAAGTTAGCTGGGAAGAAGGTATACTGCTATCACTGATCAATATCTCCTACTGTGGAACCACCTACATCCATTTAAAGATACAGTGCCCCCGGCAAAAGGGACGTTAGTGTAAGGCCCCGTAAAATTTTACAAAAGAAAATAATGTTTCGTGGTGCCGAATTTGTTTTACGTGTTGAGTATTATCAGTGATGCAGGTGGTTCCACAGCTTCTTTAAATGGGTTTTCAAGTTGTATTTCTTTTGCCGGGGGCGCTGCATCTTTAAATGGATGCATGGGGTTCCACAGCAGGAGACATTGATCAGTGATAGTAGTACACCTTCTTCCCAGCTGACTTGGTGAGCCCCACTTCATCCCGGGGTCATGTATCTTTTGTTCTTTATGTATTATGGTTGAGGTATAGCCGGGGCTTTATTGTTGGCATTATCTTTGTACTCTTTTTTTATCTATAGAGGCTCCATAGACATAGTGTGGGTTGTGTATTGGT
The DNA here is from genome assembly GCF_000390325.3 of Nicotiana tomentosiformis. Lineage (NCBI taxonomy): Eukaryota > Viridiplantae > Streptophyta > Magnoliopsida > Solanales > Solanaceae > Nicotiana > Nicotiana tomentosiformis. The sequence goes on from NC_090818.1 coordinate 90,048,716, forward strand.
ACTGGGAAAGACAAACTTGTCCATTTGAGACTTTAAAAATGGCGAAACTTAAGGTAAGAAATTGGTAATTGCAGAAACGACCACTTTATTATTTAATTAAGGAAAACATATATTCTCTTTATTCATGAATGAGTTTGGGTAGAAGAAATCTAACAGGCTTGCTCGGTCGGGTTCACTCAGTTGAGCGCCGGTCGCGCTCCACGGGTTTTGGGCGTGACAAACTTGGTATCAGAGCCTAAGGTTTTAAAGTGTCCTAGGATGTCTCGAAGCCATGTAGAGTCCTTATTATCGGTGTGTTGTGGACCAAATCTATAATTAGGATGCTACTTGGGCATTTAGGAATAATACCCTTCTTTCATGTTCTTGATCGTGCGATAAAGCTGGTTCTAAGATTGTTCCTCCCTTAACTCCTGCGTTGCTCTAATTTTCAGTACATGGCACCTAAGAATAAGGCAAGAGCTGGCCAAAGAGCCAATGTCACCCTAGGAGTGACAGTTGACCCTATAATTGATGATGCGGGTGAGCACCTGAGGAGTGAGAATATTCCTCTAGTAACTACACTGCCTGACTCTACTACAACTGATCAGACCGCACCCGTCCATACATATACAGAAGGTGCAACAGTTCCTCCAATTGATATTCCAGTTCCACCTCCAGCTCCAGCTTCCGATTCTGGTGTGTTTGATATTGATATTAGGGGAGCCATACAAATATTGACATAGATAGTGGCTTCTCAGGCCCAGAGGTCGAGTGTTGGGCCTACTCCTTCCAGTCATCCAGGAGAATCCGCTAGTTCCAGGGTGAACAAGTTTCTTCAGTTAGATCCTCCAAACTTTACAGGTACTGATCCAGAGGAGGACCCCTAGTACTTCGTTGACGAGATGCATAAAACTCTCCGGTTTATGCATGCTACAGAGACGGAGGGAGTAGAGTTGGCCTCCTTCCACCTGAAAGGCGTGGCCTATTCTTGGTTTGAGCTGTGGGAGGAATCCCGTGAGGAGGGAAGCCCTCCGGCAAGGTGGGGTGAGTTCACAGATGCCTTTATGGATCATTTCTTGCCTGCCGAAAATAAGGCAGCTCTTGCCGCTGAGTTTGAAAGCCTAAAGCATGGCATTATGAATGTGTGGGAGTACCATATAGAGTTTGCGCGCCTGTCCAAGTATGCTATTCACATGTTGCCCACTATGGAGGCTAGAGTACGCCAGTTTATATAGGGCCTTAGTCCCTTGGTTATCAATGAGGCCTCTATAGCTGCCTTGAATTCTGATATGAACTATGGTAAGATGGTGGCATTTTCTCAAACCACAAAGACCCGCAAATTGAAGAATAGAATGGAGCGTTAGAGTAGCAGCAAGGCCCGGTCCGCGGGCAACTTTGGTGGTTCTTCCGGTGGTGGTGGTGGTAGGTCAGCGTTCAGGGGAGCATCATTAGGACCATCCTAATCATTCGCCCAGTCTTCGATGGGTGCACAGTCATCTGGACCCAATCAGGGTAACAGGGGAACCCATCAGCAGGGTCGGCCCGACAGAAGGTTTCAGCAGCGGAGGCTTCTATTCCCTAAGTGTGGGAGGATTCACTTTGGGTCCTGCTTCATGGACCTACCAGTATGCTATGGGTGTGGTGTGAGGGGTAACATTCAGAGAGATTGCCGCTCATCCAAACGAAATATGGGCAGAGGTGCGGCACAACCAGCTAATTCTGCAACTACTACATCCACAACACCTCCACCTCGAGGCACCCCAGCACCCACAGGGCATGGTGCAGCTAGAGGTGGTACATAAAATATTGGAGGACCCAGCAGATTTTATGCTATGTGGAGACGTCGGGAATCATAGGCTTCTCCATATGTTGTCATAGGTATATTGACTGTCCAATCTCATGATGTATATGCTTTTATTGATCCCGGTTCCACTTTGTCATATGTCACACCTTATGTTGCTATGGAATTTAGGATAGAACCAGAATAGCTTTATGAGCCGTTCTCTGTATATACTATGGTTGATGAGTCTATTTTGGCCGTGCGAGTTTATAGGGATTGTGTTGTCACATTGCGTGGTCGAGACACCGTGGCCGATCTAATTGAATTGAGAATGGTCGATTTTGATGTGATAATAGGGATGGATTGGCTTTATCCATGTTTTGCCAAGATTGATTGTCGAACCAGAACTGTTAGGTTCGAATTTCCAAATGAGCCAGTTATTGAGTGGAAGGGTGATGATGTAGTGCCGAAGGGTAGGTTTATTTCTTACCTTAAGGCAAAAACGATGATCAACAAGGGATGTATTTACCATTTGGTCCGGGTTACGGACAACGATGCCGAGGCACCTACACTTGAGTCCGTGTCTATTGTGAATGAATTTCCGGGAGTCTTTCCGGATGAACTCCCTGGGATCCCACCAGACAGGGAGATTGATTTTGGGATTGATGTGATGCCAGACACACGCCCAAATATTATCTTGCTAATTACCCATGCATCTAAAATAAATAACTCTTTGATAACACATGCATCTAAAATAAATAACTCTCACGCCCAAATATTATCTTGTTAGTTACCCATTTCTAGACAAAATTCGAAATTGAGGGTTATATTGTAGAATCTTATCTCTAGGATGAAGACCTAGTAAGTTTCCCTTCTTAATCTTCCAAAACTTGAGCAATAATTGAAGAACAATTATTGAAGAACACCTTCTCACTCTAGGGCACTCTCTCTCACTCTAAAATATCAGATTATAGCTCCCAAAACGTGTATTTAACGAACTAGGGTCTAGTTTTAAAAACCCAAAAATGGAGCTCCGGAACAAGGCTTGCGATCGCATAATCGATATGCGGACCGCATATCAGTCGCATAATCGCTGTCCAGAACCGGCAAAAATCTGTCTGTGTTTGCGGTCACTATGCGGCCCGCAGACCTGTTCTGCGATCGCATAATGAACCGCAGAACAGTTTTGCGGTCACATAGTCGACCGCATAATTGCATCCAAACTGACCCTCTCCTGCCTCACTTCTGCGGCCATTATGCGGCTCGTAGAGTGTTTCTGCGGTGGCATAATGGACTGCAAAAATGCATTTTTCTGCCTAAAAGTTTCCTTTACTTTCCGGTGCATTATTCAACCCACTTAGGATCATTCGTCCTCGAATGAGGGTCAAAGACATAAGCCTAGTTCGGCACCATAAAACATTATTATTATTTTCCTTTGCAAAATTTTATGAGGCCTTACATTCTCCCCCACTTAGGATCATTCGTCCTCGAATAAGGGTCAAAATCTGTTTCCAACCACACACCAGCATCCCCAAATTTGACTAACTCCCTAAATTTCCAGAAGTTTCACCAGAGTTCCCCTTGTAACTAGGCCTATCCACCTGTCAGAGAGCCCCATAAACACATCCTAACAGCATATACATAATCCAACAATGCAACATAACACAAAACAACACCATCAAGAACGGAACATCCTTAACAGCAAATGTACAAATCATACATAATTCATAGAAATTATCTCTTAGCATTTTCATAAGGCGCAACATATAATTACATGGTTATTCAAATAAATAAGGATAGTTTTTCTTCATTTCTTCCTCGGCCTCCCAACTAGCCTCTTTAACATGTTGGTTTCGCCACAATACTTTCACAGAGGCAATTTCTTTATTTCTCCATTTTTGGACTTGCCGATCAATAATAGAAATCGAAATCTCTTCGAAATTCAATTTCTCACTTACCTAAATATTCTCAACCGGAATAATGAGTGTCCGATCTCCAACTACTTTCTTCAACATAGACACATGAAACACCGGGTGTACTAATGACATCTCAGGTGATAGCTCAAGCTTGTACGCCACCTTACCAATCCTCTGAATGATTTTGTACGGTCCGACATATCTCGGACTCAATTTCCCTTTCTTACCAAATCGCGTTACACCCTTCATGGTGAAAACTTTCAAGAATACCCAATCATCTTCTTTGAACTCCAAATCCCTACGACGAACATCCGAATAGGATTACTGACGATTCTTAGAAGTCTTCAACTGCTCCTTAATGATTTTAACTTTTTCCATAGCTTGATACACGAGGTCTGGCCCTATCAACTCTGCTTCCTTAATTTTGAACCACCCATTGGGAAATCTACATCTCCTACCATATAAAGCTTCGAACGATGCCATATGAATGCTAGCATGATAGGTATTGTTCGATGTAAATTATATGAGTGGTAAATGATCATCCCAGCTACCTTTGAAGTCTATAACACAAGCACGCAGTATATCCTCAAGCGTCTGAATAGTCCGCTCTACCTGCCCGTTAGTCTGCGGGTGGAAGGTTGTACTAAGATTCACCTGAGTACCCAAACCTTGCTAAAGTTTCTTCCAAAGATTAGCAGTGAATTGTGCTCCCCGATCAGAAATGATGGAAACTAGGGTGCCATGCAACCTGACTATTTCTTTAATATATAACTGAGCATACTGCTCTGTTGTGTCAGTAGACTTAATCGGCAAAACGTGTGCTGATTTTGTGAGTCGATCCACAATCACCCAAATCGAGTCAAACTTACGTGGAGTGCGTGGTAATCCTACCACAAAATCCATATTAATCATTTCCCACTTCCACATTGGAATTTCTATGTCCTGTGCCAACCTACTGGGCCTTTGGTATTCGGCCTTCATTTGCTGACAATTCGGACATCTTGCCACAAAGTCCGCCACATTCCTCTTCATATCATTCCACCTATAGACTTCCTTAAGATCATGATACATTTTTGTAGAACCAGGGTGCATGGAATACCTAGATGTGGAGCTTCAGTCATAATTCTTTCTTGGAGACCATCCACGTTTGGAACACATAGTCGTCCTTGGAAACTTAGTGTACCATCATCCATGCCAAGAGAAAAGGCCATGGTCTTATGTTTATGAATCCCCTCTTGAAATTGCACCAACAATGGATCGTTGTGTTACTTCTCTTTGACTTTCACAACAAGCGATGATTCATCCATATTTTGCACAATTACCCCTCCTTCACTAGAGTCCGCAAGACGAACTCCCAAACTAGCCAATCGGTGAACTACCTTAGCCAATGGCCTTTGATATGCCTCCAAGTGAGCCAAACTACCCATGGATTTCCGGCTAAGAGCATCTTCCACAACATTGGTCTTTCCCGGATGATATTTTCTATCAATGTCGTAGTCTTTGAGCAACTCAAGCCATCTTCTCTGCCTGAGATTCAATTCCTTCTGCTTGAAAATATATTGAAGGCTCTTATGGTCCGTGAATATATCCACATGGACCCCATATAAATAGTGACGCCAAATTTTCAATGCAAATACGACTGTCGCAAGTTCTAAATCATGTGTTGGATAGTTCTTTTAATGATACTTGAGTTTCCTAGAAGCATAAGCTATAACCTTGCCATGTTGTATTGATACACATCCAAAACCGATTTTTGAAGCATCACAATATACCATAAATCCATCTATACCCTCTGGCAAAGTCAACACCGGTGTCGTAGTTAATCTTGCTTTTAATTCCTATAAACTCTTTTCACAGGCATCTGACCATTGGAACTTAATTGCCTTCTGCATCAATTTAGTCAATGGGGAGGCAAGAGTAGAAAACCCCTCCACAAACTTTCTGTAATATCTAGCTAAGCCTAAGAAACTGCGAATCTCTATTGGACTTGTAGGCCTCGGCCAACTCTTCACAACTGCAATTTTCTAAGGATCAACCTTAATCCCCTCACTAGAGACAACATGACCCAAGAATGTGACCGATTCAAGCCAACATTCACACATCAAAAACATTGCATATAACTTGTGCTTATATAGGGTTTGTAGAACTACCCTGAGATGAGCGGAATGGTCTTCCCGACTTCGTGAATATACAAGAATATAGTCAATAAACACTATCACAAAAGAGTCGATGAATGGCTTAAAAACTCAATTCATAAGATCCATGAAGGCTGCTGGGGCATTTGCTAGCCCAAAAGACATCACTAGAAACTCAAAATCCCCATACCGGATCCTAAAAGTTATTTTCGGAATATCATGCTCCCCGATCTTCAATTGGTGATACCCGGATCTTAAATCAATCTTGGAGAAGTACCTGACACCTTGCAATTGATCAAACAAGTCATCTATCCTTGGCAGTGGGTACTTATTCTTGATTGTGACCTTATTAAGTTGCCGATAGTCAATACAAATTCTCAATGACCCATCTTTCATTCTTACAAAAAGGACCAGTGCACCCCAAGGCGACACACTTGGCCGGATAAAACCCTTTTCTAACAAATCCCTCAATTGTTCCTTTAGCTCCTTCAATTCTGTTGGTGCCATTCTGTAGGGTGGAATAGATATGGTATGTGTTTCTGGCATTACATCAATCTCAAAATCAATCTCCCTGCTGGTGGGATCCAAGGGAATTCATCCGGAAAGACTCCCGGAAATTCATTCACAAAAGGCATAGACTCAAGTGTAGGTGCCTCAGCATCGGTGTCCGTAACCCGGACCAGATGGTAAATACATCCCTTGTTGATCATCTTTGTGGCCTTAAGGTAGAAAATAAACCTACCCTTCGGAACTACATCATCACCCTTCCACTTAATAACTTGCTCGTTTGGAAATTCGAACCTAACAGTCCTGGTTCGGTAATCAAGCTTGGCAAAACAAGAATAAAGACAATCCATCCCCATTATCACATCAAAATCGACCATTCTCAATTCAATAAGATTGACCATGGTGTCCCGACCACGCAACGTGACAACACAATCCCTATAGACCCGCGCAGCCAAAATAGACTCACAAACCAGAGTAGATACAGAGAACGACTCATAAAGTTGTTCTGGTTCTATCCCAAATTCCATAGCAACATAAGGTGTGACATATGACAAAGTGGAACCGGGATCAATAAGATCATACACATCATGAGATTGGACAGTCAATATACCTGTCACAACATCTGGAGAAGCCTCTGAATTCTGGCGACCCCTCATAGCATAGAAACGGTTGGATCCTCCCGAACTCTGTGCTCCACCCCTAGCTGCACCACGCCCTGCGGGTGTTGGAGTGCCTTGAGCTGGAGAAGGTGCTGCGAATGTAGTAGCTGTAGAACTGGCTGGTTGCGCCATGCCCCTACCTACACCCTGGCAGGACGAGCGACAATCCCTCTGAATGTGACCCCTCAATCCGCATCTGTAGCATATGGGTAAGTCAATGTAGCATATTCCTAGGTGTATCTTTCCACAACCAGAGCATGGGGGCCTCCTCTGCTGCTGGAATCTACCACTATGACGACTCTGCTGATAGGAGCATCTATTGCCCTGACTGGGCCTGAAATGGCTCCACTGCTACTGCTGATTGGGCCCTGATGGCGGTGCACTAGCCGAAGACTAAGGAAAGGACTGGGATGGCCCTGACGACCTATAGGGCCCTGTAAAAATTTTCAAAGGAAAATAAAAATAATGTTTCATGATGCCAGACTTGCTCGCCGCGGCTCGGGCTTTTTGGGTTAAACAATGCACCGGAAAGTAAAGGAAAATTTTTGGCAGAAAAATGTGTTTCTGTGGTCCATTATGCGACCGCATAATCACTCTGCGGGCCGCATAATTGCCGCAGAAGTGAGGCAGGAGAGGGCCAATTTTGATGCAATTCTACGGTCGACTACGCGACCGCATAACTGTGCTGCGATTCATTATGCGACAGCAGAAAAGGTTTGCGGGCTGCATAGTGACCACAGACATTGACAAATTTTTGCCGGTTCTGGACAGCAATTATGCGACCGATATGCGGTCCACATTTGGGTTTTTAAAACCCGATCCTACTTCGTTAAATACACACTTTGGGCTATTTTTTAGCCATAATATGATATTTTAGAGTGAGAGAGAGTGCCCTAGAGTGAGAAGGTGTTCTTCAATAATTGTTCTTTAATTCTTGCTCAAATATTGGAAGATTAAGAAGGGAAACTCACTAGGTTTTCATCCTAGAGGTAAGATTCTACACCCCAACCCCTAATTTCGAAATTATCTGAAAATGGGTAATTAGCAAGATAATGTTTGGGCATGAGAGTTGTTTTTTTTACATGCATGTGACATCAAGGGGTGTAGGAAGATTGTTGAACTAAGCATGGTAAAGATTGGATTGTAGGATGATTGAATCCTCCATAAAAAGACCTTGAAACCTTAATGCACACCTAGTGTTTGATAAAATGCTCAAATGAGACAGAACCATGAACATCTTCATAATTTTTGTTTAATTTGTTATATTTCTACAATAGATTGAAGTTGCTAAGATTTTCGGAACATTTTAGAGTTAAGGAAGCTCGATTGAGGTATGTTGGCTAAACTCTTCTCTTAGAATTGGATCCCACGATATTCATGTGAATTATGTAGGTCCCGAGTGGTTCATTATAAAATTGGCTATTCCGAGTAAGATTGGGTTGAATGAATTATTTTCAACAAGTATTCCAAATGCTTTATTTGTGTTATGTTATCAATTGAGGATGTGTTAAAAATATGGGTTGTGCATTAGAAATGTTCGACTTCAAGTTAAATTCAAACAAAGGCTATTATGCAAAATTTTGTTAAATATCTCTATGTGCCTTAGACTCTAAATTGCTCACATGTGTAGTACACACCTTGATTTGAATTGTATTTGTTGTTTTTGATGATGATGATATTTGAAATTGAAAAGGTAAGCATGAAACACTAAATATGGCAAACATGCCAAGAATGATCTTATAATTATGGCCACTAGTGCCAATGAAATGAAATGATGTGAAAGTAATATGAATTGAGATGATTGATATAAAAGGGTTGATGTCTCGAATAAGACAGCCTAGCCGTTCGGGTCATGATCGGACACCATATCGCACACATGGTGGTGATTGTTCTGGAAATTGTAATTGAAATTGTGATTGTGTCCGATATCCCCAATGGATAGCCTAGCCGATCGGGTCGTGATAGGACTCCGTGTTAAAGACGGTGGTATTGATATAGACAGTAATTATGGTTGATGTCTCTAATGAGATAGCTTAGCCGATCGGGTCATGATCGGACTCGTGCTGAGCGTACGGTGGTACTGATATTGTAAATAATGGTATTGTGGACAATGGTATATAGATACTAAATATCTCCCAATGTGAGATATGAAAATTAATTTGAACATTCTCTTGATCCTAAATTGAGGTTTGATGTTGATTAAGGCTTTCATTGATATTATGATATTCTTGGTTGGATTATTTGTTCTATTGAGAGGGTGTTTAGTTATACATACTAGTGCTTTTGACGGTACTAACGTCCCTTTTGCCGGGGGTGCTGCATCTTTAAATGGATGCAGGTGGTTCCACAGCAGGAGATATTGATCAGTGATAGCAGTACACATTCTTCCCAGCTGACTTGGTGAGCCCCACTTTATCCTGGGGTCATGTATCTTTGTTCTTTGTGTATTCTGTTTGAGGTATAGCTGGGGCCTTGTTGCCGGCATTATCATTGTACTCTTCCTTATCTATAGAGGCTCTGTAGACATAGTATGGGTTGTGTATTGGTTTTGGAAAAGTCAAATATGTGATGTTGTGGTTGTATTACTTGTCCATTTGAGACTTAAAAAATGATGAAACTATTGGTAATGAATTGGTATTGTAGATATGAACACCTTTTTGTCTAATTAATGAAAATACGTATTATCTCCATTCGTGGATGAGTTTGGGTAGAAGGAAATCTAACAGGCTTGCTTGGTTGGGTTCACTTGGTTGAGCACCGGTCGCACTCCTTAGCTTTGGGGCATGACACGACCCCCCCTGAATGTTGAATTGCCATCACCAGAAGAACCACCAAATTTGCCCCCAGACCGGGCCTTATTACTACCCTATCGCTCCATTCTATTCCTCAATTTGTGGGTCTCTGTGGCTTGAGCGAATGCCACAATTTTTCTATAGTTCATATCAGAATTCAAGGCAGTTGTAGCAGCCTCATTAATTACCAATGGACTAAGTCCCTACACAAAGCGGTGTACTCTATCCTCTATAGTGGGTAACATGTAAATACCATACTCAGACAGGTACGCGAATCTCATATGGTAATCCCACACACTCACGCTAGCTTGTCTCAGGTTCTCAAACTCAGCAGCACTAGCTGCCTTAGTCTCGACATGCGAGAAATGATCAATGAAGGCATCGACAAACTCACCCCACCTCGCCGGAGGGCTCCCTTCTTCACGGGACTCCTCCCATAGTTCAAACCAAGAATATTCCACCTCTTTCAGGCGGTAGGTGGCCAATTCCACTGCCTCTGTCTCAGTAGCATGCATAACTTGGAGAGTCTTGTACATCTCATCAATGAAGTCTTGGGGATCCTCCTCTGGGTTGGTACCCCTGGCTGACTGGAAGATGTGGGTGCAACATTTGATCTTTGGGCCTGGGATGCGACTATTTGAGCCGACATCTGTATGGCACCCTTAAGATCAACATCAGAAATACCAGAATCAAAAGCTGGAACTGGAGGTGGAACTGGTATATCAGTTGCAGGGACCGTTGCACCCTCAGTAGGTGTAGGGACAGGTGCGGTCTGATCAGTTGTAGTAGAGTCAGGTAGTGTAGTAGTGTTCTCACTCCTCGGGTGCTCACCCGCATCATCAATTATAGGATCAACTGTCACTCCTAGGGTGACATTGGCTCTTTGGCCAGTTCTTGCCTTCTTCTTATGTGCAATGTACTATAAGTTAAAATAAAGCACGAGTTAAAGGAGGAACAATATTACCATCAGCTTTATCGCACGATCGAGAACATGAAAGAAGGGTATTATTCCTAAATGCCCATGTAGTATCCTAATTATAGATGTGGTCGAAAACACCCCAATAATAGGGACTCTACTAGACACGGCTCCGAGACATCCTAAGACACTTTAAAACCTTAGGCTGTGATACCAAGTTTGTCACGCCCCAAAACCGAGGAGCGCGACCGGCGCTCAATCGAGTGAACCCGGCCGAGCAAGCCTATTTGGTTTCCTTCTACCCAACTCATCCATGAATGGACATAATACATATTTTCATTAATTAGACAAAAGGGTGTTCATGTCCACAATACCAATTCATTACCAATAGTTTCATCATTTTTAAAGTCTCAAATGGACAAGTTATACAACCACAACATAACATATTTGACTTTCCCAACACCAATACATAACCCACACTATCTCTACGGAGCCTCTATAGATAAAGAAGAGTACAATGATAAGCCGGCAACAAGGCCCCGGCTATACCTCAAATAGAATACATAAAGTACAAAAGATTCATAACCCCGGGATGAAGTGCGGCTCACCAAGTCAGCTGGGAAGAAGGTGTACTGCTATCACTAATCAATATCTCCTACTGTGGAATCACCTACATCCATTTAAAGATGCAGCGCCCCCGGCAAAAGGGACATTAGTACCGTCGAATAGCACTAGTAGGTATAACTAAACACCCTTTCAATAGAACAAATAATACAACCAAGAATATCATAATATCAATGAAAACCTTAATCAACAATAATCCTCAATTTAGGATCAAGATAGTGTTCCAATTAATTTCCATATCAAACATTGGGAGAGTTTTAGTATCAATATACCATTGTCCACAATACCATTATTTACAGTATCAGTACCACCGTACTCTCAGCACGGAGTCTGATCATGACCCGATCGGCTAAGCTATCTCATTAGAGACATCAGCCATAATTACTTTCAATATCAATACCACCGTCTTTAACACGGAGTCCGATCACGACCCGATCGGCTAGGCTATCCATTAGTGACATCGACTACAATCACAATTTCAATTACAATTTCCCGCACAATTACCACCATGTGTGGGGCATAGTGTCCGATCACGACCCGACCTGCTAGGCTGTCTTATTAGAGACATCAACCTTTTATATCAATCATCGCATTTCATATTACTTTCACATCTTTTCATTCCATTGGCACTGATGGCCATAATTATAAGATCATTCTTGGCACGTTAGCCATATTTAGTATTTCATTTTCCCTTTCTAACATCACCAACAAAAACAACAACAATTAAAATCAAGGCATACAATACACATGTGAGCAATTAAGAGTCTAAGGCACATAGAGATTCTTCACAAAATTTGGCATAATAGCCTTCGTTTGAATTTAACTTGAAGTCGAACATTTCAAATGCACAGCCCATATTTTTAATACATCCTCAATTGATAACATAAAATAAATAAAGCATTTTGAATACTTGTTGAACATATATCTTTGAACCCAATCTTACTCGGAATCGCCAATTTTAGAATGAACCACTCGGGACTTACATAATTCACATGAATACCGTATGATCCAATTCTAAGAGAAGAGTTCAGCCAACATACCTCAATTGAGCTTCCTTAAACTCTAAAATATTCTGAAATTCTTAGCAACTTCAATCTATTGTAGAAATATAACAAATTGAATCAAAATTAGAAAGATGCTTATGGTTCTAGCTCATTTGAGTATTTTATCAAATACTAGGTGTGCATTAAGATTTCAAGGTCCTTTTATGGAGGATTCCATCATCCCACAACCCAATCTTTACCATTTTTAGCTCAATAATCATCCTACACACTTTGATAACACATGCATGTAAAATAAACAACTCTCATGCCTAAAATTTATCTTGCTAATTTCCCATTTCTAGACAAAATTTGAAATTGAGGGTTAGGGTGTAGAATCTTATCTCTACGACGAAGACCTAGTGAGTTTCCTTTCTTAATCTTCCAAAATATGAGCCAGAATTAAAGAGCAATTATTGAAGAACACCTTCGCACTCTAGGGCACTCTCTCTCACTCTAAAATATTAGATTATAGCTAAAAATGGCCCGAAACGTGTATTTAATGAAATAGGGTCGGGTTTTAAAAATCCAAAAATAGATCTCCGGAATAACGTTTGCGATCACATAATCGATATGCGGACCGCATATCGGTCGTATAATTGCTGTCTAGAACATGCAAAAATTTGTCTGTGTCTGCAGTCACTATGAGGCCCTCAGACCTGTTCTGCGGTCGCATAATGAACTGTAGAACAGTTATTATGAGGCCCGCAGAGTGAACCGTAGAACATCCAAACTGACCCTCTCCTGCCTCACTTTTGCGGCTATTATGCGGCCCGCATAGTGATTCTGCGGTCGCATAATGGACCGTAGAAACGCATTTTTCTGCCAAATATTTTCCTTTACTTTCCGGTGCATTGTTCAACCCAAAAAGTTCGAGCCTAGTCCGGCACCATGAAACATTTATTATTTTACTTTGCAAAATTTTACAGGGCCTTACATTCCATCATCCTACAACCCATTCTTTACCATGCTTAGTTCAACAATCTTCCTACATCTCTTCATATCACACGCATGTAAAATAAATAACTCTCATGCCCAAATATTATCCTGCTAATTACCCATTTTCTGATAATTTCGAAACTAGGGATTAGGGTGGAGAATCTTACCTCTAGGATGTAGACCTTGTGGGTTATCCTTGTTAATCTTCCATGATTCGAGCAAGAATTGAAGAACAATAATTGAGGAACACATTCTCACTCTAGGGCACTCTCTCTCACTCTAAAATGTTAGCTTTTAGTTTAAAAATAGCCCAAAACGTGTATTTAACAAAGTAGGATTGGATTTTAAAAACCCAAAAATGGAGCTCCAGAACTGGCAAAAATCTGCCGCATCATTAGTTTCCAAAACTGGCAAAAATCTGCTTGGGTCTGCGGTCACTATGCGGCCCGCAGACCTGTTCTGCGGTCGATTCTTCCTTCGACCGTAGCTTATATTTCTTAGAATCAAATTCCAAAATCCGGAACTCCCTCAGAGATCTGATTCTTGTACATTTACACTATATCAAGTCCCACAAGATGCATTGTGCCATAAATATACTCCCAAGATATAACCACACATTGTACCGCATAACTCATATACTCATAGCAATAACTTCTAACCACATTAGCTACTTATTGACAAACCCGGTATCGATCGTATACCTCATACTAGATAAAATCTTGTTCCAAAACTTCGTAGCACTGCAATGATGAAAGAAACATGTAGAATCTCATAACCACCATCAAGTCGACAAGTCGTGGAGTTCTCTCGCTCCACAAGAACCGTTGCAAAATTCTAAGCTGACTAATGAGAATGTTCTTCAAAACATACTATAAACAAATCTGATTTCACAAATTCCAGGTGCAATAACCCTCACCCAGTACAAGCTACTCGATCGAATGGCCACACCCGAATCCACATAAATCCACATAAGACGCAATCCACACGAAACAAGCAACAACTCAAACATGATCAGTAATGGAAGAGAACCAAATAAGAGAACTGTCCAACAAATTCGGCAGACACAGCCACGTAAGCATAATGCTATGAATCTATCCCACAAGGATGAAGCAAAACACATGGAATTGTTACACCCCATTTTTCATGCATGAAAGTACGCCATAAGAAAATTGATGAAAGCTCGGGAATGAAATTTATTTTGAGATTATAAGTATTATGCTATTTCAAACAAGTCATAAGTAAATTCGTGAAAGTTAGGGGGTAAGCAAATCGATGAAAATGAATTTCGTCGAAGTTTGACATTTTGAGATAAAATACGGTCCAAGCTATAATACCTGGTATGTTAAAAGTGAGTAGTATTTTAAGTAATTTGGGATAATTTTTTATTATGTGGGTAGTTTGTTAATTATTACATTAGTGGGGGATTAATAAGTTGATTAAGGAAAGGGGTGAATTATTTTGGATAAACTTGATAAGCTCCTAACGTGGCAGCCCAAGGGGTCTTAATTAAAGCCCAAATAGTGACTCTTGGTATAGGAAATTAGGTGGCATTTTGGGAGATTTTTGGGTGGCTAAGTCATCCTAGTGGGGACCACTCCCAAATTTTAAGAGAACCTCTCTAAATTCATAAAATGAAAATGCTTATATCTAATCTTCAAGTAACGGATGGAGCTCGCAACTTTAAAAGATATCTTTACTTCATTAAGAGAGATGCATCTACAAGTAACGGATGGGAAAGCCACCAAAAGAATTCATACAACCCACAAAATTCTATAAGCACCGTGATAATTTGCAATAGCAACATGATTGCTTCAATATTTCATACGAAGACTACTTAATATTATAGCAACGTGGGATTTGCGATTCTAAGGGAGTACGGTGAAATCTTTCTCAAGAATATCATACAGATTTTTTCCTACTCCGATCTTGCCGTCACGCATTTTGTCGCAATTGTCGTGGGTTAGAGGGATTGTCCAGGGAACCGGCTCAGGTATGTTAAGGCTATCCCTTCTTTCCTTTTGGCATGATCCATATGATACAAATGAAACGAGCAAATGCACAATTTCCATAAATGACTCTATTCATAGAAATACTAGAGGTTACTATGTTCTTGATTTCCCATATGTCTTATTATTTTATCGTGTGTTCATGGGTCTCAGAAAATACGTGAATTGGTAAAGTTTATTTCATGATATTAATCAAAGGCATAATGGTCTTATGACGTTTCGAGAGATTTTATTGACGTACTTCTCATGCATTGCATTCATTTATACATGTACATTGACCCATGACCAGGTGTCATTATATATATGTATATATATGTATATATATGTATATGAGATGTGGGAAAATGTTACGGCGTTATATACGCACCACCACCCAATCAGCTGGTATACTTTGATGATTTTTCCTACAATGGCCGAGATGATATGATGGAATGCCCTCAAAGGCTTAATGATATTATGAACGCATATACCTATGCATGGTATGACATTTATACGCATGTGCATGACATTTTAAATATTAAAGGATTCACAGAGCTATTCAGACTTACATGTCGAGTCTTTTACTTCATGTTTCTCTCATGTCTATTATTTACTTATTTTTATTCCTTACATACTCAGTATATTATTTGTACTGACGTCCTTTTTGCTTGGAGATGCTGTGTTTCATGCCCGCAGGTCCCGATAGACAGGTTGAGATTCCTCCAAGTAGGCTATCAGCTCAGCGGAAGGTATTGGTGCGTTCCATTTGCTCCGGAGTTGCTTATTTGGTCAGTATGATTTGGGCGTGTATTGATTAGTATGGCGGGGCCCTGTCCCGACCTTTATGATATTGATCTACTCTTAGAAGCATGTAGACATATGTCATATATATGAATGATAGTATGGCCTTGTCGGCCTATGTTTAGTGTACGGGTGTTCATTTTGACCTTATAGGCCCATATGTCACATGTATAAGTTTATATATCAACTTGGGTCGGCCTATATTGAGTATTCTCTTATGTTTATTCTGGTTAGCCCATGACGGCCCGTATGGCCCATTTACCAATGATAGTATGATAAGAAATATATATTACGTTGGTACTCGATTGAGTAAGGCACCGGGTGCCCGTCGCGGCCCATCGGTTGGGGTCGTGACAAAAGTGAATGCTGCCCTGGTAGTAGAATGAGGGTTTAATTGTGATAGATAAAGGATGACATTTGGGCCTTCGATTGTGTCACGCCCCAAACTTGGGTAGCGCGACCGGCGCTCAACCAAGTGAACCCGGCCGAGCAAGCCTATTAGATTTCCTTCTACCCAAACTCATCCATGAATAAAGAAGAGATGCACTCCATTAATCAAATACTGAAAATATTTTATTAACAACTCCCATTTCATTCCACTAGCAACTTCATTCATAATTTTCAAAGTATTACAGGTTTATATATATAATGAAAAACATGTTTGCCAAATGGCAACATTTCTAGTTCAATTCCCAACATCATACACCACCCACAACCTGTCTACGGAGCCTCTAAGTATGATAAAAGAATAATATGGAAGTGTCGGTAACAAGGCCCCGGCTATACCTCAAGACATAAAGTGTAACAATAAGTGACATCAGGCATGAAATAGAGTAGGGCTCACCAAAACCTATTGAATAGTGAGTAACTGCTAAAGAGGACCAAAGTTGTCCGCTGCTGAATCACCTGTATCCATTAAAGATGCAGCGCCCCCGGCAAAAGGGACGTTAGTACATATGTAAGTAAGGGAAAACCGTGAAAACAACAATCAACAATCAATGATATTCAAATGCCATGTTAAAACATAATAATTTCCAAAATATGAAGATAACACTGTGAAGTGATACTCAAAATATGATGATAATATTATTTTTGGTTGGGAGATCTTTAGCACCGATATATCACTATTCATAGTACCAATATTCACAATAGCAAAACCACCGTAAATTTAGCACGGAGTTCGATCACGACCCGATCGGCTAGGCTATCTCATTAGAAACATCAACAACAATCACTATAAATACCAATAAAACCATACTTTGAGCACGGAGTCCGATCACGACTCGATCGGCTAGGCCATCTTATTTGAAGACATCAACCACAATCACAATCTCTATGCAAATATACCACTGTGAATCTAGCATGGAGTCCGATCACGACCCGATCGGTTAGGCTGTCTTATTTGATGACATCAACAAAAATCACAATTTCAATTAGAATTTCCAGCAAAATCACCACCATGTGTGCGGCATGGTGTCCGATAACGACCCGATCGGCTAGGCCGTCTCATCCGAGACATCACCCTTTTTTATTAATCATTTCATCCCAATTAAGGGGAATAATTTCAACATATTAATCTCATCCCAAATAAGGGGAATAATTTTATCACATAAATCTCATCCCAAATAAGGGGAATAATTCAAAAAAATAACATAGATACAAATGTATTTACCTCACCATCTTTCACATTGTATGAATATCCACTAATATTTTAAACCAATAACAACAACAATATTCCCTTTGCTCTTTTGGCCATTCACAAGATTCTTTAATCAAGGCACGGTGGCCGTATTTTATATTAAACACTTTCATTTCTTCCCTCTCATGTATCATCATCATAAATATCAACATATATTCTATTCTGGAAATCACAACTTTAAGTTCATTAGAAATGAACAATTTAAGCACAATAGATTTCTTTCCAAGAATGGAGTAAAATAATTGGCAATTGATGCGCAAGTTAAAATCAACAACAAGTAACACACCATTTTTCGCGCCCCTTTCTTTCTCGCGAATTCGGGTTTCGACACGTGACAACTTCTTTTAAAGGAAGGGGTGTTAAAAGAGAGAGTCACCACCTAACGGATTTAAGGTGCGTTAGAGCACCTATTTGCAGATAACTCTAGTTTAACCAGCTGCGTCACCAAAGATCAGATAAGGGCTAAAATTACCTTTAGGAGAAGGTGTTAGGCACTCCTCGAGGTCCACAACGGTGGGTCCCAGCCGAACTCGAATTATATGAATTAGTCAAAGCAAGGAGAAGAGACAAAATCGGGCAAATAAAATATAATGATTGACTTTAAAACAAAAGCGGGGGGTCCTAAGTATTTTTAGCCTAAAGGATCACCCCGTGTAAAATAAATAATACTTCGCAACTCCCTCAATATGGGGTGTTACACATATTATTCAGTGGGCACAGACTATCATCTCCTGCTACCCGATTACTATCCATAAGTTGTTTACCTAAAGCGCACTAGTCAATTCTAGTCGTACTCTATGCGTGCACTACCCGTCCCATGCCTATGGTCCAGGAGGCATTTGGACCTCTATTTCAGGGTGGTTCTAAACTTTAAATTAGGTTTCTCAAAAGAGAAAATACTAGGCGACAAGCAAAATATTTAGGACTTTCATGTATAGGCAAACAAGGGCTCAAGTTGGCCTCCGCACTTAGGCAACAAATGCACGCGAACTAACTAACATTGACAGTTGCAAATTTTAATAAGTTAAGGTCGCAGAACCCTATAGGCAGGATCTCTATGTGATTCTGGATTTTATAAGCGGGTAGCTTTATGTGTAAAAGCCTTTCTTTTCAATACAATTTCTAAACCCTATATAGTTGCCTACTGATTATAAGTATAAGAGATTAAACCTATAAGCATGATCTCTAGGTGATTCACGCAGTAACTAACAATGGTAATCACAAGAATATGTTCAGAATTGCTTAATCGAGTCCTATAGGCATGATTTCTAATAATGGTTAAAAGAAACGAATAGGACAATAATCAAGACTGATTTAGACCCTATGGGCATGATTTCTAAAATTAAAACTAGTTTTTTTAGATCCTATAGGCATGGCATCTAATTTGTAGATTAAGCCGTATGTAAACAGAATCATATGCGCACATTGAGAGATTAATCATTCAATACCCTATAGGCATGGTTTCTAACAGGTAAAAGTAGAACACATTTGGACCAAATAGAGAAAATATAGTCAAGATTTCTAACACGCATTTGAGCAAGATAGGATACTTGTAGGCAGGATTTCTATAATAACTGAAAAGTAACACATTTTGAGCAAAATAGAATACCTATAGGCATGATCTCTAACACATGATAAAGGAACATGTTTGAACATGATAACACACTTGAGCTAAGTGATGAACCTATAGGCAGGATTTCTACCCATCTCAATGCAAGTGTATGATAAATCCCCTTTCCCAATTTTACTAATACCCCAAAATGTTATTACAATAATTATTACAAACCCATAATGAATAGCATGAATTACATAGGAGAATAACTATAGGGAGCCTACAGCTGGCCCAAAATAAACCTGGACAGGCCTGGCCTTTACAACAGTCTCCAAGTTACACTCTCATAGACATACAACAACCAGGAGTTGAATGATTCACCTAGTGAGCACAATATAGAGTTGAGCATATAGAACCAAGGCCCTAGTGTGTCAGAGTTCCCAAGAGGTTCAAGAACCCAGGGCAGTGGTCACACTAGGG
Organism: Nicotiana tomentosiformis; assembly: GCF_000390325.3. Classification (NCBI taxonomy): domain Eukaryota; kingdom Viridiplantae; phylum Streptophyta; class Magnoliopsida; order Solanales; family Solanaceae; genus Nicotiana; species Nicotiana tomentosiformis. The sequence continues at coordinate 90,068,520 of NC_090818.1, forward strand.
TGGTTAACAAGAATAGTTCAGAGGAGGGATTAGGGACCAAATCCTAGTGTGTCAGAGTTCACAAGGGTCTCAATTAGACCCTAAGCAGTGCTCACGCTAGGGAGGTCAAAGGCCAGAACCTAAGTATCCATGGCTTTCAGCCGGCTAAGAATAAGAACTCAAAGGAAAAGACTGAGGTTAGGGGACAACACTGAGGGATGCAAACAGATTCAAGTTGAGCACATAAAAACAATAATAGAACATGCTTGGGTTTTAAGAACAGACTTTAGCAAAGTTTCAAAAGAAAAAATTCAACACATAATACATATGTTACCAAGACAGGTTTGCAGGATTAATGTGCACAGACTAATGGTAAAAAGTTCAGTTAATGCTAAATATAGAATGCCAGTATCACAAGAAGGAATCATATCAATCAGAACTTAACAGGATAAGGGCAATTATCGGGGAAGTCAAGACATGGTGAAAACAGGATCAAAACAGGTTGCATGTCATCACAACAAATTCAGAAACAGACTTATGTTATATACTTATATGCTCATATTTAGTCAACTAATCCACAGAAATGGGGTATGGGAGCATGTTCAAATAGCAAATATAAACAGTAAGGAGATGGCTATCAGTAACACATAGGCTAGGCAGAATTTAAAAAAGAAATAAATCAACTTAAAGCAGGTCTAAACATGTCTCAAACTACACGCGTAATGGCATTTTAGATTAGAAAGGCCTAGAATTGAAGTAAGACAGTCAGAATTCCATACGAGAACAACACAAAAACATATTGAACAACAATCTTCAGAAGTGAAAACACATGCTAATGACAGGTAAGTAGAAATGAAATGACAAAGGTTTGGCAACTCACCAGTTAAGCGAAAACAAGAAAGAACGGAAGTCCACAGTGTTATGAATATCAACAAAAGAACAAAAACTCAGAATTTCTGGCCTTGGCATTCATCCGGACAGGAACCAAAGTGCATAATAAGATTATTAAAGAGCAAAGAGCATACAACTTTTTTTTTTAGTAATGTTTCTTAATGATTCCGGACTGTCTCAAAAAGGGAGTGGTGAGGGGTTTATATAGTAGTAGAAATTAACATCCAAACAAGAAAAATCATCAATCAAACATGAGAAAGGAAAGAAATCGAAATCAGTAAGGAAAAGAGAAAATTTTAAAACTCTAATTTTAGATAAAGTACACAAATCGGCAGAAATCTAAAATAAATAAAAGGTAAAAATCACATGCTGCATAGAATAAGATGAACATAGACAGAAATACCTTTTAAAATCAAAGAATTGAACCAGACTTGGTTCGATTTAGAAGAATTTGAGTATGAATCACAGAAATACATAGAGATTCATACCATAAAAGAACAAGAACGAACATAGACGGAAAAGGTCAAGGAACTGAACCAGCTTTGATTTGAAGTTGATGAGATCTGCTTGGCATATTTAGGCAAGTGGTATATAGAAGGTTCCAGTACTAGGGGGAAGTAGAATAAACAGCTACGTAATCCCATGTCCGATGGGATTAGGAAAGAAAATTGGGGGAAAGACGGCTAGGGTTTAAGAGATGAGATATGACAGGATTCAAGGGCGGCGGGCGGTGAGGAATGATTTAGGGTTAGGGGGTTTGGGTATAAATAAAAAAATGGAGGGTGTAATGTGGGCCATTGATCTCAGAGATCAACGACCACGATTTAAAAAGGTTTTGGGTCGGTTGGTTAAACGGGTCATGACCGGGTATGGGGTTGAGTTAATTGGTCTTGGTCCAGGGGTAATTGGGCTATGTGTGGGTAGTTAGGTCCGAAATTAGAAGGAATTTAGGGCTAGATTTTAAATACCCAATTTTAACAAATAAATAATTTATAAAAACATAATAAATAAATAACAAAAATATCATTTATGCATGAAAATGATTAAAAACAATTATTTAATGTTATAAAAATATAAAAAGTTATTTTCTGCATAAATAATATAATTATACATGCATATGGGCTATTATTGCAAAATATGCAATTTAGCCTTGAAAAATGCAAATGTAATTATAACAAATGCCCTGAAAATATTTAAAACCTCATATTGGTATAAATGATAAGTTTAGATAATTAAATCATCATAAAAATAATTTGGGGGATAATTATTAGATATTTATATAATAAAAAATACAGAAATAAATTTATTTAAAGCCTTTAAAAATTATGAAAGAAGAAAAATAAATTATGAAAAATGCTTGTATATGCTTATACACTAAATGATGATTCATACGTACTATTTTGAAAGAGTATATATATATATATATATATATATATATATATATATATATATATATATATATATATATATATATATATATATATACATACATACATACATTTGAAAATATGAGGGAAAATTGGGTATCACCAGCTGCCCCTCTTTACCCGGGAATGATGAAAGAGTTGTCGGGTAAAGAAATGATGACCGATTTTGACCGAATGGGGGTAATTTTGAAAAATATAGGCTGAACCCTAGTTTATGATCTGCCTATATATCCCTAGTTTTACAGGAATCAGGCCATGTGTAGTCCTAGATCCAACGGTGGAATAAACCGATGGAGTTATTGTAAGAACGGACAATATATTCTAGATAGGACGATATCGGGATTGTAAACGAATGTATCTGGGAATGGTTATGGATATTTGAATGGTTATCAGATGGAAATGGGTAACAGACGGTGGTTGGTTACGTTTGAAATAATTGCTGGACATGGAGGTTGAATGAAAATCGGAGCGAAGATTGCTCCAATTAAGAGAACGGTTATTTCTTGGATCACCTACAAACTCAAAATACGATGCATACAAATACATATAGATTATTGCATAATTCTAAGCATGATGCAAATTCCCTCTAGACTATGGAGATCGTCTTTGGATGGTGAGGATGATGTCCTTAGACCGTGATGTCCCGGGCCCTGAATTGTGAGATAGGGGATTCGCAGGACATGAAATGATGTTCTCGGGCTATGAAGATGGTGCCTCCAAACTATGATGCCTTTGAATAATGATGTGCGATATTGAGAGATCCTCAGGCCATGGAATGGTGTCTTTCGGTTATAAGGATGATGCCTTCAGACTATGACGCCTTCGGAAAATTTGGCTATGCTTCAGCCCATGAGATGCAAAGACATGATGCTTGAGGTGAAAAAAGACAGAGCTTAGTCTTATGTAGAACTGGGGGTAGAGCTTAGCCCCGAGAGAAGAGAATAATGCAAGGTTTTGAATAGCGCAACATTTGTGGTTATGCAAGGAGAGACAATGCTTAGTCTTGTGCAAGATTGGAGACAATGCTTAGTATTGTGCAAGGTTGGAGACAATGCTTAGTCTCATGCAGGATTGGAGACAATGCTTAGTCTCATGCATTGGGAAGGCAGAGCTTAGCCTTATACAATCAAGGAGGCAAGGATTAGCCTCATGCAAGACTCGTGCAAGCTTGGAGACAATGCTTAGTCTCGTGCATTGGGAAGGCAGAGCTTAGCTTTATGCAATTGAGGAGGAAGGGCCTAGCCTCATGCAAAGATGGAGACAGTACTTAGTCTCATGCAAGGGAAGGCAGTGCTTAGCCTTATGCAATTGAGGAGGCAGGGCTTAGCCTCATGCAAATATGGAGACAGTGCTTAGTCTCATGCAAGGGAAGGCAATGCTTAGCTTTATGAAATTGAGGAGGCAAGGCTTAGCCTCATGCAAATATGGAGATAGTGTTTAGTCTCATACAAGGGAAGGCAGTGCTTAGCCTTATGCAATTGAGGAGGCAGGGCATAGCCTCATGCAAAGATGGAGACAGTGCTTAGCCTCATGCAAAAGAAGACATTGCTTAGCCTTATGCAATTGAGGAGGCAGGGCTTAGCCTCTTGCAATGTTGGAGACAGTGCTTAGTCTCATGCAAGGGAAGGCAATGCTTAGCCTTATGCGATTGAGGAGGCATGGCTTAGCCTCATGCAAAGATGGAGGCAATGCTTAGTCTCATGCAATGAATAGATAATAAGTTATAGCAGAGTATTTCTTAGCTGGAGATATTTTGCGTTCGGTAGCTTTGTTGTTATCAAGATAGTGATTCTAAGGTGCGCACGTACTCGCGGCTATTCCTTGTTCCTGTATATAAATTAAAATTGTGAGTTTTAGGGGGAGGTCAGTTTGTGCCTCCTCCTGCTTGCTTTGCTTTGCTCTGCATTGAAATCCTGCTCGAGTTACCATGGGTAGCATCTGGCTAAAAATAAAGCTTTCCGAAAAATATGTGTGCATAGTTATTTAAAACACAATAATATTAAATAAATTAGATGAACCAATAACTATGACATTATCAGAGACATTGAGACCTTCTTGCCATAGAATTTTGAGGGTCCTCCTCAAAATTCTGCCCCTTTTATTCAGAAGATTTTCTGGATATTCCGCACACGGTGCTATTGGCTGAGCTTGTCCCGGAATTTTGAGGGTCCTCCTCAAAATTCTGCCCCAGTTTCTGATTGTGGGAAAAATGAGAATTTTATTGAATTGTGACTGAACTCACAGGGCTACCTACATATCCCCTCTTAAACGGGAATCAGGTCAAGCGTAGTTCAGTTACGTCAATTGCATAAATGTAAACAGCTTTAAACATAGTATCTTTTGACTACATCTGTGTTGATACGCTTTGGCCAAATCTCTCCCGCCATTTCTGCGAGTATGAGTGCTCCTCCTGTTAGTACTCTATGAACTATATAGGGTCCTTGCCAGTTGGGTGAGAATTTTCCTTTGGCTTCATCCTAATGTGGAAAGATTCGTTTCAGCACCAGCTGCCCCTGTGCGAACTGTCTAGGTTTGACCATTTTGTTTAAAGCTGTGGACATTCTATTCTAATAATGTTGACCATGACACACTACATTCATTCTTTTCCCATCAATGAGAGCTAATTGTTCATAGCGACTTCTTACCCACTCTGCATCACTGAGTTCAGCTTCCTATATAATTCTCAAGGAGGGAATTTCTACCTCGGCGGGAATGATGGCTTTCGTACCGTAGACCAATAGGTAAGGAGTTGCCCTGGATGACATGCAGACTATGGTCCGGTACCCCAATAAGGCAAATGGTAACCTTTCATGCCATTACTTGTGGTTGTATACCATCTTCCTCAGTATTTTCTTGATATTCTTGTTTGTGGCCTCCACAGCTCCATTCATTTGAGGCATGTATGCTGTGGAATTTTTGTGCTTGATTTTTGACGGTCTCGCACATAGCTTTCATTAGGTCACTATTGAGGTTGGCGGCGTTGTCGGTGATGATGGACTTTGGAACCCCGAATCGGCAAATAATACGATCTCTGACGAAATATGTAGGATGCAGCTTCGACCCATTTTGTGAAGTAGTCTATGGCTACTAAAATGAACCTGTGCCCGTTTGAAGTGGCAGGCTCGATTGGTCCGATGACGTCCATTCCCCAAACGGCAAAAGGCCAAGGCACACTCGTTGCATTGAGTTCATTTGGCGGCACCCGTATCATATCTGCGTGTATTTGGCACTGATGACATTTCTGGACATACCTTATGCAGTCTGTTTCCATAGTATCCAAAAATAACTTTCCCTCAGTATCTTCTTGGCTAAAACGAAACCATTCATGTGTGGTCGACAAGTTCCAGAGTGTATCTCTTCGAGCAGTTTGGAAGCTTCCTTGGCATCAACACACCGTAATAATCCTAAGTCTGGAGTCCTTCTGTACATAATTCCTCCACTTTGGAAGAAATGGTTGGAAAATCTTCGGAGCATGCATTTTTTAGTATGATTTGCATGCTCCGGGTACTCTCTTTTTGCCAAGTACTCCTTGATATCGTGGAACCATGGATTACCGTCTGCTTCTTATTCAACATGAGTGCAGTAAGCTGCCTGATTATGAATCCTTATCGGAATGGGGTCGATGAAATTCTTGTCCGGATGCTGTATCATGGAGGACAAAGTGGCCAATGCGTCTGCGAACTCATTCTGGATTCTCAGGACATGTCTAAACTATATCTTCATGAACCTCATCATTATCTCTTGCACATGATATAGATATGGTAATATCTTGGTATTGTTTATAGCCCATTCTCCCTACACCTGATCTACCAGAAGATCTGAATCACCAATTACTAGTAATTCCTGGATATTTATGTCAACGGACAAATTGATCCCCAATATGCAAGCCTCATATTCTTCCATATTATTGGTGCACAAAAATCTGAGTTTCGTGGATACCGAATTATGTTGACCTGTTTTGACAGCAAAACGGCTCCAATTCCCACTCCTTTGAAGTTTGCGGCTCCATCAAAAAACTTTCTCCACCCGTCGTAGGCTTCGGCTATATCTTCTCCTACGAATGATACTTCTTCTTCAGGAAAAAATGTTTTTAATGGTTCGTATTCTCCTCCTACAGGAGGTTTTGCAAGATAATCCGCTAATGCTTGTCCCTTAACCGCCTTCTGAGTCACATAGACGATGTCAAATTCATTCAACAATATCTGCCATTTTGCCAGCTTCCCTGTAGGCATGGGTTTCTGGAGATATACTTCAGAGGATCCATCCTTGATATGAGATATGTGGTATAGGCACAGAAGTAGTGCCTCAGTTTCTGGGCTATCCAGGTCAAAGCACAGCAGGTGCGTTCCAGCAAAGAATGTCATGGTTCGTAGGGTATGAATTTCTTACTCAGATAGTATATGGCATGTTCTTTCTTTCCCGTCTCGTCATGTTGTCCCAAGACACAACCGAAAACCCCATCTAATACGAAGAGATAGAGTAGCAGTGGTCTACCAGGTTCTGGCGGGACCAGGACTGGCGGTGTGGACAAATATTCTTTGAATCTGTCAAAAGCGTTCTGGCAGTCTTTAGTCCAATTAGTTGCGGCATCCTTCTTTAACATTTTGAAAATTAGCTCAGAGATCAAGGTTGATTGTGCTATGAAGCGGCTGATGTAATTAAGACGTCCCAAGAAGCTCATCATGTATTTCTTGTTCTTTGGAGGTGGCAAATCCTGGATAGCCTTGACCTTTGATGGATCTAGCTCAATTCCTCGGTGGCTGACGATGAATCCTAATAATTTTCCTACGGGTACCCCGAAGGAACATTTTGTGGTATTCAATTTCAAATTGTACCTCCGAAGCCGATCAAACAATTTCCTCAAGTTTGCTATGTGATCTGCACTTTTCTTGGATTTGATGATGACATCATCCACATATACCTCTATCTTCTTGTGTATCATGTCGTGGAAAATAATTGTCATGGCCCTCATATAAGTGGACCCAGCATTCTTTAGACCAAACGACATCATTTTATAGCAGTACACCCCCCATGGTGTGATAAAAGCTGTCTTTTCAGCATCCTCTTCATCCATCCAGATCTAATGATATCCCGCGAAGCAATCCACAAAGGATTGGAGTTCATGCTTGGCGCAATTGTCGATCAGTATGTGTATGTTGGGTAACGGGAAATCATCTTTGGGACTTGCTTTTTTTAGGTCCCGATAATCAACGCATACTCTGACTTTCCCATCCTTCTTCAGAACTAACACGATGTTAGCCAACCAAGTTGGATATTCAACCCACTCTGAGAACCTTAGCTTTGATCTGCTTAGTGACTTCTTCTTTGATTTTCAAACTCATATCTGGATTGACTTTCTGAGTTTCTACTTTACCGGTGGACACATTGGGTTGGTAGGTAGTTATGAGCCACTATGGATGTGCTCAAACCAGTCATATCATCATAGGACCATGCAAAGATATCCTCAAATTCCTTCAGGAAACGAGTGTATTTTTCTTTCTCTGGTGGTGACAGGTGAATGCTTACACGTGTTTCCTTGACTGTTTCGGAGTCTCCTAGATTAACTGTTTCAGTCTCATCCAAATTGGACTTATGCTTGTTTTCAAAGTTTTCCACTTCTCTGACAATTTCCTCGTGCATTATATCCTCTTCCAGATCCTCCGAATCATCATCCTTATGTTGCGTTATCTCATTACATGTCACAGTTGTAAGTTCATCGGGATAGGTAATAATAATGTTGTAGAGAAAAAACATAAAGAATAATAATAAATACTAAAAACAACAATGCATTTAGATAAATCTTTAAAACGCCAAACAGGTACGGCTCGATGATCCGAGATATTATTCCAAAACAAAACATGCTTAAAACAAAATACTGAAAATGTCTTAAATGCTCATAAAATATAACTTTTAAAATAAATGATGCTAATTGCCAGGCTACCCAGGAACTCGATGGGCCCTTGATGGTGTAGCAGTCCAGTTCTTGAGAACATCTCCCTTCTCCACGGTCTGAATAATGAGGCCTTCCTCCTCCTCCTCCTCCACCTCAACTATCGCACTGCAATCCATGTCTTCATCATCCAAAAATAGATTCCTTGTACCGGCTAGAACTTCATCTTCTTCAGACTCCCACATCCTGTCAGCTTGATGAAATGACTAGCTCAAATGTGGTACTGGTTGCTCTAGAGGGTAATAAGGACCACGCCATGGTGGTGACCAATTCTGATACTCGTGCCAGGTGTATTCATACCCAAGCCCAAAATTTGTGCCGTGATGCTTTAGCTGTATTGGTTTGGTAATCCCTTGGAGATTCTTATCGAGACCCTTGCCAGGCTCATAACCTGTCCATACCAATATGCCTTCTATGTTACTACTCCACCATTTGTCCTTTTCAATTGCGTTGACGCTCTTGATGTGATGGTATGTTTCTCCACCCAACTTCCTTCTATTCTCGATGACCGGAACAGTTTGACTGGTGTAAATGGGATTACTTCCATCCCCATGGATGATCATTTCCTCATGGTTCCACTCGAACTTCACGACCTGTTGTAGAGTAGAAGCTATGGCCCCAGCGGCATGAATCCAAGGTCGCCCCAATAATAGGTTGGGGTAGTAGATATGTCCAACACTTGAAACTCAACATCAAACCAGGTTGGGCCCATCTGTAGGCTGAGGTTGGTTTCCTCAATTGTGGCCCTTTGAGAGCCATCAAATGCTTTCACATTCATATTTCCTGCTCGTATCTCGTGCATTCCTTTACCCAATCTTTTCAGTGTAGTTAGTGGACATATGTTAAGACTCGAACCCCCATCTATCAGGACTCTGGCAATGAACTTATCCTCAAACTGCACTGTGATATGCAGTGCCCTGTTGTGACCTAGTCCTTCTGGTGGTAGCTCGTCTTCATGAAAAGTGATCTTGTGGCTTTCCATAACTTGTCCTATCATATTGGCCATCTCTCCATTGGTAATGTTCATGGGTACATAAGCCTCATTCAACACTTTCATCAACGCATTCCTGTGTGCCTCAGAATTCTGCAGTAGTGATAGAATGGAAATCTGAGCAGGGGTTTGGTTCCAATGATCAACCACATAATACTCCCTTTCTTGCACCTTTCTCCAAAGATCATCCGAGCCGGTTTCAATGATGGGCTGCCTAGAAGCGGCTTATTTACTTGTTCCCCCCAAATGCTCGGGCGTGTAAACCCTACTAGTTCTGGTCATACCTTGTGCTGCACCAGTTTCTTCCTTTTTCCCCTTTCATTTCCTTCTTGCTTCTACAACATAATCCCATGGTATAGCATTAGACTTATAAGACGGTGTAGGTGATACCATCACGGTGAAGGGTGTTGTTACTTTAACCTCAAACGGAGTTGGTGCAGCTACCTTAACTTCAATTGGTGCTTGAGTTTGTACCATGATAGGTGTGAGAGTGACTGGAGATATTTTAGGATTATCCCCTTCTCGAATGATTCCAATTGACCCCTCTGAGTCCCATTCTTCATCGGTCTCTATCATGTTTACCCCTTCGCCCCTGTGATCCGGGAGAGGATTGTTACAGACATTGGGTGCAGCCGCCTTTGCCTGTATGACTTTGGTGTCGATTAATGTCTGAATCTTATCCTTCAAAGTACGATACTCATCAATAGTATGACTTTTCATGCCTGAGTGATAGGCACATGTCTTATTTGGATTGACCCATTGAGAGGAATTTTCCATGGCGACAGCGGGAATGGGAGTGATATAACCAACAACCTTCAGTCTCTTGTACAGTTGGTCTATGGGTTCAGCAATTTGGGTGTATTGTCCGGGTGGTCTGCAGTCGAAATTTGGTCTAGGTTTTTGGTAGTTTTGGCAGGCTGGTGGTGAGTGATAGTATGCGGGTTAGGTGTTATAGGTATGGTAAGTGGTGGCAGGTTGTCGTTATCTGGGAGGTGAAGGCTGATATGTGGGTGGAGGTGTTTGGTATGTGATAGGAGACTTCGGACCATGGGCTACCATTACTGCACCTACTTCTTTCTTCTTGGAGAAACCTCCTGACTGCAGGGCCATATTTGTGGCTTGGAGTGCTTCAAGATTTGTCACCATTCCGCTTTTGATCCCTTCTTCTATTCTCTCTCCCAACATGATGATATCAGAAAATTTATGGTTTTCAATAACCATCAATCTTTCATAGTATTGCGGGTCCTGAGCTCTGACGAAGAACTTATTCATCTGTTCTTCTTCCAGCGCCTGCCTCACTTTTGCAGCTTCAGACCTCCCCCGAATAGCATACTCGGGGAAAGTTTCCATTGGCTTCTTCTTGAGATTTTGAATGTAGAAAATGTCTGGTGCATTTTTTGTGTTAAACCTGAACCGATCCATGAAATCCGATGCCATGCTTACCCAATTGACCCATTTCTTTGGGTTCTGACTGATGTACCAAGACATGGCTTCTCCGGTGAGGCTTCTCATGAATAGCTTCATGTGGATTCTTTCATCCCTGCCAACTCCTACAAGCTTGTCACAATACGTTTTCAAGTGCACCTTCAGATCACCAGTTCCGTCGAACATTTCGAACTTGGGAGGTTTATAACCCTCTGACAGTTCTACGTCCGGCTTAATACCCAAATCTTCATAATTCAAACCCTCAACGCCTTTTCCCTCTTTGACATTTTAAACCCTGCCGGTAAGTTTCTTGAGTTCCTCCGCCATGTTCTTGATGAGCAAGTCCTTCTAGGAAGATTTGGGTATGTATAGGGTCTGTTGTGGGGTGTGGGGTAAGGTTTCCACATATATGGGATTGCTTTGGTGGACTCAAGGAATCTGGGCGTAATGGTGGTCATTGGTTGAGTTTTACGGGTCAGGAATAGGCTGTGGTGCATTCTGAGGAGTGTGGTATATGGTAGTTTGTGGGTACTGGGTCGGATGATGATGATGCTATGGAGGAGTTGGTGCTGGTGGAGGATTAGGATTTTGGGAAGGCGTGACATATTGATGAGGTGCGGGAGGATTTTGTGGGTGCTGGTTTTGTGTATTTTGAGGAGGTGTTGAGTTTTGGGCGTTTTGTTGGTTGATGTCGGGAACATTCAGGGTAAGGGAAGGGTTTGTCAGGTTACGGACCTGCTCAAGTTCCCCTTGTAACTCCCGTATCTTTTGCTCTAATCGCAAAACCAAGTCGTTCTGTGCCGGAGTACCCCGACCATCTGACTTTCCTGATACCGATCAGATCATGCATCTTAGCCTTTCCTTTGTTCTTAGGATCGCTTGGAGGATGAGGAGGTGGAGGACCTCTAGATCTGGTATGATATGCCGATGATGCCATTATGGACAAACCAACCTTAGGGGATGGGAATAAACAAAGAAAAGAAGAAAAACAAAAGGTAAACAAGTTAGTAAAGAGTATTAAAAGGATATTTACAATATTTAAACACGTATTGCGGAATTCGCGTCCTAATTTGGGGACCTCATCGTGCCCTAGGTAGGCCTAGCGACATATAGCTTTGGAGAAAACTGAATGCCGATAACTGAATCATTTTATTAATATGATTAATAGACCAAATCTCTACTAAAATGACAATAATTATAAAGAGTTACTAGTGGCATTTGCCTTACTACAATCAAATTCTAAAACGAATATGGAAAATATCACCCCTAATCTACTTGGTCCCAGATGAACCTTCTCCAAGCTTGGCTTTCTTAGCCCCGTCAATCAGATTCCCCAGGTCGCGCATGTCCAATAGCAGATACGCCCTTTCTAGATGTCCTCCTTCATTGCCCTCTGCCTTCTGACAATCCGAGACCCTTTTCCTCATCTTTCCCTCAAGTTCCATCAAGCACTGCTCCAAATACTCCAACCTTTCTGTTGATTTAGTAGCGATTCCCCTCCATTCATTGATTGCTTCCATGTCCACTTTATGTTGTTCCAAATGCCTGGCCTCATATTGAAAGACCCTTTTGCGCAACCTCCTGTATTTGACTTGTGCTTCAGCATCGTCGTCTATGACCCTATTTCTCAAATCAACCCCTGGCTTGACCTCTCCTGCTGTGTCATCGACCAACCATAATATGTAGAAGTACACATGGCCGTCATGATACCTGTCTGGCTCAATGGTATCTTTCTCCACAATAATATTTTGATGCCACATGTGCTGTGCCTCAAACTTGAATGGAATGACATTCCCTTGGAAATTTTCTTTGTAATGAACCATTTTGGAAACTCGTGGTATAACCTGTTTTCTCCCAGCTTGCCTCATGACTCTGATAGGAGCATAAGAATAGATACCCCTTAATCCGATTAGCACTAGATGAGGAACATCTCTTGACCCGATGATGAATTCGCTAGTAGGGAACCACTCAAACATCCAATGGACCTTGTCGTAAGTCAAATTGCTAAAGAAGTGTACCCAGCCCACAACATTTCCTGGTTGTGCAAACCTATCCAGAATAAAAGTCATTCTTTTCGGATGGTGAAAAGCTATGTGGTCATTCCATGGTCGTCGCGGAAATTCTTGACGGTATTGTCCCATTTGAAGATGTTCTAACATCCATATTTGCAGTAACAGATTGCAACCCTAAAAAATATCTATATCCTTTCTTACAACGGTACAAGACTCGGTATATCTCCACTACGATCATTGGGATAATAGTGTAAGTTTGTCCCTCAATTACTTCCATTAGGGTCTTAATAACCATAGCTAAGCGAGTGTGAATCCTTTCTCCTTGTATTTGGAATACCAGCATCCCCAGAAAACAGACAATGAACACAAAAACCCGGCGATGAGTCCAACCCAGAGAGGTGATAGCAAATTCATCCTCATAAAGACTGTAGGACTTTTGTGCCCATAACACTCGTAAAGGAAGTCGAATGGTATGTAAGGCTTCTTCAAGAAGACTAACTCATCATTCCTTCTGAAACCCATCATTTTCAAAAAACTTCGAGAAGTGCGATTTTCCGGTACCAACAAACCAGGGCCGTCCCAAGGAAGCCCAGCAAAGCCTCCTATTTCCTCCAGAAGGAGATTCATTTCTATGTCACCGAAATGGAAAACATCCATGTTCTCATCCCAGAACATAGCAGCAGCCTCAATTAGTACATTGTTTGGCTGAATGTCTAGCAAATAAGCCTTTCCAAATTTAAAAAGGGTAATATAGGAAGAGCGCGGACACTCATCAAGTGCCGCTATGGTATTAATTGCTCACGAGTGGAATATGATGTAGAGCATGCTTTATGCAAAAATAAAATAACACCTTGTCAAGTATTTTGTATGATAAAAGCAATAAATGCAGTATTTAATAAATGTAAAGACAGAAAAGAAAGAAAAATAGGGAAAACGTTAGTTCGTATAATATAAAAAAAATGTAATGAAGCAATAAAGGTGTGAGTATTGGGAAAGTCATGATATAACAAAATTTAAAAAGTTGGAGCCAGTGGGATGCATATTGTAACCAGATTAAGCGAAGAGTTACATATGAGTTCACATAAAGGGGAAATAGGGAAGAGGGTGTGCATGTAGCAATAAAAGGGAGAATGGGAGCGAGATGTTCAAGTATCAGCAAAATAATAAAGACACGATTATCGAGAGAGACTAATTCATATAGACCAAGTTCGCAATGGTAAGAGCCTAAAATATATCCCCAGCAGAGTCGCCATGCCGTCGCGCCCCTTTCTTTCTCGTGAAATCGGGCTTCGACATGTGACAACTTCTTTTAAAGGAAGGGGTGTTAAAAGAGAGAGTCTCCACCTAACGGATTTAAGGTGCGTTTAGGGCACCTATTTGCAGATAACTCTGGTTTAACCAGTTGCATCACCAAAGATCGGGTAAGGGCTCAAATAACCTTGAGAAAAAGGTGTTAGGCACTCCTCGAAGTCCACAACGATGGGTCCCAGCCAAACTCGAATTATATGAATTAGTCTAAGCAAGGAAAAGATACCAAAATTGGGCAAATAAAATAGAATAGTTGCCATTAAATCAAAGGTGGGGGGTCCTATGTTTTTTTATCCTAAAGGATCACCCCGTGAAACATAAATAATACTTCGTAACTCCCTCAAGATGGGGTGTTACTCATATTATTTAGCGGGCACAGACTATCATCTCCTGCTACCCGATTACTATCTTTATGTTGTTTACCTCAAGCGCACTAGTCAATTCTAGTCGTACTTTATGTGTGCACTACCCGTCCCATACTTATGGTCCAGGAGCCATTTGGACCTCTATTTCAGGATGGTTCTAAACATTAAATTAGGTTGCTCAAAAGAGAAAATACTAGGGGACAAGCAAAACATTTAGGACTTTCATGTATAGGCAAACAAGGGCTCAAGTTGGCCTCCTCACTTAGGCAAAAAATGCACGCGAACTAACTAACATTGACAGTTACAGATTTTAATAAGTTAAGGTCGCAAAACCTTATAGGTAGGATCTCTATGTGATTCTGGATTTTATAAGCTGGAAGCTTCATGTGTAAAAGCCTTTCTTTTAATACAATTTCTAAAGCCTATATAGTTGCCTACTGATTATAAGCATAAGCGATTAAACCTATAGGCATGATTTCTAGGTGATTCGCGTAGTAACTAACAATGGTAATCACAAGAATATGTTCAGAATTGCTTAATCGAGTTCTATAGGCATGATTTCTAATAATGGTCAAAAGAAACGAGCAGGACAATAATCAAGACTGATTTAGACCCTATAGGCATGATTTCTATAATTAAAACTGGTTTTTTTAGATCATATAGGCATGGAATCTAATTTGTAGATTAAGCCGTATGTAAACAGAATCCCATGTGCACATTGGTATATTAATCATTCAATACCCTATAGGCATGGCTTCTAACAGGTAAAAGTAGAACACATTTGGACCAAATAGAGAAACTATAGGCAAGATTTCTAACACGCATTTGAGCAAGATAGGATACTTATAGGCAGGATTTCTATAATAACTGAAAAGTAACACATTTTGAGCAAAATAGAATACCTATAGGCATGATCTCGAACACATGACAGCGTAACATGTTTGAACATGATAACACATTTGAGCTAAGCGATGAACCAATAGGCAGGATTTCTACCCATCTCAATGCAAGTGTAAGATAAATCCCCTTTCCAAATTTTACTAATAGCCCAAAAAGTTATTGTAACAATTATTACAAACCCAGAATGAATAGCATAAATTAGATAGGAGAATAACTATAAGGAGCCTACAACAGACCCAAAATACACCTGGAGAGGCCTGGCCTTTACAACAGTCTCCAAGTTACACACTCATAGACATACAACAGCCAGGAGTTGAATGATTCACCCAGTGAGCACAAGATAGAGTTGAGCATATAGAACCAAGGCCCTAGTGTGTCAGAGTTCCCAAGGGCTTCAAGAACCAAGGGCAGTGCTCACACTAGGGTGGTTAACAAGAATAGTTCAAATGAGGGACTAGGGACCAAATCCTAGCGTGTCAGAGTTCACAAGTGTCTCAATTGGACCCTGAGCAGTGCTCACACTAGGGAGGTCAAAGGACAGAACCTAAGTAGCCTTGGCTTTCAGCCGGCTAAGAATAAAAACTCAAAGAGACCAAGTAGTAAAGGAATAGACTAAGGTTAGGGGACAACACTGAGGGATACAATCAGATTCAAGTTGAGCACATAAAAACAGTAATAGAACATGCTTGGGTTTTAAGAACAGACTTTAGCAAAGTTTAAGAAGAAAAAATTCAACACATAATACATATGTTACCAAGACATGTTTGCAGGATTGATATGCACAGACTTATGGTAAAAAGTTCAGATTATGCTAAATGTAAAATGCCAGTATCACAAGAAGGAATCATATCAATCAGAACTTAACAGGATAAGGGCAATTACTGGGGAAGTCAAGACATGGCAAAAACAGGATCAAAACAGGCTGCATGTCATCACAGCAAATTCAAAAACAGACTTGTGCTATATACCTATATACTCATACTTAGTCAACTAATCCATAGTAAGGGGGTATGGGAGCATGTTCAAATAGCAATTTTAAACAGTAATGAGATGGCTATCAGTAACACATAGGCTAGGCATACTTTAAAAAAGGAATTAATCAACTTAATGCAGGTCTAGACATATGTCAAACTACAAGCGTAATGGCATTTGAGATTAGAAAGGCCTAGAATTGAAGTAAGACAGTCAGAATTACATACGAGAACATCCCAGAAACATATTGAACAACAATCTTCAGAAGTGAAAACACTTGCTAATGACAGGTAAGTAGAAATGAAATGACAAAGGTTTGGTAACTAACTAGTTAAGCGAAATCAAGAAAGAACGGAAATCCACAGTGTTATGAATATCAACAAAAGAACAAGAACTCAGAATTTCTGGCCTTGGCTTTCAGCCGTCCGTGAACCAAAGTGCAGAATAAGATTATTAAAGAGCAAAGAGCACACAACTTTTATTTTTTTAGTAATTTTTCTTAATGATTCCAGACTGTCTCAAAAGGGGAGTGGGGAGGGGTTTATATAGCAGTAGAAATTAATATCCATATAAGGAAAATCATCAATCAAACACAAGAAAGGAAAGAAATCGAAATCAGTAAGGAAAAGAGAAAATTTTAAAACCCTAATTTTAGGTAAACTACACAAATCGGTAGAAATCTAAAATAAATTAAAGGTAAAAATCACATGCTGCATAGAATAAGATGAACATAGACAAAAATACCTTTTCAAATCAAAGAATCGAACCAGACTTGGTTCGATTTAAAAAAATCTGAAACCCTATTTTAGGGTGAGTAGGAATCACAGAAATACATAGAGATTCATACTATAAAAGAAAAAGAATAAACATAGACGGAAAAGGTCAAGGAACTGAACCAGCTTTGGTTCGAAGTTGATAAGATTTGCTTGCCATGTTTAGGCAAGCGGTATATAGAAGGTTCTGGTACCAGGGGAAGGAGAATATGGAAAGAAACAACTGCGTAATCCCATGTCCGGTGGGATTAGGAGAGAAAATTGGGGAAAAGACGGCTAGGGTTTGGGTGATGAGAGATGAGATGATTCAAGGATGGCGGGCGGTGAGGAATGATTTAGGGTTAGGGGATTTGGGTATAATTAAAAAGGGAGGGTGTAATGTGGGCCGTTGATCTCAGAGATCAACGGCCACGATTTAAAAGGGTTTTTGGGTCGGGTAGTTAAACGGGTCACGATCGGGTATGGGGTTGGGTTAATTGTTCTTGGGCCAGGGGTAATTGGGCTATGTTTGGGTAGTTAGGTCCGAAATTAGAAGAAATGTTGAGCTAGATTTTAAATACCCAATTTTAACAAATAAATAATGTATAAAACATAATAAATAAATAACAAAAATATCATTTGCGCATGAAAATAATTAAAAACAATTATTTAACATTATAAAAATATAAAAGAGTTATTTTCTGCATAAATAATATAATTATACATGCATATGGGCTATTATTGCAAAATATGCAATTTAGCCCTGAAAAATGCAAATGTAATTATAAGAAATGCCCTTAAAATACTTAAAACCTCATATTGGTATAAATGATAAGTTTAGATGATTAAATCATCATAAAAATAATTTGGAGGATAATTATTAGATGTTTATATAATAAAAAATGCAGAAATAAATTGATTTAAAGCCTTAAAAAATTATGAAAGAAGAAAAAAACAATTATGAAAAATGCTTGTATATGCTTATAAAGTAAATGATGATGCATACGTACTATTTTGAAATACTATTTTGAGGAAAAAATTGGGTATCAATACCATTTATGATTGAAATACTTTTTTTCAAAAAGGGCAATACATAATTTTCACTGACCAATATGCAAGAACGTAAAACACATTGAAAACACTCACAAAGCATAGCATTTGTTAAAACAGCCACATATGAGCATGACTTGAGTCCATATGCTTTTAGGCAATTCTATTTTTGATATCAATTTTGGAACAGTTGAATCAAAGCTCATTTCATAATCTTTCTCACATCATCTTATTTCATTGGCACCATTGGCCACACGTATAATTTTCACTCTTGGCACATTGGCCACACTTTATATCCCCAATTCACTTATTTCACTTCCAACCAATTTTATAGATTTTCAACAATAAGACATTTCCAATCAAGATTTTAGGTACACATATGAGCAATTATGAGTCTTAAGCATATTGAGATTCTCTCACATAATTTGACATCATAGCCTTCATTTGAAACATGTCTCAAAGACATAACATTTTATTACACGTATTATTCTTGAACACATTCCCAACGGATAACATAATGTGATAGAAAAATTTGAAACACGTTTTGAATACATAATTCTCGACACTTTGCTTATTCGGGGCAATCAAATTTATTGAGAACAAATCGGAACATATAAAAAGGAACTTGTGCCAACAATACATGGAACTTACGGGAAGATCATGGAATTCATTTTTAAAAGAGTAGTTTAGCCAACATACCTCAATTGAGCTTCCTTAAACTCTAAAATGTTCCGGAATTATTATCAACTTCAATCTATATTAACAATATCCAATGGGACCAATATTAGTAACAAATTCCATAGGTTCATTGTATTCATAAATTTCATCGCCAAGATTACCATTCATCTTCTCTCTTATTTTCTCAAAAATACTATTCATGCCAAGAACTAGAGTTTTTTAATCCAATCTTTCAACTATTAAAACTTGTAACAAATTCTTCAAATACTTCTAACTACTCTTAATAAATGAGTTTGAAGCATTGGAATTACCTATAGTAGATCAATCTTGAAATATCACAACTTTGGTGATTTTTGTGTTCTTGAGGATTCGATGATGAAATCTAGTATTTGGATGTAAGACGGATGTTACTACTCATGTGTATTGAGTAATAAACAACCCAAAACATCATTAACAACTTACCTGAGTTGGTTGGACTTGATTTGAGCTCAAAATCACCCCTTCACCTCAAGAATCCTAACCCCTAAATACACAAAATACCCTCTTCCCTCGATTTTGTATTTATAAGCCCAGAATTCTCGGTTTCAGATGCGGCCTTGGATGCTTTGCATCCCCACTTCACTCCTCTTTGAAGTTCGGATGCGGACCTGGACGCTATGGTAGCACTTCACTGCCAGTCACTCTTTCGGATGCAGCCTCGGATGCTTCGCATCCGCAGACTCCTCTGCCAGCCTTTGGTAATTTGGTCATAACGTCTTGTAGGAATGTCCAAATGACGAATAGTTTGAAGCGTTAAAAACTAGACTCGAAGACCTTTAATTTGATAGGTAATACATCACATAACACCATATATATATATATATATATATATATATATATATATATATATATATATATATATATGGTCATCCAAAGTTTAGTATTGTGCGTACTCATTTGGAACTTTAGTCTATCATGAAATTTCAAACTTGACTTGGACTTAGGGCTCTCCTTAGATCCCACATCACTTATAATATGCCTCGTACACTTATTATCATATCCAATTGATATCCATCCTATTAATAGTCCTCGTCTTCACAAAAAATAATATAATTTGCGCACATCGACTTTCTTAATAGCGCTTAAGTACTTCAAAATTTTCCGGGGTGTTACATTCTCCCCCACTTAACAACATTCATCCTCGAATGTTTCACAAGTCACTTCTAAGAATAGATTTATCCTTCTACCTCCAACCATTATACATAGGCACTTATGACTATATCAATCTCATACTTCCTTTCCAAAATTTTAACTTACTTACGGCCAATAAAATTTGGCTATCTTTACAAATTCATAAAAATTTTGGCAGAGTTTCCCCTGTAACTGGGCCTATCCACCTATCAGAGAATCACCATAATTACCCTATCAACACATCCACAACTCGACAAAGCATCACAGTGTATATCAACAATACAAATCTCAACATTACAAGCATTATATTATCAAGAGTGATATCTGGACATGAGTTGCGCGTATTTAAATCATATCACATAGAAAGTACCTTTCAAATCACCATCATTTGACTACACTCAAGTGAGAACATTTTATTTCCTTAACACTTTTGGCCGTCAAGGTGGCTTCCTCGACTTACCGACTTCGCCAAAACACATAAACGGAGGCAATCTCAACTCCTAGACTTTTCTAACAAGGATGATGAATAGATACCCCTGATAGGCAAATTATCCATTTACTTCACCTCCGTTATCTTCCACCGGAACGATAGACAAAGGATTTCCAACTACCTTCTTAGACATAGACACATGAAACACCGGGGTACATGAGGTACAATAATAGGAAACATCATATTCATAGTTTGGCCTATTTCCTTCAAGATTTCATAAGGCCTTATGTGACTACACATACTTTACCTTTATTAACAATTCACATAGCATCCTCATGGAGAAAATATCGAGAATAACCCGCTCATTTTCTTCAACTCTAAATTTCTATGCTGAAAACCCAAACTAAACCTTTGGCGACCTTCAACAATTAGTCTAAGATGTTCTAGCTTGAATATAACCATAAATTTCCTATCCAATATATTTGAACATGGGATGATGCTTCTTCTTTGACATGTGACTTATGGGAAGCATAATCGGAAGGATAAAGACATTAGTGTCAGTTATTCTTGGAAGACCATGAGTCATGAAAAGGATAACAACAATTGTTTCATTCTATATGTGTCTTGCTCGGCAATAGTAAGCCTCAAAGAGAAATGGCCAAGTACATGACACCAGTCGTCTCCTGGAGTGTAGGGAAAATCAGTTCAACTTGAAATGACAATATTTTGGCACCCCGAATGTATTATGGGTTTTAAAATGAATGAAATTGCATTACGGTCTTAACATCAATCGGCACACGGAATCTATGTCACAAGCCCATGGGGATGAAAAAGAAGTTGAACACTTGTGAGATTATTATCATTCTCACAACTTAACCTTTGCTAATAGTTGGTGCTATATGTGAGGACTGGAGATATGACAAATTTGTCTTTCAATTCAATATGCTCATCATAAGGCTGCTTAACTTTCAACCTCACACAACTGAAATCATGTAGCTAGGACATTTTAATGTTGGGATGAAATCATGTATTGGTTACAGAGAATGAACACTTTGCTGTGAGCAAGACATGTTTTTCTATTAACAACTCTCAAGCTGCAATACTAGGCCACTTCATGGGCAACTACAATGCTAGGAACAATGTGAGTTACTCAATGAGGCATGATCTAGGCGGACATGAAAGACATACTGAGATGGTAACAAATGATCTTCCTGTGACAAATTGGTGAAAATCTCAAATTTCCAAGAAACTTTTATACGAATAAGTGACCCCTTTAAATTGACATTTACATATATGATAGGTGCTGAGATATGGTCTCATGTTACTAGACTGTGAAAAGGATTCATGATAATATTCACAAAGGAGTAAAGTGATTGTTCAAATCATAGGAGCCACATACACCGGAGAGAAAAAGAGTGGCTCAAGAAAGATCTCAAAACTAGGCTATTATACATTGGATTTGATACCACATAGGTAAACTTTATGATTGTGCATGCATAAGCAAAAATGAGCATATATTATCTATTTGAATCAAAAGGTTCTGTAAGAAATTCATCAGGTATAGTCACTTGTTGAGAATTTAAAGAAGCAAGTGGGAAGTATAAATCCTAGAGTTATAACTCAATTCAAGGACATAATTATAGAACTCAATTCCTCATGAGGTCGTAAATAAGAGAATTTTGATCAAGAGGCTTCACGAATACTGCGTTTCGTTCAAAAAGTAGGTACATGCAATGTTTTGTGATTCAAAATTTTGGTTAAGACCATATTCAAGTAGACCTCTTCAATATGGATGTACGTATACATCAAGGAAAATAATGTGGTGTTCATAATGATGTACTCAGGAGTGACTTACTTAATGACTTTAGATTGACACGGCAGTACCTTAATTGATGCCCCTCTACTCCACATCTAAAACATACATTAGTACCATAGTGACATACCCCCGAATGACACCTCATACACTTCACACAACGAGGATGGGGTCCGCTAAATTGACTCGCCCCACTCACTTGATATTTACCCTTTTTGCATACATTATAAGTATTCCCCTTAGTCTTCCTCCAAGACTTCATGACGGGAGTAACAATCTCTGCAATAGCTCGTTGTATGGACTTTGGAATTGCCCAAATCTACCACCCTTAACACGCTTCTGATCATACTCACAACATGACGCAAAATATTTTCGCCCGCATATCAGGCATACCGGGATGGGTGTATCCAACCTAAGGTCATTTGTTCTTATTTAGCCCCCTTTTTCAACAACCATAACATATATCAAGAGTCATCAAACACGTAACCAAGTGGAACTTCTTACAAATCAAACATTCCAGCTTATTGGTACAAACAACCCTCTTTCGTTTCTTAGGTGCTCTCACCACATAATCTGGTGGCGTGGTGACAATAAACACTTCCCCTAGCAATTCTTTCTTTCATTTCCACCTCACTGCCTCGAACCCGTGGGTTACTCGTATGAAAAATGAGACATGATGAGGAAATTAGCTTCCTATCTTGAGTTATATCGCACGATATGAAGTATCAAAGATGTGTGAAATTCCTAAATGTCCATGTAGCCTCCTCATTATAGATGTGGTCGATAACACACCGATAAGAAGGACTCTATTAGAAACGGTTCCGAGACATCCTATGACACTTTAAAACCTTAGGCTCTGATACCAAGTTTGTCACGCCCCAAACTCGGGGAGCGCGACCGGCGCTCAACCGAGTGAAACCGGCCGAGCAAGCCTATTAGATTTCCTTCTACCCAAACTCATCCATGGATAAAGAGGATATGCACTCCATTAATCAAATACTGAAAATATTTTATTAACAACTCACATTTCATTTCATTAGCAACTTCATTCATAATTTCAAAAGTATTACAGGTTTATAGATATAATGAAAAATATGTTTGCCAAATAGCAGCATTTCTAGTTCAATTCCCAACATCATACACCAACCACAACCTGTCTACAGAGCCTCTAAGTATGATAGAAAAATAATATGGAAGTGCCGACAACAAGGCCCTGGCTATACCTCAAGACACAAAGTGTAACATCAAGTGACATCAGGCCTAGAATAGAGTAGGGCTCGCCAAAACTTGCTGAATAGGGAGTAACTGCTAACGAGGACCAAAGTTGCCCGCTGCCGAATCACCTGCATCCATTGAAGATGCAGCGCCCCCATAAAAAAGGACGTTAGTACATATGGAATAGTACTAGTATGTAAAGCTAACTGTCCTCTTTCAAAATAGAATGCCAATGTAAGATAGGGAAAACCGTGGAAACAACAATCAACAATCAATGATATTTAAATACTAAGTTAAAACATAATAATTTCAAAAATATGAAGATAACACTGTGAAGTAATATTCAAAATATGATGATAATATTATTTTTGGTTGGGAGATCTTTAGCACCGATATATCACTGTTCACAGTACCAATATTCATAATAGCAATACCACCATACATTTAGCACGAAGTCCGATCACGACTCGATCATCTAGGCTATCTCATTAGAGACATCAACCACAATCACTATCAATACCAATACCACAATACTTTTAGCGCGGAGTCCGATCACGATCCAATCGGCTAGGCCATCTTATTTGAAGTCATCAACCACAATCACAATCTCTGTGCAAATATAGCACCGTGAATCTAGCATGGAGTCCGATCACGACCCGATCGGTTAGGCTGTCTTATTTGATGACATCAACCAAAATCACAATTTCAATAACAATTTCTAGCAAACTCACCACCATGTGTGCCGCATGGTGTTCGATCACGACCCGATCGACTAGGCCGTCTCATCCGAGACATCACCCTTTTCTATTAATCATTTCATCCCAATTAAGGGGAATAATTTCAACATATTAATCTCATCCCAAATAAGGGGAATAATTTTATCACATCAATCTCATCACAAATAAGGGGAATAATTCAAAAAAATAACATAGGTACAAATGTATTTACCTCATCATCTTTCACATTGTATGAATATTCACTAGTATTTTCAACCAATAACAACAACAATATTACCTTGACTCTTTTGGCCATTCACAAGATTCTTTATTCAAGGAACGATGGCCGTATTTGATATTAAACACTTTCATTTCTTCCCTCTCATGTATCATCATCATAAATATCAACATATATTCTATTCTGGAAATCACAACTTTAAGTTCATTAGAAATGAACAGTTTAAGCAAAATAGATTTCTTTCCGAGAATGGAGTAAACTAGTTGGCAATTGATGCGCAAGTTAAAATCATCAACAAGTAACACACAATTTATTATTGAAATATTTTTTCCCAAAAAGGGCAATACATAATTTCCACTCACAAATATGCAAGAATGCAAAACACATTGAAAACACTCACAAAGCATAGCATTTGTTAAAACAGTCACATATGAGCATGACTTGAGTTTATAAGCTTTTAGGCAATTCTATTTTCGATATCAATTTTGGAATAGTTGAATCAAAGTTCATTTCATAATCTTTCTCACGTCATCTTATTTCATTGGCACCATTGGCCACAAGTATAACATTCACTATTGGCACATTGGCCACATTTTATATCCTTAATTCACTTATTTCACTTCCAACCATCTTTATAGATTATCAACAATAAGACGTTTCCAATCAAGACTTTAGGTACACATATGATTAATTAAGAGTCTTAAGCATATTGAGATTCTCTCACACAATTTGGCATCATAGCCTTCATTTAAAAAATGTCTCAAAGACATAATATTTTAATACACGTATCATTCTTGAACATATTCCCAAAGGATAACATAATGTGATAGAAACATTTGGAACAAGTTTTGAATACATAATTCTTGACACTTTGTTTATTCGGGGCAATCAAATTTATTGAGAACAACTCGGAACATAGAATAAGGACCTTGAGCCAACAATACTTGGAACTTACAAAAAGATCATGAAATTCATTTCTAAAAGAGTATTTTAGCCAACATACCTCAATTGAGCTTCCTTAAACTCTAAAATATTTTGGAATTATTATCAACTTCAATCTGTAATAACAACATCCAATGGGACCAATATTAGTAACAAATTCCATAGGTTCATTGTATTCATAAATCTCATCGCCAAGATTACCATTCATCTTCTCTTTTATTTTCTCAAAAGTACTATTCATACCATGAACTAGAGTTTTATAATCCAATCTTTCAACTATTAAAACTTGTAACAAATGCTTCAAATACTTCTAACTACTCATAATAAATGAGTTTGAAGCATTGGAATTACATATAGTAGATTAATCTTGAAAAATTACAACTTTGGTGATTTTTGTGTTCTTGAGGATTTGATGATGAAATCTAGTATTTGGATATAAGAATGATGTTAGAACTCATGTATATTGAGTAATAATCAATCCAAAACATCATTAATAACTTACCTTAGTTGGTTGGACTTGAATTGAGCTCAAAATCGCCCCTTCACCTCAAGAACCCTTCACCTCAAATACACAAAATACTCTCTTCCCCCGATTTTGTATTTATAAGCCCAGATTTCTGGGTTTCGGATGCGGCCTTGGATGCTTCGGATACCCACTTCACTCCTCTTTGAAGTTTGGATGTGGACCTGGATGCTATGGCAGCACTTCACAGCCACCCTCTCTTTCGGATGCGGCCTCGGATGCTTCGCATCCGTAGACTCCTCCGCCAGCCTTTGGTAATTTGGTCATAATGTCTTGTAAGAATGTCCAAATGACGAACAGTTTGAAGTGTTAGAAACTAGACTCGAAGACCGTTAATTTGAAAGATAATCCATCACATAACCCCTTATATATATGTATATATTCTCGTCCAAAGTTTAGTCTTATGCATACTCATTTGGAACTTTAGTCTATCATGAAATTTCCAACTTGACTTGGACTTTGGCTCTCTTTAGATCCCACATCACTTATAATATGCCTCCTATTAATAGTCCTCGTCGTCACACAAAATAATATAATTAGCGAACATCGACTTTCTTAATAGCGGTTAAGTACTTCAAAATTTTCCACGGTATTACAGATTGAGTAATGATTTGAAGAAAAAAAAGGGATTTCACGGACGGCACAGGATTAAAATACCAACGTAAGGTGAATCACATTAGAATGCTATGAAATATGGTTATCAAAGTATGGTATCCCCCCTAGGTGGATCAGGAAAATCACTTCAAAAGTTCCTCGATACAACGTGAGCCATAGTAATTACGTAAGAAGTTTCAAAATCTCAGTGGTAAATTGTAGATCAACATTGAGGTGAATCAATAATGGATAAATAAAAGTTACAAGGTATGAGATGAGATTAGGCCATCATTCCTAAGATGAACAGTAATGAGAAAGAATTAAAGGACTTAGATTTATACATATAGGATAAGCAACGAGAGTAACCTGGAGTTTGGTAGCAGACCTCGGCAACGAGAAATCGAAGTAAGAGTTATGGTATAGTATGACATACCTAGATGCAGTAAAGTCATATGGATAGATAACTAGGTCTATGAAATAAGATATAGCAATAGTCGTAAATTCGACAAAGTACCGAGCAAAGATATAGCAATAGTCTTGTCAAGTTCTGTATATGTTCCCAAAGGGAGGTCTAGAGATTGGCTAAAAGCTGGAGGAAAAAGGAGATAAGAATCACATAAGCGCACTCACAAGGTCAGTGTCGTACATGCTGCATGATAGAAGGTAGCAACAGTTACGGGATTGGAAGGATTCAGACCACAAGTCGTGGTGTGAGAAAGAGTCCTAAAGGGGGGGATGCCTTGGCTTTTGGATTTATTCATAGAACAGTTGCCTAGATGGCAAGGAGGTTACTAAAATATTCGTAAGACATAGGCTATAAAAATGATAAGTGCATTAGTCAATATTCGAGGATGAATGTTCCAACGGGGGGAATGATGTTACACCCCATGTTTTCATACGTGAAAGTACGCCATAAGTAAATTGCTAAAAGCTCGGGAATGAGATTTATTTTGAGATTATAAGTATTATGCTATTTCAAATAAGTGATAAGTAAATTCGTGAAGGTGAGGGGGTAAGCAAATCGAAGAAAATGAATTCGTCGAAGTTTGACATTTTGAGATAAAATACGGTCCAAGCAATAATACCCGATATTTATGGACTTGTGCCATACAAGGTACCACATGACCATGATAGTGAGATGTATAAGGTATGTTAATAGTGAGTAGTATTTTAAGTAATTTGGGATAATTCTTAATTATGTGGGTTATTGGTTAGTTATTGGATGAATGGGGGATTTATAAGTTGATTAAGGAAAGGGGTGAATTATTTTGAACAAACTTGATAAGCTCCTAACGTGGCAGCCCAAGGGGTCTTAATTAAAGCCCAAATAGTGACTCTTGGTTTAGGAAATTAGGTGGCATTTTGGGAGATTTTTGGATGGCTAAGTCATCCTAAGTGGGGCCCACTCCCAAAAGTTAAGAGAACCTCTCTAATTCACAAAATGAAAATGCTTATATCTAATCTTCAAGTAAAGGATGAAGCTCGCAACTTTAAAAGATCTCTTTACTTCATTAACAGCGATGCATCTACAAGTAACGAATGGGAAAGCCACGCAAAGAATTCATACAACCTACAAAATTCTATAAAAAGCGTGATAATTTACAATAGCAACGTGATTGCTTCAACATTTCATACGAAGACTACTTAATATTATAGCAATGTGGGATTTGAGATTCTAAGAGAGTACGGTGAAATCTTTCTCAAGAATAGCATACGGATTTTTCCCTACTCCGATCTTGCCCTCACGTATTTTGTCTCAATTGTCGTGGGTTAGAGAGATTGTCCAGAGAACCGGCTCAGGTATGTTAAGGCTATCCCTTCTTTCCTTTTGGCATGATCCATACGATACAAACGAAACAAGCAAATGCACAATTTCCATAAATGACTATATTCATAGAAATACTAGAGGTTCCTATGTTCTTTATTTCCCATATGTATTATTATTCTATCATCTATTCATGGGTCTCTGAAAATACGTGAATTGATAAAGTTTATTTCATGATATTAATCAAAGGCATAATGGTCTTATGACGTTCCGAGAGATTTTATTGACGTACTTCTCATGCATTGCATTCATTTATACATGTACATTGACCTATGACCAGATTACGTTATATACGCGTATATATATGTATATGGGATATGGGAAAAGGTTACGGCATTATATACGCACCACTACTTGATCAGCTGGTATACGTTGATGATTTTCCCCACAATGGCCGAGATGATATGATGGGATGCCCTCAGAGGCTTGATGATGTTATGAACGCATATACCTATGCATGGTATGACATTTATACGCATATGAATGACATTTTAAATATTAAAGGATTCACAGAGCTATTCAGACTTACATGTCGAGTCTTTTACTTCATGTTTCTCTCA
This sequence comes from Nicotiana tomentosiformis, assembly GCF_000390325.3. Taxonomy (NCBI): domain Eukaryota; kingdom Viridiplantae; phylum Streptophyta; class Magnoliopsida; order Solanales; family Solanaceae; genus Nicotiana; species Nicotiana tomentosiformis. Next base: position 90,097,246 of record NC_090818.1, read on the forward strand.
TGTCTATTATTTACTAATTTTCAATTCTTACATACTAAGTACATTATTTGTACTGACGTCCTTTTGCCTGGGGACGCTGCGTTTCATGCCCGCAGGTCCCGATAGACAGGTCAAGAGTCCTCCAAGTAGGCTATCAGCTCAGCGGAAGGTGTTGGTGCACTCCATTTGCTCCGGAGTTGCTTATTTGGTCAGTATAATTTGGACGTGTATTGATTAGTATGGCGGGGACCGGTCCCGACCTTTATGGTATTGATCTACTCTTAGAGGCTGGTAGACATATGTTATGTATATGAAAGATAGTATGGCCTTGTCGGCCTATTTTAGTGTACGATTGTTCATTTTGGCCTTATAGTCCCGTATGTCACATGTATAAGTTTTTATATCAGCTTGGGTCGTCCTATATCGAGTATTCCCTTATGTTTATTCTTGTTAGCTCATGACGGCCCATATGGCCCATTTGCCAATGATAGTATGATAAGAAAGATATGTCACGTTGGTACTCGGTTGGGTAAGGCAACCGGTGCCTATAAGGGCCTATCAGTTTGGGTCGTGACAGAAATAAGCAAAAAGAATCATACCTATAGATAGGAAAAGATATAGAGGTGCGTCTAATCATAACTCTGATGTAGTGCGTAGCCCAATCTAAAAATACAGATCCACATGGAATACCCATCGAGCTATAATGCTTACAATAAACAAACATATGTGTATTAACAGCAAACCCGCGAAGTGCATGACCATAACCACGGAGAAACGGATAGCACAATGTACCAGAGACAGGGTAAAACACAACTAAGGTGCAATAAATAACTTAACACCACAAGAACCATCTCGCTCAAATCTCACCACAAGTCCTAAACATACCACATCATGCGTGTGAATAGTCAAATAGTCTCACAACCCATCATACCTTAAGAGGAAACACATGAAAAAGACAAGGGCATGAATAACATCCATTCCACCCGATGATACACCCACAGTAAATGCTACATAAGAGTAAGGAAGCCCGAGCTAGTGTATAATACACATTCTCATTAGGCCTACCAATGAGCCCCCAAAACAATTGTGATCATCCCAAGATAGGCAAATAACCTCCCAAAATCAACAATGATCTCATTAATGACACAAACAATTGGCTCTTTAGCCCTTATAACACTTTCAGAGTCCACAACCAACTAAATAATGTGTCTCCACAAATATCAACTCACTAAACCTAGAGAATACAAAATCTCCATACCTGATCTCTATCTTTCCCACTTAAATGACTAATACATCATTCATATACAATCTCTTCTTAAGAAATACTCCCATAAACCTTTCTCACCAAGTAGAAAAAATTTGAACATCAATAATTTCCACCCACAAGATCTCTGTAGCACTATTCAAGCCTTTGCAAATCAATCTGCAACATAACTTCTACAACACACACACTCCTTAGTCTATACAAGATAGTGCCAACATCCTCTTAAACATCTTGAAACCTCCATGCTATCTAGAACTCGTGACATTCCTTTCAAAACTGAACTGCAACCTTGTCTATTCAATATCAATCACACATAGCTCACTGCATCTATCACGCCTCAACACAAAAATACGTGAATCCCGTTGTCAACTTTGAATCATGAATTAGATATACACTCCATATACCAAAAATCTTCCACTTAACTCAATTTTGGAGAAAAATCACAACACGAAACAATCTTCTCACACCCATAGAATACATCAACCTCGATTCGTTGTCATATCATTACCACTCTCCAAAACCCAAAACCAATCCATTAGAACTGAATTTCTCGAGATCCATCAAATCGTGTAGACTGTCATACCCAAAATATAGTGCCACAAACATCTATAAAGCCCTATTATATAAAAGGAATGAATCTTCTCTATTACCATGCTGACCAAGCAACTACTAAACGTACCCAACCTTTTCAGATTACTTGTGACCCACCCTCACAGTAATACTTCACTTTTCCAGTACACTATGGACCTCAATCAAAACTCATCCCACCATGAAATAATATCGTCCCAAGACTCGTAACCCCTTTATTTCCTCTTATACACTGAATAGTACTTCAAATCGAAATACCTGCTCTGAAGAGTTCTTCTAAGAATCTAAAATTGTTTCTTTCATCTATCAGTCAATGCTTCGTAGAACCGATGATATTGCAAAAATACCCAAAGTTTCTTCGACAATCCGATGTCAATCTCGAATCCTCAACCACATAACAAATCCAAAAATCCGTAGCTACCACATCCTAATTTCTAAACCCACTAGAACCATCCTTGAGAATCACCCACTCAGTCCTAGTCCCGAGTGCATAGCCAGACATGAGAAATGATTAGTGCTCCATTAGCACATGAATACTCAAAAAGAACAACATACCAAATCCTTTGACTTTCACACTACATCTCCAAAGAACTATCCAACTTGAGTCATTCCACAGCCTATATATAACAAACAGGTGAAATATAACACGCCTCCAACAAATTTCTTTCTTGTATCAATCTTGAAGTCATCCTCCTCAAGCCATAACTAATTCACAAGCACAACAAAATCTAGGACTATAACAACGCATGACCATGTGATTTAATCATTGATGGTAGGCTCCACCACTTGGCTTTAAGCCATAATCACATAACCCAATAACTCACAATGACTATTCCTCCTTAGTTACCATGTCCTCATACTGTTACTCAGCTAACTTTCTCATTAACTGATGTTAAACTATCCATAACATATCCCAATATATCATCCCAAATGCATACGCAAACTCTTGATAGTCATACCATCTATCTCAAGCGATCCAGACTCATATCATAGTGCATACATCCCATTGGATAAAAGGTAAAACTCTTCATAGCAACCTCATATGAAATCGTACCACCTCAAATCTTCTCAAAGGAGATAGTCCACCTATGTAACCTTAATTCTTTCCATGACCTTGCCATGATCACCAGAACTATGTAATCAATTGATTCTCTCGATTCTACACTCGTACACAGATCGCAAGAATCTGTTTCATTCCACAAACGAACAACTAAAAGATCCATTAACACATCCAAAATTCAAGACTGTTGTTACACACAACAATATTACGTCGATATTACGTCCCGCAGTATTATATTACGATGATGTTATGCCTGCAATACTACATTATGATGATGTTACGCTTCGCAGTATTAAATTACGATGATGTTGCACCCTGTAGTATTGTACGTTGAATTTGTCGAAAGGTAATTGACATCAATCCAAGGAAAAGATTATTTGGAGATTATAAGGATTATGCTATTTCAAACAAATGATGAGTAAACTCGTGAAGGTGAGAGGGGAAGCAAGTCAAAGAAAATTAATTTTCGTCCAAGTTTGACATGCTGGGATAAAATACGGCACGAGCTAAAATACTAGGTATTTATGGACTTGTGCCATAAAAGGTACCACATGACCATGATAGTAAGGTGTATAAGGTATGTGAAAAGTGAGTACTATTTTAAGTAAGTGAAAATAATTCTTAATTATGTGGGTAATTGGTTAATTATTGGGTAATGGGACATTACCTAGTTAATTAATGATTAGTGGTGGATTAATTGAAAACTTTCTATAAGGACCAAAGCAAGAACGTGGAAGCAAGTAAATTCTTAACCAAATGACTCTTAGTCATTTTGGCTAGGTGGCAAGCAATGTGTTAATAATAAACCACATCATTCTTAATATCTTGAAAACTAACACTTGCAAAGGTAATGTACAAAAATACTTTATTTTCTCATGTCTTAAATACAAAGACACTACCAAACATTATAATCTTCCTACAACCTCTCAACATGAATTCTTGCAACCAAAAGGAATCCAACGAGAATTATTAGCAACATAAAATTTTGTGGTTCTAAAGGAGTACGGTGCCACCTTTTTCAAGAATATTATACGGATTTTTCCCTACTCCAGGTATGTTAAGGCTAAGCCCTTCCTTCATTTTGGCATAATCTCATAATTACACGAGTTTGATAACGAGGCATAAGAGAAATTCATATTCTGGAATTTACATATATTTTCCTAGTCTTGTAAGTTACAATATTCTCCTTATCGGGACTTTATATTCAATTGAGCATTTCCTTTTTCCAGTCAAGAGAGCAGAGAGTCTATATATATATTATTACAGTATTTTAATTACCCTATTGGGCAACCTCTGATCAGATGGTAAGTTATATACCGAGCCTACTGTGGCTGAGCACCTATGAGCGAGCCTAGTTGGTCGAGATACAGAGCCTAGTATGGCCGAGCGCCTATGAGCCATAAGATCCATGAAAGTTGTGAGGGCATTTGTTAGCCCAAAAGACATTACCAGGAACTCAAAGTGCCCATACCGGATCCTGAAAGCTATTTTCGGAATATCCTGCTCCATGATCTTCAATTGGTGGTATTCGGATCGTAAATCAATTTTGGAAAAGTACTTAACACCTTGCAATTGGTCAAAAAAGTCATCTATCCTTGGCAGTCGGTACTTATTCATGATTGTGACATTGTTGAGTTACCGATAGTCGATACACATTTTTAGTGACCCATCCTTCTTCCTTACAAACAGAACTGGTGTGCCCTAAGGCGACACACTCGGACGGATAAAACCCTTTTCTAACAAGTCCTTCCGCTACTCCTTTAGTTCCTTCAATTATGTCGGCGCCATTCTGTAGGGTGGAATAAATATAGGCTGCGTGTCTGGCATCACATCAATCCCAAAATCAATCTCCTTGTCTGGTGGGATCTTAAGGAGCTCATCCGGAAAGACTCCCGAAAATTCATTCACAACAGGCACAGACTCAAGTGTAGGTGCCTCAGCATCGGTGTCCGTAACCCGGACCAAATGATAAATACACCCCTTGTTTATCATCTCCGTGGCCTTGAGGTAATAAATAAATCTACCTATCGACACCACATTATCCCCCTTCCACTCAATAGCTAGCTCATTTGGAAATTCAAACCTAACGGTCCTGGTTCGGCAATCAAGCTTGGAAAAACATGAATAAAGCCAGTCCCTCCTCTTTATTACATCAAAATCGACCATCCCCAATTCAATGAGATCGGCCATGGTGTCCCAACCAAGCAACATGACAATACAAACCTTATAAACCCGCGCAGCCAAAATAGATTCACTAACCGGAGAAGATACATAGAACGTCTCATGAAGCTGTTCCGGTTCTATCCCAAATTCCATAGCAACATAAGGAGTGACAAATGACAAAGTGGAGTGGGATCAATAATAGCATACACATCATGAGATTGGACTGTTAATATACATGTCACAACATCTGGAGAAGCCTCTGAACTTTGGCGACCCCTCATAGCATAGAAATGTTTGGGTCCTCCCAAACTCTGTGCGCCACCCCTAGCTGCACCATGCCCTGCGGGTGCTGGGGCGCCTCGAGCTGGAGGAGGTGCTGCGAATGCAGTAGCTGCAGAATTGGATGGCTGTGCTGAACCTCTGCCCATGATCTAGTGAGACAAACAGCAACCCCTCTGAATGTAACCCCTCATACAACACTCATAGCATATGGGCTGGTCCATGTAGAAGGTCCCAAAGTGCATCTTCTCGCACCTACGTCATGGGGGCCTCCGTTGCTGCTGAAATCTCCCACCAGACCGACCCTTTTAGTAGGATCCCCTGTTGCCCTGGATGGGCCTAAAATGGTTCCCCTGCTGCTAACTGGGCCCCAATGGCTGTGCACTTACTGAAGACTGAGCAAAAGACTGGGACGACCCTGATGACCCTCCCTTGAAAGCTGTCCTACCACCACCACCACTGAAGTTGTACCATAAAAGTTACCCGCTGACTCGGCCTTGTTGACACTCTCCTGCTCCATTATATTCTTTAGCTTGCAGGTCTCTGTAACTTCAGCAAATGCCACAATCTTACTGTAGTTCATATCAGAATTCAAGGCAGTTGTAGCAGCCTCATTAATAACCAAGGGGCTAAGGCCTTTTACAAACCGACACACTCTAGTCTCCATAGTAGGTAACATGTAGATGGCATATTTGGACAGGCGCACGAATCACATATGATACTCCCACACACTCATGCTACCTTGTTTTAGGTTCTCAAACTTGGTGGCCCGGGTTGCCATAGTCTCGGCAGGCAAGAAATGATAAAAGCATCGGCAAACTCACTCCATCTCGCCGGAGGGCTCCCATCCTCATGGGAATCCTCCCACATTTCAAACCAAGAATAGGCCACCCCTTTCAGGCGGTAGGAGACCTACTCTGTACCTTCTGACTCAATAGCACACATAACTCAAAGGGTCTTGTGCATCTCGTCAATAAAATCTTGGGACTCCTCCTCGGGATCAGAACCTGTGAACACTGGAGGGTCAAACTGGATAAATCTGTTCAACATAGAACTAGTGGAATCCCCTGGCTGACTAGAAGAAGGGAGTATAGCATCTGATCTCAAGGCTTGAGAAGCCACTATTTGAGCCAAAATCTGTATGGCTTCTCTAAGATCCCCATCAGATACACCGGGACTGGAAGTTGAAGCTGGAGGTGGAATTGGAATATCAGTTGGACGAATCGTTGCACCCTAGGTAGGTGCAGGAACTGGTGCGGTCTGACCAGGTGTAGTGGAATCAAGCAGTGTAGTAGTGGGGGAATATTTTCACCCCCCAGGTGTTCACCTGCATCATCAAGTATAAGGGTTAACTGCCACTCCTCAGGTGACATTGGCTCCTTGGCCAGTTCTTGCTTTCTTCTTAGGCGCCATATACAGAAAATTAGAGCAATGCACGAGTTAAAGGAGGAACAATCTTACAATCAGCTTTATCGCACGATCTAGAATATCAAAGAAGGGTATTATTCCTAAATGCCCAAGTAGCCTCCTAATTATATATGTTGTCGACAACACACCGATAAGAAGGACTCTACTAGACATGGCTCTGAGACATCCTAGGAAACTTTAAAACCTTAAACTCTGATACCAAGTTTGTCACACCCCGACCTCGCGGAGCATGACCGGCGCTCAACAGAGTTACCTCGGTCGAGCAAGCCTGCACAGTGCCATCTACCCAACTCGCCCAAAATAAAGAGAAGCGAGTATTTCCTTAATTAGTCCGTAAGAAGTCATATGAACAACAACATTTTATTTCCATTAGTTACGTCCTTAACAAATATTCAAAGCAGTACATTGTACATCATAGTTAAAGTGGGACAGGTGATATAATTACAACATTTTTAGTTTAAACCTGCCCAAAACAGACACAACCCACACTATGTCTACGGAGCCTCTAACAGGAACAAAAGAGTGCCATGACACAGCAGACAACAAGGCCCCGGCTATACCCCAAATTGCTATGTACAAAGGATAGAAGATACAGGACCCCGAAATGAAGTAGGGCTCACCAAATAAGTTGAGGAGAGGGTGTGCTGCTATCACTGATAAGTACCACCTGCTATGGAACCACCTGCATCCATTAAAGATGCAGCGCCCCCAGCAAAAGGGAAGTTAGTACATATGGAATAGTACTAGTATTTAAAACTAAGCACCCTCTCAATAGAACAATCAACAGTAAATGGAGAATAAAACATGATATCAATAAGAGACTCAAACAGTATCAAAGTTTCACATTAGGGGAAACATAAATTTTAAGTAAGTTTTACTAATTTAAGTTGGGAGATCATTAGCACCGATATAACACCGTGTTTAAGCACGGAGTTCGATCTCAGCAGTCTCACCCTGAGACATACACTAACAATACCACCATGTGCGCGGCATGGCGTCCGATCTCAGCCCGATCGGCTAAGCCGTCTCACCACAGTGCCATATGGGTCGACATTTCATCACATCTAGGTAGCAATAATCTTATCCCATTCAAGGGGAAAATATCTCAACACCCAATCTCATCCCATATAAGGGGAAACAGTCTCATCACAATAACACGGGAATTTACCCCTCAATCACTCCTATACCGGCACGTGTAGTTTCGGGGTTAGGTTGTTTCGACCTAGCCTTCCTCGGTAGCTAATCGATACTCCCAAAGTATTTGTTATTAAAAGTATTTGTCATAATGAGTAACTTGGGAGTTACAATGACACTATGGGGTTCAATTCTAAGGAAAGAGTTTAGCCAACATACCTCACTTGAGCTTCTTTAAACTCTAAAATGTTCCAGAAATCTTAGTGACTTCGATCTATTTCAGAAATATAACAAATTGAATCAAAATTTAGGAGGATGATCGTGGTTCCAGCTCATTTGAGCATTTTATCAAACACTACGTGTGCATTAAGGTTCCAAGGTCCTCCTATGGTGAATTCCATCATCCCACAACCCATTATCTACCATTTTTAGCTGAACAATCTTCCTACACCCCTTGATAACACATGCATGGAAAATGAACAACTCCCACACCCAAGAATTCCCTAACTAATTACCTATTTTTAGTTGAATTTCGAAATTGAGAGTTAGGGTGTAGAATCTTACCTCTAGGATGAAGACCTAGTGAGTTTCCGTTGTTAATCTTCCAAGATTTGAGCAAGAATTAAAGAAACAATTGTTGAGGAACCCTCTTCCACTCCAGAGCAATCTCTCACTCTCAAAATACTAGGTTTGTACTTACAAAATAGTCCATAGCGTCTATATAATGGAATAGCGTCGGGTTATGAAAACCAGAAAAATGAAGCTCCGGAACCCAATCTGCGGTCGCATATGCGACTGTATAATAATTCTGTGGTCCGCAAAAGGGGCCGCGAAATATCCCTCCAGAACTGGGCAGCCCTGCTCCACTATGCGGCCGTTATGCGGTCCGCAAACCTATTCTATGGTCACGTAATGCACCGCAGAACCTCGCTCCGCAGAAATCTTCTTGCTGGTTCCGCGGTCGATGTGCGTCCCGCGAAATGGTTCTGTGACTGCATAATTGACCGCACAATACCATCCAAACTTGCCTAGTTTCCTGCTTCACTCTGCGTAAATCACTTCTTCTGTCAAAACTTTTCCCTTACTCCCCAGCGCACTGTTCAACCCGAAAAGTCCGTATCGCGGCTCGCAAGCTCGCTGCGAAGAATTTCTACCATCACCAAACATATTAGCCTACATCACCACCACGGAACCTCGAGTTTTAGGCAAAATTTTATGGGGCCTTACAGAAATAGTATTGCAGCTCACCACGAAGTCTTCAATATCATACTCTGACTCAGCTCAAAGAGTACTGCAATGCCAGTCACAAAATCTGTAAAGAATTGTGTAGAAACGTAGTATGAATACACCGCAGTTGGTACCCAATAAGTAATGTGGCATGACCCAAACCGATAGGCCATGGAGAGTGCCCGAGTCCTACCTGTCGAACACCCCTAAGCATGCGTTAAAGATATCAACATGAATTAAGAGAAGATCATGGATAATATCTATCAATAAACTGCTAAATTACGTGAATAACATATGTGAGGAAAAACATGTCCAAAAGACATATATACATCTATATATGCGGAATATGGTAGGGTGAGCCGGCAAGGATACTATGGAAAACTACATATCCAAGACGGGAAGCCGACAAGGCCATATACTACCCATATGTACATAACTATCTACAGACCTCTAATAGAGTGTACAACTGTATAAAGGACGGGATTGGGCCCCGTCATACCCATATGTATACAAACACATCGTACCAAAACTCAAGCCACTCCGGATCAAATGGAGCACACCAACTCTCGCTGATCAAGGATCCTAAAGAAGGGGGACCGTCAGCTTGTCTACCTGCACCTACGGGCATGAAACGCAGCATCCCCAAGCAAAAGGGATGTCAGTACAAATAATGTACCGAGTATGTAAGGCATGAAAATCAGTCCATAAGAGACATAAATGAAACATGGAGTAAATGAATCCACCTGCAAGTCTAAATAACTTTGTGAATTCAGAAATATTTATAAAGTCATGCGTGTGCGTATAAATGTCATATCATGCATAGGTATAGGTATACATAACATCATCAAGCCTCTAAGGACATCCCATCATATCATCTCTGCCACTGTGGGCAAAATCATCAACATATACCAGATGATCGGGTGGTGGTGCGTATATAACGCCGTAACCTTTTTCCATATACCATATACATATAATATACGCGTATATAACGCCATCTGGTCATGGATCAATGTACATGTATAAATTAATAAAATACATAAGAAATACGTTAATAAGATTTCTCGGAATGTCATAAGATCAATATTCCTTTCGGATAAAATTTACCAAATACGTATTTTTCTAAGACCCATGAACAGAAAATATGATAATAATTCACATGGAGAATCAAGAACATAGGCACCTCTAATACTTCAATGAATAAAGTCATTTATGAAAGTTGTGTGTTTGCTCGTTTCATTTGTATCGTATGAATCATGCCAAAAAGAAAGAAGGGATAGCCTTAACATACTTGAGCTGATTCTCTTAACAATCCCTCTAACACATGTCTTTTGCGAAAAAAATACGTAAATACGGATCGGAGTAGGAAAAAATCCGTATGATATTGTTGATAAAGATTGTAACGTGCTCTCTTAGAATCGCAAATTCTCACGTTGCTAAGTAGTCTTGTATGAATTTTGTAGAAAACCACGTTGCTATTATGTGATAATTTTGTATGAACTGTCTTGTTAAAGCTTTATCTGTGACTTAGTAGATGTGAGCATCTTCATTTTGTGAATTAGAGAGGTTCTCTTTAATCTTTGGGTGTGGGCCCCACTTAGGATGACTTAGCCACCAAAAATCTCCTAAAGGTGCCACCTTTTACATGTATTAAGAGTCATTACTTGGGCATTTAATCAAGATCTCCTTGGCTGCCACGTTGAGGTCCATAAGGCATATCCAAAGATGCTTAATTAATTAATTAATCTCTCACTAAAAATTAATAATTGCACAATTATCCACATAATTAAGAATTATCCCAAATTACATAAAATACTACTCACTTTTAACATACCTCATACAACTTACTATCATAGTCATGTGGTATGTTGTATGGCAATAGTCCATAAATATCGGGTATTATAGTTCGAACCGTATTTTATCTCAAATTGACAACCTTTAACGAAACTCATTTTCTTTGATTCGTTTACCCTTTAACCTTCACGGCATTTACTTATTGCCTATTATAAATAGAATAAATGCTTATAACCTCAAAAATAATTTCAATCCCGAGTCTACGTCGATTAACTTACGACGAAACTTTAACTTGCGAAATGCGGGACGTAATATGTTGAGTCTAACTTCAAAAAAGTGGTGGAAATACTATAGGCATCAAGATTCTTAAAACACATAAATAATAACAAACTTGGAGTTGGAATAGTAAATATCCTCATGATCAACAAGTATCAAGATATAAGATTGTCCAAAGACATAAAGAATGCTTTTCCAATTCAACAGGTAATCATAACACTGCTCAAGTATGAAAAATTAAGGTGACATGCTTAATAACCGAAGTCGAGGATCCCAACTATATCCATATACCTAGATACAAGATTCGTGTATCCTGATACGAAATTCATGTATCACAATAACCCGATACAAAATTCATGTATCGGCCCGGTACAAAATTCAAGCACCGACCACGTTCATAGGGCCCAAAGTAATATGGGTAATCACCTGACTCCGGAGGGATGATACCAAATTCAAGTGCAAAGAGGATCTTAATAACATCCATCATAATCAAATATCTGCTCATCGTGTCCAGTGCCATAACTGTATTTAAACCGCATTACTTTGCCTCTCGTGCCACAATTTATGTCCAAATCAAGTATCGACATATAATATGTTTGCATATGCCCAGGAATTTATAGATAAAAGATGCACAAGGACTTAATAATAATCATGTGGATAAGCATGAAATTTCCAGATGACTACAGATGATTCAAGTAATTAAACATATAAAGAACAAGTTCCCATGCCTTCATAATTAATCATAAACCTAGACATGATCTCCAACATGAATAAAGGAGCGAACGTAGTCATATAAGCCAACAAATCATTAATCAAGATGATTAAAACAAGGCATAAACTATCTCAATTCTACCTCGTACATGATATAAAATTGGTAAGTGCATATACGCTCTCCACCACGTATATACACCACCTCGATACCTTAAACGCATAGCAATCAAGTCAAATCCTAGGCAGTTTCCTCTTAATAAGGTTATCCAAGAGACTTACCTCTTCCCGGGCCAGCTTTAACCACAAATCGCATAAAAGCCTAACTATAGCCCTCCAATTATGCAAATCCATGACAAACATCATCCAAGAAAGTAAAACAATGTTATAGGAAACGAATAAGTTTCTAGATTGACCGACAACTCGCTTTTGACAAGCCTAACATAATCCTTGTGAGATTACACCCAAGATAGCCTTTTAAATAGCCTAATTTGTTCTTAAAATGAGTGAGATATAATATTTTGAAGTTTTAAGGGATGTCTAAAATTTATGGACGAACTCAGGGACATATCCAGTATTTTCATAATTGTAGCATCAGAAAATTAGCAATTGCAAAATCTTCGTTTTAGCACCTGAAACTCATCCAGAACCTTCCAAACACAAACTACATATGCATTTCAATCGTAAAACATGCAACAAACCTGTTCGAGTAGTCAAAACGCCGAAAATTGGTCGTCTTGACCCGATATTGGCCATGGTCAAACTCTAAATCCTTAACTAGTCTCCCAACCAATGATCCAAAAGACATCCGATCCCCTTGGAACCCCATTCAATCATACCAACAAGTACAAATACATTAATAAAACTTATGTAAATTCTCACAACACTACAATTAACATAAAAACCAAGAATCAGAGATCAAAATCATTCTATTAAATTTCAAACCTTGAAACATCGCCAAACGCATCCCAATCACACTTAGACATTCTGGATCACAACCAAACACTGCACAGAAGTTCTAATAAACCAAATAAACCTATCAAGTGTTTCAAACCCACAATAAGAGTCCAATAACACTAAAGTCAACTCCTGGCAAACCTATGAACTCTTCAATTCTTCAAATTTTCCAACCTTGGATAAATAGAGCGAAAACCTTCTAGGAACATCAAAATTCAAATCCGAACATACGGCCAAGTCCAAAATCACCATACAAACCTATTAAAATCATGAAATCATGATTCTGAGGTTGTTTACTTAAAAGTCAAATCTTGGTCAACTCTTCAAACTTAAGGCTTCCAAGTCGAGAATTACTCTGTCAAATCAAATCCTGAACTTCTGGGAAATCAAAAACCAAAAGTACACGCAAGTCATAATACATCACGTGAAGCTACTCAAAGTCTCAAACTGCGGAAAGGAATGATAACGCTCAAAACGACCGATCGGATTGTTACAACTAATTGAATCAAAAATGCTTGTACGTCTTCAATGCATGGTTGTGTCTTCCACAGCTACTCAGCTCTAGAATTTGCACACAAAGTGCAGAAGTGTACTATCAGTACAACCGGCCCTATGTGCTCAGTATGTATCTTGACTAACCTCAATGATGTATTGACGAGGTTTTTAAGTCAAAAGATAATTACTTTTCATAACCTCTGTAGCTCAATAACATAAATATTACAGAATAATATTCTTGAAAAGACAACTTTAGAATAAAGAATATCAGCAGTAAAGGTGCAAAAATAGGATAGGGGTAATAAACAAACTCTCCCAATTAGGCAGTTCAAGCAAACACAACTCGCACTGACTCCGCACATAAAGAGACATGCACCAAATAATGTATGTGCTCAAATATTCATACATGCATGTGTCCATCATGATCCAATTACATATAAATTTCCAAATAATATGTTCGGGAGAACTTCACAAGAATCCAATACATCAATGCATGACGAGAGCTTTTCTTTTTACATCAATATGATATGATACCAACACCTCAACAAATATGAGATATCAACCCAACACAAGTATATCCATCTTGACAACCAAATAGTCAAATAATAACATAAGCACATGATAACATGTTAGATGCAATGAAAATTATCACAACCCAAATTGAAGTGTCGTGCTAGGAACCCGATGCCTTAGTCAACGGAGTACCAAAATAACATATCTGTTTTATTGTACTATCATGGGTAAATGAGCTGGAAAGGCCGTCATGAGATAATTAGGGTAAAACATAAGGGAATACTTGATATAGGATGGCCAACATGATATACAAACTTATACATGTGACATACGGGCCTATGAGGCCGACATGACCATTTGTACACTCAAAACATAGGCCGACAAGGCCATAAAAGTATCCATATGCATGACATCTATATACAAGCCTCTAAGAGTACATAAATGTCATAAAGGTTGGAACAGGCCCCCCTCCATAACAATCAATACATGTCCAATCATACTGACCAAATAGTTAATTCCGGAGCAAGTGGAGTGCACCAACAATATTTACTGAGCTGATTGCCTACTAGGAGGACTGTCAATCTGTCTATCGGGACTTGCGGGCATGAAACACAGCATCTCCGGGCAAAAGGAAAGTCAGTACGAATAATGTACCGAGTATGTAAGGAAGAAAGCATAAATAAGATAGTAATGCAAAGAGAGATAGAGAAAATACAACCTCTAACATCTGAGTGCCTTTGAGGGCAACTGACATTAAATGCATGATATATATATATATATATATATATATATATATATATATAAATATTTAAAAACACACGCCTCTGTGGGCATCATCATCCTCACCATATCGTATCCGGCCATAATAGGCTCGGTAAAAACATACCCAGCCATCATAGGGTTCGGTAGAATCGTACCCAGCCACATGAAGCTCGAAAAAACCTAACTGATCAGTGGTTGCACAATAGGCGCCATACCCGACCGACTATAGCGCGGCTTGGTAGAGTAAAATAGATACATATATATAATGCATGTTGGACTCATGGAATCATGTTCTAAACCTTTTGGAGTGACGTAAGGTCGTTGCACCTTTGATTAAAGCTATGGACATCATACCATCAATAAAAACCTCAATAGGATTCAAGCATCATGCATACATGCTTAGAGTAACTTTATAAGGAAAGAACAACATGGACAACCTTAGTTGCTAGGAGTAGATCTGTTATGAAATAACGTATCATTTACATTCATTTAACTTTAGATCATGCCAAAATAATGAAAGAAGTTCCTTAACATACCTTTGCATTCTTTTCTCCAATCGTCAACCAAGCTCATTATGATCTTCTTACGTCTACAATGAGTAAACCGACTTCTTCGTCATCATATAAGCGTCATAAACTCTCATATTTCGAAACCAATATTCTAAAAGAAAATAGACAACACCTCCCCTATTTTTACTACATTCCATAAGTTACTAATAGTCACCAAACAGCCAAAACAACAACCAGTAGCTATACGGAACACAACTAACACAATAACAGATCGAGCGGCAAGCTCGGTTCATGTCTAATAACACTATATTTTGAATACTTCCCCTCTTATTTATATTTAGTAAAATGTTGATAATAACAAAAAAATATACGCAGGTTATTACATAAATTTTCCAGCCATAAAATGCTGCAAGAACACCTCCCAAACAGTCCAATAATTAACAACATTACTAACAAGCCTTTCGATTGATATCTCACAAGCTCTAGCTTCAATGACTTAGCTGTAACTTAGATAATCTTAAATACATGTAGATTAAGACATACCTTACCTTTAAAAAGATATAAAAACTCCTATTTGAGCCTATTCCATCATGAAATATCCTTCCAACGCTGCTACAAGAACAAGGAAGCGAAACTAGCAATCAATTCGGGTTTCTCAGCACTAGAATCACTTTGGAAGACTTGAAATCACCTAGGGTTGATATGAATACCTTGGAAGAGTATTTTACAGAACATAAACAACTTTAAACAACTCCCCACATGAGCTGGAGCAACACCAAAATCAACAACCACAAGAAGAACAAGAAACTCACTACCGCCACGGAATTCCCGACAATTGATTTGTGTTATTTTCCCTTAGTTTGGGTCTTGGATTATGAGAGAACTTTGAGAGAGAGAGTTTTTAGGTGTCTAGGGTCTGAAGAGAGTGAAAAATAATGAGTTAAAACGGGCTTTTGGCGTCACATATATATCAAGATATCTCAACCGCCTAAGTGGGACCCATAGGGAGTTGCTTTTTTAGTCTCGCGAAAACGCGAATATCTCTCTACTCTGATGTCGTATCAACAAACGGTTTAATGTGTTGGAAACTAAACTTGCATATCTTAAATTTTGTAGGTGTATCATCACTTAATTCCACGTACATTTGGAGAAATGCTCAGCTACATTTGACCTAATATTCAACACATTTATGAGTGTAACTTGTGATGACCTTTGCCAACTTTTGTTCCACAACTCGCTTGAGTTCAAAACTCAACATACGACTATAATAACTCATAACATAACCTCTTTTACATGTTAAGCACCCTAGTCTCACCACAAAAGTACATGTTATAACATTCCCCAAAACATAGTTTCTTCAAGTCGTTTAGCGTCTAAGCCTTCCAACCCTCTTGGTACTTGTTATCTTAAATATTTGTAACATCAAAGGTAACATGATTAACTTGCTTTATATACTTTAAAAAATGATCTCATTTTCGAGCTTAAATCAATTGACATACGACATACCTTTATATAAGAAAATATGGGGTGTAACAAAAAGAACACGTAAAATGCATGACAAAGCATATAGAATTCACTTGCATAATCAAGAATGTCACCCTCGTACCACCACATGAAAATCATCAATAATGCCGCCCTTATTTCGCCGCATGTGCAATATCAAGAAATTCCATCCTTGTTTCACCACATGTGCATATCAAGAATAGCCACCCATATTTTGCCACATGTGCATGATAATAGTCAAAATCGCACGGCAACATATCGTGCCACAATATCATCACAATCGCACGGCAACACCCCGTGTCAACACCCAATCAAATCTCCCAGCATGCCCACATGTGCCATATTAGTAATAATTCAAGATAACAAGTTATCATCAAGAGGCATATCCTCATAATTAATCAATGAAATGCACAAGTATGTGAAAATAGTAAATTGCGGACGTGTGATCAAGATATAAGACATGACTACGACTAATAAATTTAGCAATGATTCCATTAATGCTCATCTTGGCTATTTAGGAAATAAGAATCCTAAATCATGGTCTATAGCATGCATTGATATAATTGTGTAGTCATATAAAGGATCGCACATATATCACGGAGAGCCTACGTTCAAATCATGGCACAACACAAGAATAACAAGTAAGGGTTTGTGTTCATAATATACCTATGACTACGTACGAGACAATTATAGCATCGATCTTAAGTTTAGTCAATCATACTAAAATAAGGCACCAAAAATCTTAACATAAGCTCTAGCATAGTTTATTGTACTCACGTAGTCAATTAATTGAATAACACATAGAATCAAGTAGATTGCACAACCAAACAAATCATAGAATAATCTAAAATCCACCCTGAGTATGAAGACCCATGGCAAATGTATATACGCTCGTTACCTCATATATACATCACCCCCGAAAGTAGAAAACAATATCACTATGTAGGAAATATTCCCTCAACCATAGCTAGGCAACACACTTAACTCATTCAGGCTAGTCTAAAGCTAGAAAATCATAGTTCCTTGAGAAATCACATCTAACCGGCTCAAATATGGCCAAACAACAATCAAGGAAGTCAACCAATTCCATAGGGAGTAGTCCCAATCAGTAAAGTTTTGATTTTTGATGAATTCCCAAAAAGGTCAACAAAAGTCAACACGGGCCCATGTGCCCGAAATTCGAGACCAATACCAAATCTCAATGACCCCTAACCTGCTGAGTCCAAATATCTGACTACCTTCCAAATTTGAGTTCAAATTCCCAAAGTACACACTCTTAAAATGTAGGAAAAAACCCCAAATTTCCTTTCAAAATTCCATGTTTTAGGTGTAGAAATCCTTGGGTAATCAATATATCAAACCAAAATGAAATCCAAATTAAAATCACTTACTGTAAGGCACCTTAATTTTGCCAACGAATTTAAGGTTTCGTAGTGTTGAGGTAGGCTTACATGTTTGAGGGTTGTATATATTTTTGAAGAATGCACTGAGGAGTTGATGGATAGTTTTGGCAGAATAAGGCAATTCTACGGTCTGTTTTGCGACAGAGAGTTGAGCAGAGAGTTGTTGAATTTGAAAGTTGTTTTGCGCCCATTCTGCGGTCACATAATTCATTATGCGGCCGCATAAGTGGTCTGCAGACTGCACAATGGTCATAGACTTGTCCAGTGTGGCCCAATTTTTTGAGGACCATTTTGCGGTCCAATTTGCCGATCGCAAACCTGTTCTGCGGTCAATTATACGACCGCATACCTGATTTCGGAGGGTCTATTTTTTGATTTTTATAACCCGACCCCATCTTAATAAATAGACTTTGGGGCTTATTTTGGGGCGATTATCTGATGACTTTAGAGAGAGGTGAGAGCATTTTAGAGAGAGAAGTAGGAAAGCTAGCATTCTAATCATTCAATCTTGCACCAATCTTCAAGAATTAAGAATCCAATCACTAGACCATCATCTACCCGGGTAAGACCTTGTCCTAAAACCTTCATGCAATTGTTATAGTTTTAATTAGGTTATGGAGTTGGAATTAGGCCATGCATGTATCAATAGCTTGTAGTAAGTGCGGTTAATGAACTAGTTTGGGTGGTTTCTTATTGAAATTGGTTTCTTGTAGTAAGTGCGGTTTATAGTCTATTTTGCATACTAGGTGTTTGACAAAATTTCTAAGAGAGTTACATCATGTGAATCCTTATAATTATTATTTGATTTTATCTACCTTCTTATAGATTGTTATGGTTAGAAGTATTGGGACGTTGTAGTAACTTAAGGAAATCTTAAGGTATGTTGGCTAAACTACTCTCTTAGAATTGAATTTCATGATGTTCTCTTAAGTTTAAAGTATGGTTGGCTAAATTTGCTAATTGCTATATTCCAGGTTATCCTTTATAAACTTGACTATTCTGAAGGTTATCCTTTATAAAATTGACTATTCTGAATGAGCCTTATGTCGAAAGATATATGTTCAAAGTATGGGTTGTGTATTAAAATGTTATGGATTTGAGTCTTGTTTTAAATAAAAGTTATGCTTATGGCTAATGGTGCCACTGAAATAAGATGATGTGAGAAAGATTATGAAATGGGATTTGATATAATTGTTCCAAAATTATTTCAAGAAAAAAATTTGCTTAAAAGCTTATGTACTCAAGTCATGCCCATACGTGGCTATTTTAAATAATGATATGCTTTGTAAGTATTTTCCATGTGTTTTGTGTTCTTACATATTTGTGAGTGGAAATTGTGTATTTCCCTCTTTAGGAAAAAGTATTTCAAGAATAAATTGTGTGCTATTTGTTTGTGATTTTAACTTGCGCTTCAATTGCCAATCATTTTACTCCATTTCTTGGAAAGAAACCTATTGTGCTTAAATTCTTCATTTTCAATGAACCTAAAGTTGTGATTTCCGGGATATTATATATGTTGATATTTTTGATGATGAACCATGGAAGGAAAGATATGAAAGTGTGAAAATTGAAATACGGCCACCGTGCCTTGAATAAAGAATCTTGTGAATGGCCAAAAGAGCCAAGGAAATATTGTTGTTGTGATTGATTAAAAATACTAGTGGAGATTTATACAATGTGAAAGATGATGAGGTAAATATATTTTTTGCTTTTGTTTCCCTTGTGTGCAAACCAAAAATATTTTTGAGAGTATCATTATTAGATTGAGGAATGGTGGGTCATAAGGCCCATAACCGAAACTACATGTATCGGTGTAGGAGTGGATTACGATTATTCCCCTTATTTGGGATGATATTATTCCCCTTGATTTGAATGAGATTGAAAATAGCTGTGATTTGGAAAGGTCAACCCATACGACATATGTGGGGAGACGGCCTAGCTGATCGGGTGGAGATTGGACGCCATGTTGCACACATGGTGGCACTACTCTTGGTAACACCTTTCTTTTTCACTACATGTCAAACCACATTGTTCGTGGGGAGATGGCCTAGCCGATTGGGTATGATCGGACACTGTGCTAAAAACACGATGGTATATAGGTACTAATGATCTCCCGACCAAAAATTATATATTATTTTTGTATTTTAAAAATTCTTATGTTTTAACTAGGCATTTGGATATTGTTGATTATGACTTGCTGCTTCTCTGATTTCCCTTTCTTATATTGACATTCTATTTTGAAAGAGGACAGTTAGATTTGCATACTAGTACTATTCCATATGTACTAACGTCCTTTTTGCCGGGGACGCTGCATCTTCAATGGATGCAGGTGGTTCATCAGTGAGCAACTTTGGTCCTCGTTAGCAGCTACTCCCTATTCAACAGGATTTGGTGAGCCCTACTCTATTCCGGGCCTGATACCATTTGATGTTGTACTTTGTGTTTTGAGGTATAGCTCG
Source organism: Nicotiana tomentosiformis (assembly GCF_000390325.3). NCBI lineage: Eukaryota > Viridiplantae > Streptophyta > Magnoliopsida > Solanales > Solanaceae > Nicotiana > Nicotiana tomentosiformis. Next base: position 90,117,744 of record NC_090818.1, read on the forward strand.
GGCCTAGATGCCGGCATTTCTATATTACTCTTCTGTTATACTTAGAGGCTCGGGTAGGCAGGTTGTGGGTGGTGTTTGATGTGGGGAATTGAACTAGAAATGTTGGTATTTGGCAAATATGTTTTTCATTCTATCTATAAACTTGTAATATTTTGAAAATTGTTAATGAAACTGCTATTGGAAATGATATGGGAGTTGTTAATAAAGTCTTTTCAGTGTTTGATTAATAGAGTACATCTCTTCTTTATTCATGGATGAGTTTGGGAAGAAGAAAATCTAACAGGCTTGCTCGGCCGGGTTATCTCGGCTGAGCACCAGTCGCACTCCCCGAGGTCGAGGCGCGACACTTACCTACAAGGTAATAGTGAAATTGCTCTTCAAAATCTCCTATTCTCCAAGTCTAAGGATCAAAATATGAAGCAACGGGTTAAACTCCAAAATTAAATCTTAAATAAGTCATCTCAGTGGTACCCTTTCCGAACCGAGAAAAAGCCTCGCGTTTGGGAAGCAAAAAGCTGCCTCATACAAAAATCCTCATTTGCGAATGTGAAACCTAGATTGCAAACACGATGACCAGCACGCCCAACACATCATGAACATGTACGTGCCCGAAAATGCAACACATATGGCTCCCACCTCCTAATCGTCCTATACGAATGTGGTCCAACACACGCAAACGGGAAGACCTTCATGCACACACCCTTTACGAATGCGATCCTTTATCACGAACGAAATTCACAAAGCCCTCCAGCTCACCTACATCTCCGCGAACGCAATACAAGGCTCGCAATCGTGATGCGTTACTTGACACCAGCTGACTAGCAATCCAAATATTATCCAAAATGGTCTGAAATCATCCTGAAAGTCACTCGATCCCTTTGGGACCCTAACCAATCATGCCAGTAAATCCATATAGATTATCCAAACTTCTCAAAAAGCTTGAAGCATCATAAATTACATCAAAATGGCGAATCGAAGATCAAATCCATTCGTAAATTTTCAAACATTCAAACTTTACTGAAACCGTCTGAGTCACACTTAGACATTACGAATCAAAACTAAATTTTACACCCAAGTCCCAAATATAAAAACAAACCTATACAATGTCTAAAAACCACGATAGAAGTCTAGAGACACCGAAGTCAATTCCCGGTCAAAACTATAAACTCTCAAATTCTTCAAATTGTCAATTTTTCGAAAAGTAGAGCTGAAAACTTCGAGGGACATCCAAATTCAAATTCGAGCATACACCAAAGTACAAATTACCATATGTATCTATTAAAGCCATTAAATCTTGATTATGAGGTTATTTACTCAAAAGTCAAATCTTGGTCAACTATTTCGGTTGAATGCTTTCAAAGTGTGAATCATTGTATCAAATCAACCCTGAACGCAAGTAATAATACATCACATGAAGCTTCTCAAATCACACAATGTAATGCCAAAATACAAAATGTTCAGTCGGGTCGTTACATCTTTTCATGTGTTCGATGATTCCATGAATGTTATATTTTGTACTTCCCTGATAAGATAAGTTTCATAAGATTATTAGTAGTCTTTTGCTTTACCCATAAAGTGTATATTAGCCATATCGACACGTTTAGAAACACTTTTGTAACTCGACGAATGCTAGCTAGAGTTGACATGAGAACTGTATGTGCTTTGTATTTGTTGTATGTTATAATAGACATTATGAATAGGTCCAGTGGACTGGTAGTTACAAGTGTGCTAGCCTGGAAGATACTGGTTTAATAACCTGGTAGGTATGGACTCAATAGTCCAGGAGATATCGGCTTGATGTTTGAGAAAGTATAGATTCACTAATCCGGTAGCTAGCACATACGTACGATATCGTTTTGTGATATATCATTTAGATGATGTGTTTGTTACTAGTGCGGTTCCCAGTCATAGGATGTGGGAGTTTTTCCACAGCCAGAGGAGTATGGGTGATGTGGGTTCAGCTATAGCATTATCATCATCAGCGGCACCTCCTCCTGGCCTCCGGGATAGAAGAAGGAATTGGGTATCGAGCAAGAGTGGTGACCAGGATCATATGTATGGCTTAGAGGACCAACAGGGTCATAATCCACCGTACGATGATGATATGGGCAAGTTATCAAATATTTTCTCATTGTAGTATAGCATGATGATATCCCTATTGTTGGTTGTTGTTATAGTTTCGAGATTATGTTATTATCTTGAAGAGTTAAGTTATGGAAGATCATTTGGGATTAGAGAGATATATGTAGGATGAATCATAAATGATAGTTTAACACCGTTTATGACTCGAGGAAGTCGAGCCAATATAGTTATATTATGTTCAATTGAGAGTAAGAATAAGTAAGTTGAGCGACCTAGAAGTGTACGGTTCCCGTATAGATCTCTACCAGTCACATATTTGCTACTGTTCCCCTAACCACTGATGTCATATATGTAAGATAAACTAGAGCTAAGCATTTTCGTATTCGTAAATTTAGTCTTCCTCAAAATTGTAGCCTGGCATTTAAGGATAAATATTTAAGGGGTAGGAGGATGTTATATCCTGCATTTTTTATACGTTAAGCTGCATCACGAGTTAGTCATCATAAGCTCGGAGAGCTACACTATTCCTATGTTTATAACCCGCTGACATCCCGGCAAAGAGAGTCATTTTTTGTGTTACATCTTGGAATTCGAGAGAGGGCTTTCCTCTTATCTCTCAAATTATAGGCATTGAAGGGATTGAGATAAAGTAAGAAAACTATTGCACACGCCCCCCCATTCGCCCTTTAGTAATATAATAGAAGGTAAGGCAAAAGCAAGAGTGAAACTATGAGCTAAAAGCAGGTGTGCCTCTCTTAGAAGAGAATATGATACCATCTGCAAAATAAGTGATTATGGTTATGTTTAGTATGTTTAAGAAGGATTAGAGGTCAAGTTAATCAAAGCGAGTGAATTTCCAACTTATGGAGTGACTTGTGGACTGTATATTGGAGGAATGGGCCAATATTATAACCCATACTTTTGGGGTAAGAATAGGTGTGCTTAACATGCTAAGAATGTCGTTTTATGAGCTATTTGAATTTCATAATACTCTTATATTATGTTTTGATGTCAAGCAAGTTGTAAAACAAAAGCCGGCAACAGTTATCGCAAGTTATGTTCATAAGTTTACTGAAATTTGGGCCTGATGTCAATGAGATTTTCTCCCAATATACTCTGAGTTGCAGGGTGATCCACACACAAAATTGAATTTCTTTGATTTTAGTTTCGAATGCCGCAAACAATTCATCGATAAAACATTGGAGTAAAATGAGATGCCCGTTTTACTACAAATGTGCGTAGCGCCCAATTATTGTGGAACATGTGGCACCCAATGTTAAGTCGGCCAAAGCTTGTTGTTTTCCAGCTAAAACTTCAAGATTTCACTATCGGTTTTCGTTGAAGACCTCATCGTAAATAATTTTCTCCATTTTCTCTCCTCCTCTCACTCTCCAAGGTCAAAGTAAGTGATCCAAATATTTTACTAGTAAAATGCTTCCTCAAGAACATGAATCTTACACTCAGTCCATCTTGGTTTTCTTTCAGAAACGTTCAAGTGATGAATTATCAGGGAAAAAGAAACCGAGGTAATAAGATTCTTCTAACATATATATATGGATTCAAATAAGTATTGTAAGGTGTTTTTCGATAAGAACTCACGGGACGGTGATCGGAAGCCGTGAGTCCAAGCTTTGTGATTCATATGTGATATGGAAGGGGAAATTTTGTATGTTGTGGTTTGTGGATTGTTTTTGTAACCTCATAAGGAGGTTTTTGTGTCTTTTTAAGTTAGAAAGAACGAAGGGTGTGGTGAAACACCATTATGAAAGGGCCTTAAAACCATACGCCCACCAAATGTTCGACGAATTGTCTTAATGTCTTTAATAGTGTTTGGTTGCTAACATGAGGTTTCTTTTATTGTGAATATTATACATCAAAATTTTAAAGGAGAGACTTGATCGTCGTAGTATTACAACTATTAGGAATGAGGTATGTTAAGTCTATTCCTTTGTTTCTTTAGCATGAATTCCAAACAACTTTCCTTCCAAGTGTGCTTCCAAGAAGTAGAACCTCATAGATGCTTTATTTGCGTGTCCGATGATTCCATGAACATTCTGTTTGGTACTGCCTCGATAAGATGAGTTTTTTATGATTATTGTTAACCTTTTTATTATCCTAAAAAGTGTATATAAGTCATATCGACACACTCAGAAAGTCTTTCGTAACTCGACGAATGTTCGCTAGAGTGGACATGAGAACTTTATGTGCTTTGTATTTGTTGTATGTTATGATAGACATTGCGAACATGTCCAATGCCTGATAGTTACATGTGTGCTAGACTAGAAGATACATGTTTGATAACCTGGTAGTTACCGACTCGCTAGACCGGGAGATATTGGCTTGATAGTCGAGAAAGTACAGATTCACTTATCTAGTATCTAGCAAATATGTACGATATCCTATTGTGAAATAGCAAAATAGTTGTTATGTGATTAATCAACATGCACACTATTGATTTAGATTATTTGTTGGTTTGGGTATTACTCCCAAGGGCCCAACATAACGAGATTATGGACTGCGAGACATATCCAGGTTGGTAAGAATATAGTATATGCCTTGCAGGTTGCCTTGTAACTTGAGATGTAAGTTCAGTTGTTTCCTTCAACATTCCTTCATTTGTGTGTTCTACTTACATTTGCGTATCATGTTTCCTTATTTATTTAGTACATTCTTTTGTACTGATATCCCTTTGCTAGGGATGCTGTATTTTATGCTACAGTTTTAGATGATAGATGAACCTCGGAGTAACAAATTTCAAAGTTCAGCAATTGATCATTAAGACACCATATCAACCGGATTGCATCCGAGTCTATACATATTTTGTTTTGTTTATGTATAAAGACTTTACGGGTAGGCCGAGGCCCAGTACCAACCACGTTACTTTTGTCTGATACTCTTAGAGGCTTTTGCAGATACAGATATACATGCGGTCAGTTATACTATTTTATATGGTGGATTTATAGGCCCGTGTAGATGAGCTTTTTGAAGTTATTTATATATCAATGTAATGATACTCATGGTGGACTTGTCGTCCCTTATATGCATACCATGGATTGGTTATGGGTTGATGTCATATGTTACGACCTTGTCCGCCTAGTTATTTATGGAAACAATATGGTACGTGATTTACAGGTTATATGTTCAATCATGTTAGGCACCAGGTGCCAGTCGCATCTCCCTAGGTTTCGGGCGTGAAATGGGACAAAAATTAGTTAAGATTAGTTTTCCAGGGAGATCCGCATTCGAAAGAAGAAAAATGTAAGGCCTCAGAAACTTTCGCTAAGGAATTTAAGGTTCCGTGGTGCCAAGGTAGGCTAATTTATTATATTTTTGGACTGTTTAGGTTGAACAGTATGTTGGGGAGTTGAATCATTTCGACCTCGCAAAGCCAGGTCTATAGCACGCTAGACCGTGTTATACACCCCGCGGAGCCAGGGCTGTAGCACGCTAGAAAATGATATAGAGCTCACGGCGCAAGGTCTGTAGCGCGCTAGACCATGCTATAGAGCTCGCAGAGCAAGGTCTGTAGCACGCTAGACCGTGCTATAGAGCTTACAAAGCCTGGTCTGTCGCCCGGTTCGTATTTTGGAGGGTCCATTTTTCTATCCTTATAACCAAACCCTATCTCGATAAATAGACATAAGGAACCATTTTTTTAAGGAAATATCTGATATTTTTAGGGAGAGGAAGTGCCCTAGAGTGAGAGGAGAATTCCCTAAGCTAGTTGTTCATCAAAATCTTGCTCAAGCCTTGAAAATCAACAAGAAACCTCACAAGTTCTTCATCTAAGAGGTAAGGTTCCATACCCTAGTTTTCAATTTTTAATTTGGGTAGAAGATGGTTGATTGAGAGTATGATTCTTGGGTGTAAGATTTTTATTTATACATGCTTGTACCAACAAGGTTTGTCAGAAGATTTTTGAGCTCAAATAAGTAAATACTGGGTTGTGGAATGAAGGAAATCTTGTAGAAGAACCTTGTAGTCAAATTTGCACACCTAGTTTTTGATAAAATGCTCAAATGAGCTGAAACCATTTATATTTTCCTAATTTGTGTTCAATTTTGTTATTTCTCAAAATAGATTGGGATTGCTAGGATTTTTAGAACACTGTAGTAATTTAAGGAAAGCTCAAAGCAAGGTATGTTGGCTAAACTTCTCTCCTAGAATTGAATCACATGATGTTCTTGTATTTGAGATTGGATGTTTCGCAGCCTAGTCGGGTCATCACTTGTGTTGTGTCACACTCATCATTGTTGGATCGTATCAAGGCTTACTAGTTTGATGATCCTCACTTGTTGGTGTTAAGAGACACGGTGTAGCGGGGTAGTTCCAAGGAAGTTGTGATTGGGGATGACGGTGTTATGCGGCTTTAGGCCTTAAACATGCCTCATGAGGGTCATACAAATGATGGGACTTTGGTAGAATACAAAGAAGCAACTGATGACTGTGGTGTGGATATGCAGATCCAAAAAACTGGAGAAAAAGATGTGTAGAGGAGTTTGAAGGTTGCTCAAGTTCTAGGTGATGCCGGGAGACAGTATAGGGGTGTAGGTGTTGCGCAAGTCAAGAAAAATGCAATTAGAGATGATAAGTGATTGAAGGATATCCCAGCCTCCACTGTTTTTGCGAGGATGTATAAAGCTACTGCTGGTGCTTTAACAACTGCTGCTGATCAAGCTGTTACATCAACCAAGCGTGATGTGGTACAACAGATCGCTGGGGAATCTGGTATTCAAATTGGTAATGATCGAGGAATTATGCATGAACAACCAAGTGCTGAATTTGCAGGTTCTAAATCTACATCAGTGCAACAAAATTCTCAGTTTTCTGAGGGGGGAAAAGCTGGCTGCTAATGATCCTTATTTTCAAGCTAGGATTACAGCTGTGAAATCTGCCTTACTATAAGGCCCCGTTAAAAATTTCCTAATGATTTAAGATTTTAAAGTGCGCCAACGGTATTTGGGAATAACGTGTTCGAGTATTAAAGGAGACCCATGGGATATAACCACATTATTTTGAAATGAAAAATATATGTTTAAGGTGTGTTGAAACATACTACGGAATTTTGTGAATGGCAAGAATTCATGTGGAACAAGTTGGATACCTTAAGTGGAAAGGATGTCTCAATTCGTACAAGATACTACTTCAAACGCATGCTGCTACCAAACTATAACGACTTAGGAGGTGATATACCTATCAAATTACAGCCCTTTGAGTCTAGTTTCTAACGCTTCAAAACGTTTGTCATTTGGACGCTCCTACAAGAACTTCTATTCAAATTTCGAAAGGCTGGAAGAATGTGACGGTGCTATAACCCTCGCGAATCCAGGTCTGTAGCGTGCTAGACCATGCTATAACCCTCGCGAAGCCAGGTCTGTAGCGCGCTAGACCGTGATATATCCTTCGCGAAGCATGTGTCTGTAGCTCGCGGCAGAGCTCCCGGAGCCTGGTCTGTAGCTCGCTATAGACCGTGCCAAACCTGGTCTGTAGCCCGATCCAGATTTTTGAGGGTCCATTTTTGTAATTTAATATCCCGACCCTAGTTCCTATAAAACGATCTTAGCGCTATTTTGGAGGGATAATCTGATATTTTTAGTGAGGGGAAAGTCCCCTAGAGTGAGAGGAGGAATTCCTAAGCCCTTGTTCATCAAATCTTGCTCAAGCCTTGAAATCCAACAAGAAATCTCTCAAGTTCTTCATCTAAGGGGTAAGGTTCCATACCCTAGTTTTCAATTTCGAATTTTGGTAGAAGATGGTTGATTAAGAGTATGATTCTTGGGTGTAAGAGTATTATTTATACATGCATGTACCAATAAGGTTTCTGGGAAGATTGTTGAGCCTAAATGGGTAAGGATTGGGTTGTTAAGTGAAAGAAATCTTGTGGAAGAAACTTGTAACCAATTTGCACATCTAGTGTTTGATAAAATGCTCAAATGAGATGAAACCACGAATATCTTCCTAATTATGGTTTACTTTTATTATGTTTCCAAATAGATTGAAGTTGCTAGAATTTCCAGAACGTCGTAGTAATGTAAGGAAAGCTCAAGAAAAGGTATCTTGGCTAAACTTCTCTCTTAGAATTGAATCCCACAGTGTTCATAAAATTTATGTAAGTCCCGAGTTGTTCATTATAAAAAATTGGCTATTACAAATAAGTTAGTGTTGAAAGATATATGTTCAATATGAATTCCGAATAAGCAAAATGCCGAGAATTATGTTTTCAAAACATGTTCCGAATGTTCCTATCACATTATGTTATCTTTTAGGAATGTGTTTAAGAATGATATGTGTATTGAAATGATATGTCTTTGAGTCGTGTTTCAAATGAAGGTTATGATGCCAAATTGTGTGAGAAAGTCTCAATATGCTTAAGACTCTTAATTGCTCATATGTGTACCTAAAGTCTTGATCGGAAATGTCTTATGGTTAATAATCTATAAAGATGATTGTAAGTGAAATAAGTGACTTGGGGATATAAAGTGTGGCCAACGCGCCAACAGTGAAAATTATACTTGTGGCCAGTGGTGCCAATGAAATTAAATGATGTGAGAAAGGTTATGAAATGATCCTTGATTTAACTATTCTAAAATTGACTTTGAAAATAGAATTTGCCTAAAAGCTTATGAACTCAAGTGATGCCCATGTGTGGCTGTTTTAGCTAATGTTGTGCTTTGTGAGTATTTTCAATGTGTTTTGCGTTCTTATATATTCGTGAGTTGAAATTGTGTATTGCCTTTTTTGGGGAAAAGTTTTTCAAGAATAAATTATGTTTTACTTGTTTATGATTTTAACTTGCGCTTCAATTGCCAATAATTTTACACCATTTCTTGGAAAGAAATACATTGTGTTTAAAGCCTTCATTTCTAATGAACTTAAAGTTATGATTTTCGGAATAGTATATATGTTGATATTTATGATGATGATACATGAGAGGGAATAAATGAAAGCGTGGAATATACAATACGGCCACCGTGCCTTGAATAAAGAATATTGTGAACGGCCAAAAGAGCCAAGGAAATATTGTTGTTGTTATGGTTGAAAATACTAGTGGAGATTCATACAATGTGAAAGATGATAAGGTAAATACATTTGTGCCTGTGTTATTTTTGTGAATTATTCCCCTTATTTGGGATGATGTTGATGTGATAAAATTATTCCCCTTAATTTGGATGAGATTGATTGATAGAAAAGGGTGCTGTCGATCCACACGGCATTGTGGTGAGACATCCTAGCCGATCGGGTTGTGATCGGCACCATGTCGCACACATGGTGGTAATTGTGCTGAAAATTATGATTGAAATTGTGATTTTGGTTGATTTCTTCAAATAAGATAGCCTAGCCGATCGGGTCGTGATCGGAATCCGTGCTAGATTCACGGTGGTATATTTGCACATAGATTGTGATAGTGCCGAAAATTGTAATTTAAAATTTTGATTGTGGTTGATGTCTCTAATGAGATGGCCTAGCTGATCAGGTCGTGATCGGACTCCGTTCTAAAAGTACGGTAGTATTGGTATTGAGAGTGATTGTGGTTGATGTCTCTAATGAGATGGCCTAGCTGATCGGGTCGTGATCGGACTCCGTGCTAAAAGTACGATGGCATTGGAATGGTGAATATTGGTATTGTGAATATTGGTATTGTGAATATTGGTATTGTGAATGGTGATATTGTGAATAGTGGTATATTTGTGATAAAGATCTCCAAACCAAAAATAATATTATCATCATATTTTGATTATCACTTTACAGTGTTATCTTCGTATTTTGGAAATTATTATATTTTAACTTTGCATTTGAATATCAGTGATTGTTGATTGTTGTTTCTATGGGTTTCCCTTTCATACATTGGCATTCTTTTTTGAAAGAAGATAGTTAGCTTTACATACCAGTACTATTCCATATGTACTAACGTCCCTTCTGCGGGGGGCGCTGCATCTTCAATGGATGCAGGTGATTCAGCAGCGGGCAGCTTTGGTCCTCGTTAGCAGTTACTCCCTATTCGGCAGGTTTTGGTGAGCCCTACTCTATTCCTGGCTCGATGTCACTTGATGTTACACTTTGTGTCTTGAGGTATAGCCGGGGCCTTGTTGCTGACACTTCCATACTATTCTTTTGTCTTACTTAGAGGCTCCGTGGACAGGTTGTGGGTGGTATATGATGTTGGGAATTGAACTAGAAATGTTGCTATTTGGCAAACATGTTTTTCATTATATCTATAAACTTGTAATATTTTGGATATTATGAATGAAGCTACTAATGGAAATGAAATGGGAGTTATTAATGAAATATTTCCAGTGTTTGATTAATGGAGTGTATCTCCTCTTTATTCATGGATAAGTTTGGGTAGAAATAAATCTAACAGGCTTGCCCGGCCGGGTTCACTCGGTTGAGCGCCAATCGCGCTCCCCGAGTTTGGGGCGTGACACTTACAACCTTACACTAATATGGAAAATAGTGGTAATCATGCTAAAGAGCAAATTTAAACTGGAGGAAAAGAGCAAATACATGGGATTGGATATTAAAAATTAGGCAAAACCAGTGAAACACCTTCAAAAGCAGGAGCACAATTCTATGCACATGTACGGATTCCTTCAACTATGTCATTCCATGTCTCTGTTATGCAACCAGAATGTTATTCTCTTCTTAGAGATCGAAGAACTACTGATCGTGTAGATGTTATGGAATTGGAGTATGTCATGTCTACATGTTCTAAGGAAGTGATTCGTGAGCCTACGCTTTCAAAGCTGAATACTACTGCTGCACTGAAAAAAGCTAGTGAACGTGCAACAACTAGGGTTGTTAAACCTACTGCTAATTTCAGAGATAAAGCATCGAAGTATGCAGCTTCCACGGGCAATATAGTGGGGAATGAAGAGGCTACACAACTACAAAATTCAACTGGAATTGTGAAGGCGGCACATGGGGAATTGAAAGCAACTGGTTCTTTGAAAACAACTGTGAATCAATCTAATCCTCAGCTAGTTCATTCGTTAGCTAAAGGTCCAGGGCGAGTACTTGATACTCCAATGAATTCATAGATGACTCCAGGAAAATCAAATACAATGCCACGACCCAAAATCCTAACCTGTCGTGATGGTGCCTACTCAATGCTAGGCAAGCCGACTATCTCAATAAACCACAATTTCTTAAAGTTTGAAAATATAATATTTAAATACAATACAAAATCCCAAAAATACTGATACGAACACTCTCCAAAACCTGGTGTCACTGAGTACATGAGCATCTAATATGAATACAAGTATGGAAAATACGATCTATAATAGTCTAAGACCAAATACAGTAAACAAGGAGATAAGGAAAGGAGAGACAAGGTCTGCGAAATATGGCAGCTACCTCTGAGTCTCCGGAAACTCAACTGCGTGAAAGGATCAACACCCGCTATAATACGGGAACATCTGGATCTGCACACAGAGTGCAGTGTGTCGTATGAGTACAACCAACTAAGTAACTAACAATAATAAATAAGGAACTGAAGATAGTGACGAGCTACACAGTTATAGTTCATTTTCAGTAATTCCAGCAAAGAGAAGACATGCTTTCAATTCCAAAAGTTTAAGTCAAATCAGTTTTATACAGTTCAAGTTCATGTAATCCGGGTATAAGATCTTTCAGAAAATTTCACATCAATGAAAGATAGAAACTAAGTGCAACAATAAATGAAAAGCAAGTGCAGCCTCTCAGGGAAACAGATACTCAACTCGTCACAACCACTCAACCACTCGGCTCTCAGCCCTCAGCGCTCACACTCAATGGGTACCTGCGCTCACTGGGGTGTACAGACTCCGAAGGGGCTCCTACAGCCCAAGCGCTATAATCTGCACGGACAACTCACGTGCCATAGTATAAATATCTGCATCCGCACGGACAACTAACGTACTGCACGGACAACTCACGTGCTATAGTATAAGGATCTGCACGGACAACTCATGTGCTATAGTATAAGGATCCACACGGACAACTCACGTACTGTACGGACAACTCACGTGCTATAATATCTCGCACGGATAACTCACGTGCTATAATATAATATCTCACAATCAGGCCCTCACTCAGTTACAAATCTCTATAATCTCTCGGGCTCTTAATAATAATGAAACTAGCCCAAACAACAATGATATGATCCATCAATAATGAACAATAGAGACTGAGATAAAATAAACAAGTAAACTGTGACTGATTACAAAACAACAATTACGCAGGTAGTTCAACATGTACACGACCTCTGTGGGTCCCAATAGAACCAACATATAGCCTAAACATGGTTTCTAACATGACTTACAGTCAAATTTCCACAACACATAGAGAACACATAGCTAACAATAAATTATTCAACTTTACAGTTTCCACGGGACGGACCAAGTCACAATCTCCTCGGTGCACGACCACACGCCCGTCACCTAGCATGTGCGTCACCTCCAAAGTAATCACATGATACCAAAATCTGGGGTTTCATACCCTCATGACCTGATTTATAACTGTTACTTACCTTAAATCGTAAAATTCTTATTCCGCTAAACATTTGCCTCCAAACGCATCGAATCTAGTCACGAATAATTCGATTCAGTCAATAACATTTATTGGAATTAATTCCATAAGAAATGCAAGTTTTACCATAAAAATCTGAAATTTATCTCAAAAATCGCCCGTAAGGCCCATGTCACGGAACTCGACAAAATTTAAAAAATCTGAAATCCCATTCAACCATGAGTCTAACCACACTAATTTTACCAAAATCCAACATCAACTCGACCTCCAAATCATCAAATCTTATTTCCAAGTCCCTAAATTAAAACCCCCGATTTGCACCTCAAAAATATGTAATCTAGTCGGATTATTCGACGATAATTCAATAATATGCAGTAGAAATGATCACAAGGGACTTACCTCAAGTTCTCCCATGAAAACCTCGCTCAAAATCGCCCAACCCGAGCTTGACATGCCCAAAAATGGCAAAAGCTCGGAACTCCTCCAATTTTATTCTGTCCAGACCCTGTCGCACCTGCGACCAGATTAGGCACATCTACGGTCTCGCAGGTGCAACTAAATGCCCGCATCTGCGATCCCCCAAAAGGTTTCCTCCGCTTCTGCGCGTTCCTTTTCGCACCTGCGACCTCGCAGGTGTTGAAATTGCTTCGCACCTGCGACTACTGCTCCTCTTCATGTCTGGTCGCTTCTACAGTGGCTGGTGCGCACATGCGACTTTGCACCTGCGATCAGACCTCCGTAAGTGCAAAAATACCAGAAGAAAATTTTCAAGCAGTGGTCTTAAGTCCAAATTTGATCCGTTAACCATCTGAAACTCACCCGAGGCCCCCGGGATCTCAACCAAATATACCAACAAGTCCTAATACATCATACGAACATAGTCGAACCCTCAATCACCTCAAGAAACGCTAAAACCATGAATCATACACCAATTCAAGCCTAATGAGCTTTAAATTTCAAGTTTCTACAAACGACGCCGAAACCTATCAAATCACGTCCGGTTGACCTCAAATTTTGCACACAAGTCATAAATGACATAACGAACCTATTAAAATTTTTAGAATCGAATTTCGACCCCGATATCAAAAAGTCAACCCCACGGTCAAACTTTCCAAAAATTAAATATTTTGGCATTTCAAGCCAAATTTCACTACGGACCTCCAAATAATTTTTCGAACACGCTCATAAGTCAAATATCACCATACGGAGCTATTGGAATCATCAAAATTAAAATCCGAGGTCGTTTACACATAAATCCATATATGGTAAACTTTTCTATCTTAAAATTCTAAATTATGAGACTAAGTGTCTCATTTCACTCAAAATTCCTTCCGGACCCGAATAAACTAACCCGATAAGTCATAAATCAATTGTAAGGCATAAATTGAGCAGTAAATGGGGGAACGGGGCTGTATTACTCAAAACGACCGGTCGGATCGTTACATTCTCCCCCACTTAAACTTACGTTCGTCCTTGAACGTGCCAAGAGTTGTTCCAAGCCATCAAATCACTATTCCATCTTACTACTCGCATACCCGGGGGTGATCCCACGTCACCCTATTCCACATAGGCCTGACAACACAATACAACTGGAAATCCTTAATTTAGCCTTAGCCCAAAAACCTTGGAATTCAATTCTCAACCATTATAATTTCTTTTCAAGACACGAATCTTACATTTACACATTGTATGAGTCTAAACAAGCTGCATCGAGCTATAACTATAATCACGGATATAATCACGCAGCATATTACACAACTCGCCCGCTCCTAGCACCATACCTGATCACAGTAACTCCCCCAAACCAACCGAGTACTAGTACAAAATCCCGCAATCAACAGAACCTCATTCCACAACCTTCGTACACTGCCAATGATGAAAGAAACAATTGAAAAAAAATTCATAACCACTCATCAGATCAACTAGCCATGGAGCTCTCTCGCCCTAACCAAAAGAATAACCCTCTTGAATATACCATAATCAAGCCTGATAGTACCCATTCTAGGTCCAATGACTTTATATTATTAATCACAACTATCCCACTGTCAAGCCACATCAATATAACTCAAGCCACAATTGCGTAATCCGTGTACCCAAATATGGGAGATGTATCAAGGAAGAGAACTATATTGCAAGTTCAACAAGCACCACCACAACCACAATGTTACAACCAACTCAAATTTCATGAAGAGGATAACCGTAGGCGCATGTACACAATTCATCAAATACGCTGCTCATGTAATTTTGATCGTAGAGGATGGAAGGCAATGAAATCCTATAAATTATCAAAGAAATAAAATTCCTACATACGGCACGGACAACTCACGTGCCAATAGTATGAATCGCCTGGCATGGTCACAGGCCTCCAGTCCCAGCATATCATACATGAGCAATTAAACGAGTACACTTGTATATGATAATGGAATAAGATTCTCAAGCTCCTGGACTGGTATAAATAGCACGCCATAGTGTAAGCATGTGCAAAGTCTTCTATCACACTTCAAATCGGTAAGTTAACGCGGAAATAGTAACTACCCCATTTATTCAAGGAAATTAACCTATTTGTAACCTCAAATGTAGCCCATATAGTTCTCAAAAAAGGTACGAACACGAGAAACGTTGTAACTTTACGCTTAACAGTCAACTCTAGGCATATCATAGGCTAAGCATTCTTTCGAGTATGAATACTTGCCCCGATGCTCGAACATTGGCTCAAACCTCACATATATGAACCCTTATAGCGCGTAGCTATCACAAATAATTAGCGCAACTAGTGCCTCCACTGAGTTAAAATAAAATAGTCACTTCAAATAGGTCGCAACCCCGAAACAATATACTTCTGAGAACTCCCAGTCTCCAGATTCATCGAACACATGAATCACCGTAACTGATCCCAACTCCAGTACTAGAATGACTAACACATCTTCCATTCACGATCTTCCCATACAGAATACTTTGATAAATCTTTCGTGCCATATATCAATAATTTAAATACCGGCAGTCTATCAACCAGGTGAGTACTACAATACCAATGAACATCTGTAAGTCAAACCACAATGCGCCTTTTAAAATGCGCACCCTTCTCAGGGATTACCGAGCAGTTATAACATTCATCTAATTATCTGTAATTAACTATTCTGTCCAGAATTTGTGATCTTCCTTTCAAGTATGAACTGCTACCTTGTACATGTAAATCTTAATCCCGCGCAACATACCACATCTATCATGTGAAAGGCACAAGAATCTCATTATAAACTCTAAGTCACCAGCAAATTACATACCTTATTAGTTGGAAACCTCTCTCTTGCTTCTTTCTAGGAGGAAATCACAATACATAACACGTTCCATACACCGGTAGAAAATATCCGGTTCAAACCATGGTAGAAACCAGCATGAGCACTTTGAAATTCATTTGCACATAACTAAGCTATCATAACTGAATTCTTCTAACTCCACCAAGCCACACAGGTTGCCAAATCCGAGAGTATTGCCACAAAACACCCGTAAAGCCTTACCTCATCAAAAGAACTAAAAGAACCGAGCATACCATTACCATACGGATCCATCATGTTACCCATTTGTCTTATCTTCTTCGAGTTTCTTCTGAATTATCCTCAAGTTGACATTTTTCCTTGTCAGAACACATATATCCTTACCCAAAGCTCACTACAAGACATCCTAATATAAAACCACATCGCCCTATGACCCATAAGCCATTGTATTCTCCTTAAGAACCTCCATAAATACCCCAACCGTAACACTTACTCTGAAAATACCTTATGCAAATTTAAAATTATTCCTCTTTCCTTTCATATACTGAAATGTAGAATCCATAGTCAAACAAAAATACCGCACGTACTGATACCATCCAATGTAAGTAACTGATTCTAGTGATATACAAATTCAAAAAAAAATTTAATTTCCACATATACATTTTGAATCCATTAGAACCCTCTCGAGAGTCATCCACTCTACTCAAATCTAATTTACTCTGCCCCAAACGGGCCGAAAGACATGTGCTACTTTACCACAATCAACACTCAAATAAGTAACCCTGCCTTATCACCACCAATAAAATTCATACTTCGTGTACACCACATCCTTCAAAATAACAACTTAATCATTCCATAATTTTCATGTTTTCATAAAGTGCAATGTAACCCGTATCCAGAAATTTACTTACCCGAGTCATCCTCGATCTCCTCCTCTGTAAGTCATAACTAAACCACAAGTATGCCTCAGACCAAAACTAAAATTTAACACGTAACCATGAAATCAAATTGTCAATAGCAAGCTCCCCCACTTAGCCTTAAGCTGCAATTATATAAAATTAGAACCTGCAAGGTTTTCTCCTTCTCGATTACCAAGATCTCACACCGTTAACCCGCCAAATTTCTTGAAGTCTTTTGTTAAGCTTTTCATGAAAATTCTGAATCGCCAGCCACAGTCACATACTCGACCTCTTACCAGGTAGCAAGTAATATTCCTCGCAGAAGCTTCATCAACATCACGCCACCACTAGCTGCTCACAAGAGATAACCCACCTGTGAAATTCCTTACCGACATCTCCCAACGACACTGCACTAGGTGCAATGACCACGTAATCAGTAAATTCTACTAAGCTCATGCTCGCCCACCATTTGTATAAGTCTGCACTTTCCCTTTTTACATCAACTGAAAGTTCAACAATATCTTCCGAAGTCATGTCATATTGCGCCTGAAACGATAATCAGATCTTCACATTCCTTTTCCTTTCAAACAAACTCCTTTCTGCCATATTAAATCTTTCTCCGTACAGTAACCATCACTCCAAATAAAGTCCATAGGCCAAATCACATTCTATCACGATTCCAAACCATTCTACACTTTCTCAAGGCACGTGACTACCTACCACATAATCCGTATGCTAATCTGCCACTATTACTTCGGTTAAACCATCTCCTTTAAGCAACTTCTCAAACTCTACTTCTCCTACTTGACCTGCTAGTACTTCAACCATCGCGAACCACTTCCCGTCATGTCTTCCCTCATCATTTATTTGCCAACTGTTGCATCAAATCAAAATGCATCTCTGTAGCACACGAACCAATAAATTGTTACCGGCCCTAAGCCTCTTCGAAGATCATCCTTCTCGAGCCATCAACATTAGAAATACCCATTTGATTCTGAACCGCTGCACACAACTATCTCTGGCAACCACCCCTCATGCACCATTTCATAACACCCTGCCCCGAAGGTGAAATCCAAGAAGACCATAACACCGGCGGACCATAATGCGTTCAAACAAGGACGGCGACACAGCATCACAATGAAAATTTGACCATGCTCGCAAATACCAAGTCTTGTTACTTTAACAACCAAACTTGGACATCTATAGTCCGACTGCCTTTCCTCCGCTGGAATTAATTGCTGAACCCCTTAATCATGTACTGAGAAATCCTCTCTTCGAGCCATTCGTCGCCTCAACACATAACGAGCACCTTACCATTACACCAATATTATGCGATAATAATGCATATCCATCGTAGCAACCCGTGCACAGTCTCGAAATCATAAAAAAATAACAGATTCATTGAGCTGGAATAAAAGAACATTCAAATTGTCATAACAGATTCCGCAGTTACATCATACACATCACAAAGCCATTCCACCGCTCATCGATCCACAAATTCCACTCGTAGGGATATTACTGGACATATGAGTCCAAATGTACTGGTTACAACTGAAGCTACTAAGCCTAAGCTGTGGTCTAAACCTGGCATCAAGTCCTCCAGACTGGCCCATCACCAAAACGCAGATTACACATCTTGAACATCATTCATAGAATCACCAGCCGGCGATGCACAGCTGATACCGAGTGCTCATATGCGCATACGAAATGCGTGGAAGGAAATAAAAGAGTTATTTTTCAAGCTGAATCAATTCCGCATAATAGAATACAAGAAAGTGAAATTTTCCTAAGGGTTCGGCAGCCTCTCGAAGATAAGTACAAACATCTCCGTAGTGATCCGCAAGACTCTATTAAACCTGCTCATGACTCATGAGACCTATGTAACCTAGGGCTCTGATACCAACTTGTCACGGCCCAAAATCCTAACCTGTCGTGATGGCGCCTATCTCAATAATAGGCAAAGCCGACAATCTCAATAAACCACAATTTCTTAAAGTTTGAAAATATAATATTTAAATACAATACAAAATCCCACAAATACTGATACGAACACTCCCCAAAACCTGGTGTCACTGAGTACATGAGCATCTAATATGAATAAAAGTCTGGAAAATACGGTCTATAATAGTCTAAGACCAAATACAGTAAACAAGGATATAGGGAAAGGAGAGACAAGGACTGTGAAACACAGCAGCTACCTCTGAGTCTACGAAAACTCAACTGCGTGAAAGGATCAATACCCGCTATGTCCAGGAACACCTGGATCTGCACACAAAGTGCAGGATTTAGTATGAGTATAACCAACTCTGTAAGTAACAATAATAAATAAGAAATTGAAGATAGTGACGAGCTACATAGTTATAGTTCATTTTTAGTAATTCCAGCAAAGAGTAGACATGCTTTGAATTCCAAAAGTTTAAGTCAAATCAGTTTTATACAGTTCCAGTTCATGTAATCTGGATATAAGATCTTTCAGAAAATTTCACATCAATGACATAGAGAAACTAAGTGCAACAACAAATGAAAAGCAAGTACAGCCTCTCAGGGCAACAAATACTCAAATCGTCACAACCGCTCAACACTCGGCTCTCAGCCCTCAGCACTCACACTCAATAGGTACCCGCGCTCACTGGGGTGTACAGACTCCGGAGGGGCTCCTACAGCCCAAGTGCTATAATCTGCATGACAACTCACGTGCTGCACGGACAAATAACGTGCTATAGTATAGATATCTGGATCCGCACGGATAACTCACGTGCTACACGGACAACTTACGTACTATAGTGAAAGGATCTGCACGGACACGGACAACTCATGTGCTATAATATCTCGCATAGATAACTCACGTGCTATAATATAATATCTCACAATCAGGCCCTCGGCCTCACTCAGTCACAAATCTCTCCCGTCTCTCGGGCTGTCAATAATAATGAACAATAGAGACTAGGATAAAATAAATTAGTAAACTGTGACTGGGTACAAAATAACAATTACACAGGTAGTTCAACATGTACACAACCTATGTGGGTCCCAACAGAACCAATATATAGCCTAAACATGGTTTCTAACATGACTTACAATCAAATTTCCACAACACATAGAGAGCACATAGCTAACAATAAATTAATAAAACTTTACAGTTTCCACGGGACGGACCAAATCACAATCTACTCGGTGCACGCCCACATGCCCGTCACCTAGCATGTGTGTCACCTCTAAAGTAATCACATGATACCAAAATCCGGGGTTTCATACCCTCACGACCAGAATTATCACTGTTACTTACCTCAAACCGTGAAATTCTTATTCCGCTAAACCTTTGCCTCGTGAATTGGCCTCCAAATGCCTCGAATCTAGTCATGAATAATTCGATTCAGTCAATAAAATTTATTGAAATTAATTCCATAAGAAAATGCGAGTTTTTCCATAAAAATCCAAAATTTAGCTCAAAATTCGCTCGTGGGGCCCACGTCTGGGAACCCGACAAAATTTAAAAATTCTGAAAGCCCATTCAACTACGAGTCTAACCATACTAATTTTACCAAAATCCGACATCAACTTGAACTCAAAATCATCTAATCTTATTTCCAAATTCCTAAATTCAAACCCCCGATTTACACCTCAAAAACATGTAATCTAGTCGGATTATTCGATGATGATTAAATAATATGGAGTAGAAATGATCACAAGGGACTTACCTCAAGTTCTCCCGTGAAAACCTCGCTCAAAATCGCCCAACCCTAGTAGAAATGCCCAAAAATGGCAAAAGCTCGGAACTCCTCCAATTTTATTCTGTCCAGGCCCTGTCGCACCTGCGACCAGATTAGGTGCATCTGCGGTCTCGCAAGTGCGACTAAATGCCCGCATCTACGATCCCCCAAAACGTTCCCTCCAGTTCTGCGCGTTCCTTTTCGCACCTGCGACTACAGCTCCTCTTCATGTCTGGTCGCTTCTGCGGTGGCTGGTGCGCACATGCAACTTCATACCTGCGATCAGACCTCTGCAGGTGCGAAAATACCAGAAGCAAAATTTCCAGTAGTGGTCTTAAGTCTGAATTTGATCCGTTAACCATTCGAAACTCACCCGAGGCCCCCGGGACCTCAACCAAATATACCAACAAGTCCTAAAACAGCATACGAACTTAGTCGAACCCTCAAATAACCTCAAATTTCCAGCAGTGGTCTACAAACGACGGTGAAACCTATCAAATCAAGTCCGATTGACCTCAAAATTTGCACACAAGTCATAAATGACATAACGGACCTATTATAATTTTTAGAATCGAATTTTGACCCTGATATCAAAAAGTCAACCCCTCGGTTAAACTTCCCAAAAATTCAATCTTACGTCATTTCAAGCCAAATTCCACTACGTACCTCCAAATAATTTTCCGAACACGCTCCTAAGTCCAAATATCCACACGGAGCTATTGGAATCATCAAAATTCAAATCCAAGGTCGTTTACGAATAAATCCACATCTGATCAACTTTTCTGACTTAAAATTTTAAATTATGAGACTAAGTGTCTCATTTCACTCTGAATTCCTTCCGGACCCGGACCAACTAACTCGATAAGTCATAAACCAATTACAAGGCATAAATTGAGTAGTAAATGGGGGAATGGGGCTGTATTACTCAAAACGAACGGCCGGGTCATTACATACAAACAGTAACAACTGGACAGGGGTGACTAGTTCACCTAGCAAGAAGCAATCTCCAAGCGTTCAAATGAAGATTGTACCAACAACAGCCATTGGGATTTCCAACTATTTTGATGCTTTGGCGAATGAGGGTGAGCATACTGTGAATGAGTCTGAAAATGAGGAGCCATAATTAGATGATGAGACTTGACAAACAACTTGAAAAAAATGCTATACAGATAGTGAAAAGACGCAGAAAAATGCAAAGGATAAAGGTGCTCGACTTGAGATTGTAACTTTCAACGATCGCACTTGTCAGGCAACTCAAGCACCTACTGCAGAAACACCAACAATGCATATTTCCAATCTAGATCTTGCTAAAATGGTAAATGATGATCAGGCAACTATGATAATGAACACAACTACAAAGATTAAGGCACCTCTTGTCATGCTGAATACTTCCGTCTTGGATGTACCCTCTCAATCTATGGACTCTTTTGGTGAACATGCAGTTGATTCTGGATAGCAGCTAATGTCAACGAGCAATAACCAGGAGGCAAATACAGTTATGATCTCGCTCTCCCAAGCATCAAAAAATGAATTAACTGGCTCTAAGGAGCAACAAAGGGTGACAAATACATTGATTGTTAATAGAAATAGTTGGGCTGATCAAGTTGAAGATGAGGACGAAGATTATGCAGAAATATTTTTGGCCGCTAGTGAAGATAAGGCAGCTCAATTTTCAGTAACTCATACAAATGACAGGGTAACAAAGATGCAAAACGAGCAGGTTTCTAATTCAACGGATATTGTTCCAAAGAAGAGCAGTTTAGGTTCAAATGCAACTGTATTTGTACCTTTCAGACAACAACAAAAGGACAATAATTCAGCATATTCGAATGAAATCCAAAATTCATCGACGAACAAGGCAGTAGCTACTGGAATTAACACTTCAATATTTGCAACATACAATTTTACACCAACAAATATCCTCCACGCTTTTGTTACACATGACATGGACAGCTTGAGAGATCTTGGTAATCTTAGGACCGACAAAGGAACACTTGTGTCCGGATTCAATCCGACTGAAAATTTTGGAGTGGACATGGCACAAATATTCTTTGAAGAAGGGTAAGAGGAGGAGCTCCTACACAACATATTTGCCAATGTAGCGAGGGAAGGAGATCTTTCAACTAGACACTTGAGAAGCGATAAAACCAAAAGCACAATGATATCCCATGAAAGACAACACAGTTGGGATGGAAAATTGTCACAAGGGCTTACCATTAGGAAACCTCCGATGAAGGTTGCAAATCAAAAGGTTTTCATCCCCAATCACATCAACAAGATCCAACAAGTCCAATCGATCAAAGAAAAAATGTTGAATTTTGAAGACTTTTTGAAGAGGGTTGATAAAGAAGACAAGATTCTACTAGTCGAAGAATTTATAAAGATACAGTACAGAGGGCAAGACACTAATTAGTACATAATTTTATTTTACCATTTCATAAGCATCATCATATGTAATATCATCGTAGAGTATGTTATAAACTCTATGATGATCATACGATACTTAGTTCGTTCTACTTCATATTTTTTACATTCTTGTTAGTAGCTGAGGTTATTATTACCTTAGTAGGAATTGTAAGGTAAGGTCTAGCACAATATGTGCTTGCTTATGTCCTACGCCTTTGGAAAATATCTATACGGCTATGATATCATCCGCCCTCGTGAGACGATATCGAGGGTCTATTAAGGCTTCTCATAAGGCAATGGAGGCGCAAATGGATGATTATATAGACAAGGCATAGAGGCAACATTACTGTAGCTTTTGTCCCCCTTACATGTACTCATCCATTGTGGTTTTATCCTTTTTATTATTAATATAAGAACTACTAGGAAGCATGCCTAGTAGCATATTTGCTATAAAAAAAATAATCCGCGGAAACCCCAAACCCAAAAAACCCACCTCTAAATCCCACCGCTAATTTTCTCTCTCGTACGGCGATATATTTCTACATAAAAATAAGTGCCTTAATGGCCTTAGATCCGCCATTAGGAGGTGAAATTCCCCACGATTTGTCCCAAACGAACCCCTTTACCACTACGCATAACCCCTAATTGGTTCCGTTCCAAAATTCCAAACGTGAAGCTGTAGTTTTACAAAAGGATGACGGGTTTACTATTGCAGCAAATTGTTTGGAATCCTCAATCGACGCCTAGATTGTCACTGGGCCTAATCGACAACCATAACTCATGGGAGATCCTTCTCAACTTCAAACGCTACCTCCCAACAGAGAAGTAGAGCTTCCAACAGTGGAAATTGAGAACTCGAATCACTCCAATACTGCTCATGACCGCAAAGCTGATGTAGAAGGTAATGAAGGCATCCACACACATCCAAACCAAAAGGAAATTGATTCTGTGCATTTGGATAACATATCTGAGCAAGCAAATCAGCACTTCACCGACCCAAATTCCACAGCTATCAAATAATCAGAAACTTCAAATCATGCCACCAATCCTGTTCGACAAAATGTAATCCAATTGGCTGAAAAGGATCTAATTACGGCTAGTGACTATCGTAGAGTTGTCCAATTTCAATCCTAGATTGAGAACAATCGTGCTCGACCAACTTATTCCCCTGCTGCATTACTGCTGAAGGACCACGGTGTTTGTGCTCCTTCACTTGGCCAACGACTAGTCAAGGAGCTTTTTGTTGGTAAGGCTAAGGTAATTGCACCTACTCCTACTGATCAACCTCAGCCAATTCCATCATCCCCATATTTGTTACCATCAGGTATTATCTCTGTAGCTTCCTTGTCCAATGATCAACTGCCCACCAACAATGCTAAAGTATCTCACATAACTACTACAATAGCTGATATGTTAACCAAGAATGTAAATGTTCCCACACAGCCCCAACTCACTCACATACCCACACCATCGACCTTTCCTAAAATATCTACCAACTAGGATAAAACTCAGGCTGCTCAACATCAGAAACAAGCTACCAGCCAATATAAAAAAACATACAGTCTTTACTCACCTCCCAAAGAAAATCCTCCTTAAGCAAAAGATTACAATCAATACCTAAACTCATCTCCTACATATCCAAATACAAATGTTACAGTCCCTTCTAATAAGCCAAAGCAGCCAAAATAGCCAGCACCACCAAATAACTGCCCCATCATTTCCAAATGATAATAATACCAACCAAATAAAAACCCCTCCTATCCTACACCACCACCACCTAGTGTCACACAGTCCCTGGCTACCAAGCTAAGAGCAAGGCAGGCTCCAGAGATTGCCCTAATAGAGTTCACAACTGCCAGAATAACTACCAAGCAGGGCCAGCCAACTTTTATCTTCACTCGAAAGGATTACATGATTACTCTTGCAAACATGTGCCAATATAAAATTATAGGCAAGTTTCCAAATACAATGCCTAGAATGGAACATATTAGGAGAAGTTTCATTGTCCAAAATGTACTCTGAGGAGGAGTTAAGATAGCTCATTTTAATGCTAGAACAGTTTACATCGATATTGACAATGAGTATGATAACACCACTGTCTAGACAAAATATTTCATGTATATTAAGGGACAAAGAATGGATTTACAGGCTAGGACACCCAGCTTCAACCCAAATGAGGATACTCCTACTGTCCCTGTTTGGATAGTCATCCCAGTGCTTCCATGGTATTTCTACTACAGGGAGGTCTTATTAGTATTACTATAACCAGTTGGTAGGGTTTTGCACCTTGACACTGCCTCAATGAAAATGTCCAGGGGAAGTGTAGCCAAAGTAAGGATGCATGTGTACTTAACACAACAAAGGCCCCACCATGTGTGGCTTGGCTTTGATGATGATCAGGATGTCAATGGGGATGTCCAATGGTTGGAAGTTGTGTATGACGACCTTCCCCCTTACTCCTTTCACTACAGACATTTGGGACATGAAGACTACTACTATTTTATCAGGAAAAGATATGAGGAAGAAAAAAGGCAATCAGCTACAGAGTCATTAAAGAACAATGCTAGCCAATCTGCAATCAGGGATACCCGTACTACTGCACCACGACAACACCAATATCAGCTCATTGGTCTCCAGAACAAACAGAGTTCCACAGAAAGTAAGGGATTGCAACACCAAATAGATGAACAACAACAAAGATTAAACCCCACGGCAATAACTCAACAACAACCAAGGGATAACCATCCCAAAGATCAATGACAAACTCAAAAGAAAAGAAATTTCAGGGGTGTGAATCAAAAATACAAGCAACAAAAATTAAAACAACTAGCAGAATACGTTACAAAGAAACATATGACCAAAGCAAACAAATCCCCAGCTATACAGCTTCAAACAGTTGAACCAGTTGCCCCGGAGCCTGTGAAAGATCCCATCTCAAATCCTACAGTCAATGATCGAGCAGTTAATGGTGGAAAAGTGGGTCATCAGTATACAGCTAAGGCTGTATGAGAAAATACTACAAAGGAGGTGGATCCTACTCCTACTGTGATTGATAACTCTGATGATAATGCCAGACAACAATGTCATTCCAGTGTTCTTGCAGCTAAAATTCAATCTCCTGTGCTTGCTAGTTCCCAAGTCATAGAAATGAGCAAAGGGGAAGATCAATCACAACCTCAGCAAGAACTGGAAAACAAAAACAAACAGTCCAAAATACAGATTGCAGATTCAGAGAAATTAAAGCATCAGAAAGAGGAGCAACTCTGAATTCAAGGAAATCCTATGTCAAATCCTACTCAGACTAAGAGTCCTGTAAACACCTCTCCTACTTATTCTGGGACAAAAGGTGAAGCACCAAAGGAGAACACCATTGATTGGGTTCAATGGAATTTTGGACCACAAAAGGAAGTTATGAACGTTACCCTAAACCACTCATGTCAAGACGTACATCGCAGAGTTTTGTGGCATCACCAGCCACTACCAAAGATGCTGTAGATAAATGGAGTGATGAAGAGCATGAGATTGTTTACAACTCAAAACATAATGGAGCTACTCCCTTTGAAGATACAAGTACCAACACAATAACAGATCATGCTAACAAAATTGAATCCACAGTTGAAGTAAACAATAATGAAATAGGGCAGAATTTACCAAATCATGAAGGTGCTTTAAGGAGTTCTTTGCCTACACATCAGGACACTGATTCTGCTGCAAAAGGTTCAAATTATAGAGTGAGCTCAAAATTATAAATTGTGAGTGGTAAGGTCACCAATATGGGGAATGAACAGATTGGGCTAGCAATAGTAGAGCATGATTCAACTAAAATTGCTCCAGTACCCATTGCATGTACCTCATCTACTAGATCACCACTTCAGATTCAACTAAATGTACCATTGCTATCTCTAAATCAGGTTCTATATGACATCATCACACACAAAGGAACTACATATGTAGGTTCATCACACTATATTGGATAGGCTTTCAACCAGAAATGAAAAGAAGGCAAGAAGAAAATACAAGCTAAGGAAGCAATGCCACCAACCAGAATCTTGCCCAAGAGGGCAACATCAACAACTAGATGATGGCTAAAACCTTGATATGGAACATAAGGCTTGTCAAGACTCAGCATGCCTTCCAAATATTCATAAACATGAAAAAGTAACATGGATTTTTCATTGTGGCACTTATGGAACCTTTTAAAAAGCAATGGTTCATTCAAAACTACAGAAGAAGGCTGGGCATGGAAACTGCAATATCAAATATTAATGGGAAGATATGGCTATTCATTCATGCTACACACGATACTTTCAATTAGGTTGTAAAGCAAAATTTGGTGGCATACTTAGTTGGTGATCTTTCCTAATGTTCAAATAGAAGTTGAAAATAGTTAAAACTGCACTTTTCCTTTGGAGTAAAATTACATTTGGTGATATCTTCAAGCAGCTGGCTATTAGGAAAGATATTGTCAGGATAAAGGAGATGTTGTTTAAAGAAGAACCAACAAAGGAAAACAGAATTGTACTACAATAGGCTCAAGCAGAACTAAAAAGGTATCTTAGAATTGAAGAGCAGTATTGGAAACAAAAGTCAGGCATGAAGTGGTTTGCTGAAGGGTGATAGAAATACCACATTCTTTCACAATCATGTGAATTGAAAGAGATCGAAACTGAAGCTCAAAAAAATCCAGAATGCTGATGGTGATTGGCTTGAAACATAAAATGCTATTGCTGATGGGGCAATGGAATTATTTAGGCAACAATTCACATAAGAGGGAGATATTACCAAATTTGAGTTACTTAATAATGTACCTGCCATGGCCAGTAGTGATCATAATCTAGAGCTATGCAGATTTCCAACCATGGCAAAAGTGAAGAGTGCAATATTTGCAATGAGTGAGGATAGTGCAAGTGGCCCTGATGGCTTTAGTGGAATGTTCTATCAACAATGCTGGGACACTATTGGAGAAGACATTTACAACATGGTGCATGAATTCTATACAAGGGCATCACTGCCAAAATCTATAACACATACAAACTTGGTACTGATCCCTACGACACAACAAGCTCAGACTTTCTCAGACCTAAGACCTATTAGTCTTAGTAACTTCATCAACAAGGTAATATCAATAGTGTTACATGACATAATGTAGAATATACTACCTTCACTCATCTCTCTCAACAAATATGGCTTTGTTAAAGGAAGGAGCGCATTTGAAAACATTTATCTCACTCGGGAGATTGTGACTGATAAATGTGGTGATCAAGCTTGATCTGGAAAAGGCATATGATAGTGTGTCTTGGAAATTCTTGCTACATGTGTTAAGGAAAATGGGGTTCCCTGAGCACTTCATCAACGTGGTATGGAACTTACTTCTAACAACTGGTATTCAGTATTAGTCAATGGTTAAGCTTCAGGTTTCTTTAAATCCAGCAGAGGGGTAAAACAAGGTGATACATTATCTCCACCACTGTTTATTCTATCGGCAGAGATTCTATCGAGATCTCTTAATAAGTTGTCTAAAGACAAGAGATTTATAGGCTTTGGAATGCCAAAGTGGACAGATCCATTAAAGCACTTCGCTTATGCTGATGATACAATAATTTTTACATCAGCTGACCCTTACTCTTTAGGAAAAGTGGTAAAACTGCTCATACATTATGAACAAATATCTGGCTAGATGATTAACAAGACAAAGAGCTCTTACTACATGCATGGCAAAGCTGGGAGGAACCTGGTTGATTCTGTTGGCTCTGTAGCAGGTTTTTAAAAAGGTAATTTCCCTTTCATTTACCTAGGGTGCCCAATTTTCTTTACAAAGAGAAGGAAGGATTACTACAATGATTTAATTAAGAAACTGAAGGCAAAATTACACTCTTTGAAAGGGAAACTCTTATCTTTTGGAGGCAAAGCAACTCTCATAACTAGTGTACTCCAGAGTTTACCTACTCATACTCTCTTAGTTCTCGACCCTCCTAAGAATGTCATTGAACAACTACTTAAGATGTTTGTCAAATTCTTTGGGAGCACTAATGAAGAAGCAAGAAGTAAACACTGGGCCAAGTGGCAAAATCTTTGTCTACCTAAGGATGAAGAAGGACTAGGATTAAAATCTCTATTTGATGTCTCCAAAGCATTGTTTTCCAAACTATGGTGGAAGTTCAGGACCATCAAGTCATTGTGGTCCAATTTCATGTGGAACAAATACTGTGAGAAGGAAATCCCTACTGTTATTGAATTTAGAGAAGGCTCACATGTGTGGAGGAAGATGTTAGCTTCAAGAGGGGAGTTTGAACATGAAATAATGTGGGAAATGAATAAGGGTTCCACAAATATATGGCATAAAAACTGGACTGGCATTGGAGCCCTATATCATGTTCTTCCCCAAGAATTCAACATCCATAAAGATCTACAAGATGTTGCTGAGTTGGGGTCTGGAAATTAGTGGGATGACCACCTTCTGGACCAGAATATCCCAGAAAACATTGCTGACCACATAAGATATGAAGTGTCCTTTGATCAGAGTGATGATAACTGGGATACACCAAAGTGGATGCCAACTCCTTCAAGAAAGTTTTCTGTCAACATTGCATGGAGAATTCTAAGACAAAGAGCCCAAACTAATCATGCACTCACTAACTTGTGGACAAAAGGCCTACCTTTCATAATATCATTTTTATGGAGATTGTGGAAAGGGAAGATTCATATAGATGACCTATGGAGGATAAAAGGTTATATGGTGTTCTCTAAGTGTTGGTGTTGCTTACAACCACATGAAGACTCATTTCAAGATCTCTTCCTATAGAATGTCACTAGAGACAGTATGGAAGACATTTCTTCAGGTAGCAGGAGTAATCACAAATATGGTACATGTTCATAAGGTGATAAGAGCATGGTGGAATGAACCATGTTTCCCAAAACTATAGCCACTTTTCCATGCAGCACCAATAATTATTACCTGAGAACTTTTGAAAAGGAGAAACAAGATGAAGCATGGAGGTACTGTCTCTACAAATAGGGTGATACATGAAGTTAACAAGACCTTGCATCTTCTGGCAGGAGTTAGGTACCCTTGGCTGCCAAATATTCCACTATTATGGCCAGAAATGATAAGGTTTTTTGAAAATTACAAACCTTATGTAATGAGTAGAAGAGTCACCTGGCAGCTACCCTTTGAAGGGTGGTTCAAATGCAACTCTGATGGGGAATCCAAAGGAAACCCATGACCTAGTTCATATGGATTATGTGTATGAGATAGATCTGGGAATCTACTATATGATAATACTACAGGCATAGGAGATACAACAAACATACTTCCAGAAGTGAAAGGAATTTTGAATGGCTTTGTTGAGAGACAGTTGCATCCAATACTAATGGAAACTTGCTCGTTGGTCATGAAAAGGACTATTGAAGGTGAATGGTAATGCCCGTGGACTATAAGTGCAGTTGTCAAAAATATAAAAGAGATCAAGAACAACTATAATGTCCAGTTTCAGCATGTTTTCAGAGAAGGAAATGTTGTTGCTGACTTTTTAGCTAACTTTGTTTTCTCTTTTGCAGGTGATACCATATTTCACTCATTTGAAAGTCCGCCTACAGTAGCAAAGACACTCCTTAACATGAAAAAATCACAAATCCTTCACTTTAGGGTAAGGGTTGCAAAAAAGAAAAGCACCAGACTAATTAATCCATTTAGTAAATATTACCCTGATTCTAACTGCATAATGCATTCTTTTACAGGAGGATCAAGACAGTCTCTAAGCTTTTCCATATTGATACAAGTTAGGGTCTTACCACAGATTTGTTACAAGGTTTGGAGTAATGGTAACCTTCAATTACTAGGACTGATTGTGCTATAATACTTGAGGCATCACTCCTTCTGTGTTGAGATACTTCCATACACATTGTTATTAGCATTGCTTGCTGCACATTGTGTGGTTAATGCATCAGTATATGGGAAGATAATGTATAGATATTCCATATTAAATACACCAGGCACTTATCTGTTGGTTATAGCTGATTGGTTAGTTATAGCTGCCTATGCCTAAACATATAACAATGTATTTGAGCTACTGGTCCTTCCTTGCTATGATGCTTACATCCTCCTCATGACCTTCAACATAACCACCAAGCTACACTTATACAGCTTGACTTTTGCTGTTATGGTTAGGGAGGTATTGCATGGTTGTGTGCTATCTTATTACTTCCTAGTGGTATTAGCATGACATCATGCTCATTCCGGGGTGGTTTGGTGACATACAATAACAATATACCAACTAGAAAGCATCAACAACTCTTCTACCTCACTCACAACCCAATCTTCTTCAATGCTCCCAAAACACACAAGAACATGGGAGCAGAAACTTTCCCCCTATCATGTTTGTTACATTTTGCAGGTTCCAAAGACAGACTCAGCATATTGAGGCAACTACATGGAGTGGATCCCATGGACAATTTGCTACACTTTATGGTCTCATCATCATAAATGCATAAGTATTCATTGATGCTAAAACTACAAATATGATTCTACAATACATCAAAAGATCATCATTCCACGAAAAGATCAAGCAGAATTGTTCCTACGCAACACCTTACTATTCCTGGTGAGATTTTGAAGAAACTTCGATTGAGAAGGCTGACTATGCTGGATTCTTTAGGACTATATCCTTTATGTATGGAGATGTTTTAACACTCAGTAGTATTAGCATTACATAATGCTCAGTCTGTGGTTGCTGCATCACTAGATGTGAAGATACAATTCAATTTCCCTGACTTTTGGTTTCCCCTGCTACTGTGCTTCTAGCCCAACAACAACATTTTGGTTTTCCTTTAGCTTAATAATCATCCTTGTAGCTGTGGAGTACTGATTCATTATCAAGTGTTTAAAAGCTCGCCTGACATAGAGCATGTGAAGTCACTCAGTTGTATTTCAACGCATATTGGTCAATTGCTCTTCGATGGACATATGGATCAACTATTAATGGATGCACTGAACATCTTAGGGTAGTTCGATGACTGTCTGGAGATGAGTCATTCCCCAGTGATTCAATTTTCCTTAACTGGATTCTTGGTCAAAATTTACCACTATAAAATGGGTCTCAAACAAAGAAATCTCAAATGCTTGCGTTTTGTATCAACAATGTTGCTGGAGTTCTTCAGCCCCAAAGTAAAGGTGTCTGAACTGCTTTTCTTTACAACTTGTGGATTTATACGTACCAAATTCTTTAGATTGCAACAAATGGTGCCGGGTGAGAGCTTTGTAGGTGCTACAAGAAATTGTTTGCAATTGGTATGTGAATTCATTGTCGTCGGCAATAATTGGATGTTTCAAATTACTAGCTTTGTACTTTTCAGTTATTATTATGCTACTAGTGCATTGTATTTGGTAGCAATAGCCATTGGCTTTCTTTATTTTATTATTTTTATTTTACCTGAATAGTATGTAACTTTGACATAGTTTGAAACTTATTATATATAACAGCTACTAGGTGAATAACCTAGTAGTATATTTGCTATTAAAAAAACCAACCGCAGGCAGGAGAGCTCTAGCGACAGGCAAAATGGTCGCTCTGGCCGGCGGCCAGCGCTCTTTAATGGCTGGTTGGCCTCCCCAACCGTCTCCTTCCATCCCTAACCCTACTACATAAACCAAAACACCATTGAATTACTCAAACTTATTGAAACCTAGCATAGTTAATGCGCCCATGCACGTGAATGCAGCTGCTCAAGCTACTGTCGAGCCCATTCCAATGTGACTTGTTTCTTTCTTGAACGGGCAGCCTTTAGTTAAATTTAGAGAAGTAGAAGTTGATCGCATGAATGTAATCAAAGGACTTCAATATACAGGTGTTGGAAAATTATTGTATAGTTGGCCAAAACTTCAAGAGGTACGTCGAATAATCCCAAGTCAATGTGGAATTAACGGAGAATCTAGAGTTGGTTTCGTTAGAGATTGACATGTTTTAATTAGATTGACGTTATGGGAAGATTTAATTAATTTTACTTAAGATAGTGCTTATTATGTTATAGCCAAAGATGGCTATGAATACCAATTGCGACCACTTATTTATGATGCAAAATTCAAGGCGGGGGAAGAAACTTTGATGGCTATGGCGTGGGATTCTTTTCCAGGTTTGTTGCCTACTTTATTTGTGAAGGAATTTTTCTTTTCATTAGCTTCATATTTGAGGGAAACCGTTTCATCTTGACATGGCTAAAATTAACAAAACTAGGCCTAGTTATGCAAGAGTTAAGGTCCTAGTTGATCTGTTAGCAGAATTACCTAAAAAGGTGCGTATGTACATCCAGAATGAGGCTACTGGTGAAGTCAGGACTGAGTGGGTGAGAATTTAATATGATATGTTACCTAAGTACGGCAAGGAGAGTAGATTACAAGGTCATAATGAAATTGACTGTTGGCGTATTCATCCAGAATTAGTGGAGAATAAACGTTAATGAAGAAGACCAGGAGAAAGGCAAAGACAAATATCCTT
This sequence comes from Nicotiana tomentosiformis, assembly GCF_000390325.3. NCBI lineage: Eukaryota > Viridiplantae > Streptophyta > Magnoliopsida > Solanales > Solanaceae > Nicotiana > Nicotiana tomentosiformis. Next base: position 90,151,109 of record NC_090818.1, read on the forward strand.
TGATGATTCTCACAGGTGGAAAAGTAGTAGGGAATGTAGGGGAACAATGGAAGGAAGTTCTAGATAATCAAGTAAAAAAATTTGCTCAACAAAATTCTGTTGGCAAGGAATTGGTCGTCGTTGATGATTTTGCCAAGGATACTGTACAAGTTTTCAATAAATTTGCTCTGTTAATTCCAGATGATGATGTAGATGACAACAATAATCAGCTTGAATTTATTGAAAAAGAGAAGGAGACTTCATAAATTAATTAGCCAAGTCCTAGTGCTACTATGAATAAAACTCCAGTCAAGAAGTTGAATCCTAAAGCACCAGTGTTTAATCCCAATGAACAAAGGAATAGGAGTGAGGACCAAGTGCAAAAAGAATCAACTGCTCAATGGGTGAATATAACGTTTGGTGGTAATCTGGTTACTACAAATAAGTCATGTCAAGAGATTCCATCGTAGATTAATGACTTAAATGATACAACATAACTGATCAGGGATAATGATAAAATACAATTGAGGGGAGGCAAGCTTTGGAGTGATCAAGTTTAAGAAGATTCTGAAGAAGGTGAAGTACCTGAAGGAGTAGAAGTTGAGCAAGAGGAAACATATGAGGAAGTTGATGAGGAAGAATAGTGTGTGAATGGAAAAGGGATGAAATCCAATGAATATTTAGCTTTAAACAATGAGGAGATGACATGAAGGAAGGAGATAGAGGCTGTAAAAGTGAAGATTCCTAATCCTAAGCGGTAGACTAAGGCTAATACAATGCCTCCTTAGCCAGCTGCAGCAAGTCCCAATGATGGTAATTTAGATAGTAATGAGATTGATCATGGAGGAACATGAGGAACTAAGGATGTACAAGATACAGATATAGTTGCTAATGAAGAAATTGTCAAAGGAAATCTTCAGGTCCAACCTAATTTGACAATAAGGATGTCAGAGAAACCAGGAAGTATTGTTCTATTGGGAATCACAATTTTGCAACGTGATAAAACTGGCAATATCAGAGCAATGATTCCTAATGTTACTAAGAATTCAATTGTGCCTGAAGGGAAAGATAATGAAGATGGGGAGCATTTGGAAAAATTTGGAAAAGACCTGGATGAAGAGTCCACAGCTCAAAAATTTCTCGATGTTGTTCGACAAGGAGATATATCACCAAGAAAAATAGAAAAGGTAAAATCAGCTACCAAAAGAAGGAAGAAGTAAGTTAAAGATAATCAAAGTGTTCCAGGCGCTGGGATATAAATAAGAAGAACTCTAACTAAATCAAATCTTTTATAATGGATTCAATTATATGAAATATTAGGTCATTGAATATTATGCAAGCTTTTGAGAAACTGATCACAATGCATAGGCAACATCATTTTGAATTTATTGGAATAATGGAACCAAAGCAGAATGTTCAAAAATTTAAAACATACAAAAGGAAGATTGGCCTTGCTCAAGCTTTTACAAATGTTACAAACAAGATTTGGAATTTTATTGATGAGAATTTTGAAGTCATGGTATTATATGATATGGAGCAGCAAATGACTTTGAAGTTATTTCATACAGAAACTCATATAGAACTTGTCCTCACTTTGGTATATGCTAAATGTGACCATATTGAAATAATAGAGCTGTGGGACTCAATGTATGCAATGGCTAGAGACATGACTACTTCTCTGGCTTATTGGTGGTGACTTTAATGTCATATGGGATGAGGAAGAAAAGTTTTGGGGATTACCAATGTCTTTGAATAAGTGGAAGACTTTATACATTGTGTCAACACTTGTAATATCTTAGATTTGGGATTCTTGATGGAATGGGAGAGCCGAAGAGGATTGCATATTCAAACTATTGCATAGGTGTCTTGCCAATAAGGAATTCCAGCAAACTTTCATAGGTTTGTCTAAGATTGGCTTAGATCATAGCCCAATGTTGTTGAAGTGTGATCTTGAGTAGAAACTAATTAGGAAGTCATTCAGATTTCTTAATTTCTGGTGCAAGCATGAAACTTTAAGAGATTTGGTGAAAGAGAATTGGCAAGCTGATTTTTGTGCTAATCCCCTTGTCATCTTTAATCAGAAGCAGAAGATACTGAAGAAAGCTCTAACTATTTGGAGCAAAGCAACGTATGGAGATATCTTTCAGAAAATAGCAAGTTTGTAGGAAGTTATAATGGTTCATGAAGCTCAATTCGAATTGAATCCTACACAACAAAATAGGGGGAGATTGCATAAGGTATAAGCTGCACAGATTAGGTACCTAGCATTAGAGGCGGAGTTTTGGAAGAAAACGTCATATAGGTAATGGTATAATGATGGTTATATGGATACTAAATTTTTTCATGCCCAAGTTAATGGAAGAAGAAAAAGATTGCAACTTAAGAGAATTCAAAACAATGCTGGAATTTGGATTGAGGACAGATAGGCAGTAGCTGATGAGGCAGTTAATTTTTTTAAGGCACAATTTCATGAAGAAAAGATTCCAGAATCATTTGGTATCATTTATCATGTTCCTAATATGTTAGGTTATGAGTAGAATGATGAACTAGTAAAACAACCTACGAAGGAGGAGGTTCAGCAAGCAGTCTTTAGATTAAATGTTGATAGTGTAGGAGGTCCAGATGGTTTCGCAGGTACTTATTTCATTCATATTGGAATATAATTGGTGATGATATGTTTGAAATGATTAAAGCCTTATTCAATGGACAACAACTACCAAAGATTATTACTCATACTAATCTGGTCTTATTGCCTAAGAAAAAAGAAGTGAATACATTCTCTGACATGAGGCCTATAAGCCTTAGTAATTTCATTAACAAAGTATTCTAGAGGGTCTTATCTCAGATGAACATGCTGGCTTTGTAAAGGGGAGGAATATTGTTGAAAATGTACTTCTAACTCAAGAGATCATCACAGATATTCGATTGAGAACTAAATTTGGACGTAATGTAGTAATAAAGCTCGATATGACTAAGGCATATGATAGGTTGTCATGGATTGTTTTTGTAAAAGGTATTAAGGAAGATGAGATTTTGTGAAAGATTCATTGGGCTGGTGTTTGGAATTGTTTCGAACAACTGGTAATCAGTACTCATCAATGGCCAACTATATGGATTTTTCAAATTATCTAGAGGAGTTAAACAAAGAGATCCACTATCACCTACAAACTTTATACTTGCTGCTGAAGCACTGTGTAGGGGACTCAATGCATTGCATATAAATCTGTATTTCTGTTGTTCTGGATTACCTAAATGGAGTCCTAAAATCAATCATATATCGTATGCAGACGACACTAAAATTTTCTTATCCTCAGATGCTATTTCCTTACAATTGGTGATGGAAGTTCTTAATGCATATGAAGATGCATCTGGGCAGCTGATATGTAAGGCCAAATCTATCGTATATATGCATCATTCTTCAAGCATGGAGGTAGAAACAAAGGTGCAGAGGGTTACTGTAAAACCCCGGAAATATTTCAAAGTACTTGAGTATAAAGCCCCACAAAATTTCGTAAATGAATTTAAGGTTTCATGGTGCCGGACTAGGAAAATGAATTTTGGGTCGAATAATAAACTGGAAAGTGAAGGAAATATATTTGGGCAGAAAAGTGCATTTCTACAGCCCACTATGCGGCCGAAGAATGAAGTAGGGGCGAGGCGGTTTGGGCGAAAGTCTGCGGTGCATTATGCAACCGCAGACCAATTTTGCGGTGCATTATGCGACTGCAGAACAGGTCTGCTGGCCGCATAACTACTACAAACCCAGGTAAATTTTTTCCAGTTTTTGGCACCAAATTGTATGGTCGATACCCTGTTCCGGAGCTTCATTTTTGAGTTTTATAACCCGACCCTACTTCATTAAATACACACAAAGGACTATTCTTGAGCAAAGATTCGGATGCTTTAGAGAGAAGGGAGAGTGTTTTAAAGAGAGAGGAACCCTAGGCTAATTTTCATCAATCTTTGCTCAAATCTTTGAAGATTAACAAAGAAAACTCACAAGGTTTTCATCCTAAAGGTAAGAATCTACACCTTAACCCTCAATTTCAAATTTTGTCTAGAAATAGGTAATTAGCAAGATAATTCTTGGGTATAGGAGTTGTTCATCTTGCATGCATGTGTTATCAAAGGGTGTAAGAAGATTGTTGATCTAAGAATGGTAAGGAATGGGTTGTGGGATGATGGGATCCTCCATAAAAGTATCTTGAAACCTTAATGTACACCTGGTGTTTGATAAAATGTTCAAATGAGCTAGAACTATGATCATCCTCCTAATTTTTGTTCAATTTGTTGTATTTCTAAAATAGATTGAAGTTGCTAAAAATTTCGGAACATTTTAGAGTTTAAGGAAGCTCAGTTGAGGTATATTGGCTAGACTCTTGTTTAAGAATTGGAACCCCAATATCCTTGTAAGTTCCAAGATATGTATTACAAATCGAGTACTCCGAATAAATTTTGTTACAAAGATATATGTTAAATTCGTATTTCAAATGCTCTTATTATATTGCATTATAAATTGAGGATGTGTTCCAAACTATGGATTGTGTATCTATATGTTATAATTCCAAGTCGTGATTTATGGGAAAAGTATTATGCTAAATCGTTTATAGATTGTGATTGGGATTACACCTCCACCCACATGCATTCGGGTGAGGCGGCAATGCCGCTTTGTGTATGAATTTGGTATTGTTGTTGCACCACCACCCACCTATATTTATTGGGGTGAGGCGGCATGGTTGCTTTGTGTAGGCATTGGTATCGTTGATACATTTACACCTGCATATATTGGGGTAAGGCAGTGGGGCCGCTTTGTGTTAAAATGGGTATTGTGTTTACACCTCCACCCGCATACATTGGGGTGAGGCGCTATGGCCGCTTGAGTAGAGATTTGGTATTGTACTTACGCCTCCACGTCATACATTTGGGTGAGGCGGTGGGGCCTCTTTTTGTGAAAAATAGTTACAGAGGATCTCACCTTAAATTCTGCAAATGCTAATGACAGCTCTTGATAAGCTTGCTTTGATTTAAACAGTTATCTATGCTATTATTTTGTTTCCTTGATTCATCATATTAATATTGTATTTTTGAGTTCTTAAATTGGTGTTTGGTTTTCATACTAGTACTATTCGACATGTACTGATGCCCTTTTTGTCGGGGGCGCTGCATCTTTAATGGATACAGGTGGTTCCACAGCGGAAGATACTGAACAGTGATAGCAGTGCTCATTCTTCCTAGCTGAATTGGTGAGCCAGCGGATTTTATGCTATAGAGAGGCATCGGGATTCAGAGGCTTCTCCATATGTTGTCATAGGTATATTGTCTGTCCAATCCCATGATGAATAGGCTCTTACTGATCCCGGTTCCACTTTGTCATATGTCACTTTGTATGTTGCTATGGAATTTAGGATATAACCGGAATAACTTCATAAGCCGTTCTCTGTATCTACTCCGGTTGGTGAGTCTATTTTGGCCGCATGGGTTTATAGGGATTGTGTTGTCACGTTGCGTGGTTGGGACACCGTGGCTGGTCTTATTGAATTGATAATGGTCGATTTTGATATGATAATGGGGATGGAATTGCTTTATTCATGTTTTGCCCAGCTTGATTGCCGAACCAGAACTGTTAGGTTCGAATTTCCAAATGAGCCAGTTATTGAGTGGTAGGGTGATGATGTAGTGCCGAAGGGTAGGCTTATTTCTTACCTTAAGGCCACGTAAATGATCAACAATGGGTGTATTTACCATTTGGTCCGGGATATGGACACCGATGCTGAGGCACCTACACTTGAGTCTGTGCCTGTTGTGAATGAATTTCCGGGAGTCTTTCCGGATGAACTCCCTGGGATCCCACTAGACATAATGGTACCGACAGAATTGAAGGAGCTAAAGGAACAATTGAGAGAATTGTTAGAAAAGGGTTTTATCCGGCCGAGTGTGTTGCCTTGGGGCGCACCGGTCCTTTTTGTGAGGAAGAAAGATGGGTCACTGAGAATGTGTATTGACTATCGGCAGCTTAACAAGGTCACAATAAAAAATAAGTACCCACTGCCAAGGATAGATGGCTTGTTTGACCAATTTCAGGATGCTAGGTACTTCTCCAAGATCGATTTAAGATCCGGATAACACCAATTGAAGATCAGGGAGCAAGATGTTCCGAAAACAGTTTTTAGAACCCGATATGGGCACTTTGAATTTTTGGTAATGTCTTTTGGGCTAACAAATGCCCCAGCAGCCTTCATGGATGTTATGCATCGAGTCTTCAGGCCTTTTCTTGACTCCTTTATGATAGTGTTTATTGACGATATCCTTGTATATCCACGCAATCGAGAGGACCATGCCGATCATCTCAAGGTAGTTCTACAAACCCTATATCAGCAAAAGTTATATGCAAAGTTTTCGAAGTGTGAATTTTGGCTTAAATCAGTCACAGTCTTTGGTCATGTAGTCTCTAGTAAAGGAATTATGGTTGATCCTCAAAAGATTGCGGTTGTGATGAATTGGCCGAGGCCTACAACTCCAATAGAGATTCGCAGTTTCTTAGGCTTAGCTAGGTATTACGGAAAATTTGTGAAGGGGTTTTCTACCCTTGCCTCTCTATTTACTAGATTGACTCAAAAGGCAGTTAAATTCCAATGGTCAGATGCTTGTAAAAGGAGTTTCCAGGAGCTGAAATGAATATTGAATATGGCACCGATGTTGACCTTACTAGAGGGTGCAGATGGATTTGTGGTATATTGTGATGGTTCAAGAGTTGGTCTTGGGTGTGTATTAATGCAACGGGGCAAGGTGATAGCTTATGCTTCTAGGCAACTTAAGAATCATGAAAAGAATTATCCAACACATGACTTAGAACTTGCAGCGGTGGTCTTTGCGTTGAAGATTTGGCGTCATTACCTTTATGGGATCCATGTGGATATATTCATGGACCATAAGAGCCTTCAATATATTTTCAAACAGAAACGATGGCTTGAGTTACTCAAAGATTTTGACATCGATATCCTGTATCACCCGGGAAAGGCCAATGTTGTGGCGGATGATCTTAGCCGAAATCTATGGGTAGTTTGGCTCACTTGGAGTCATATCAAAGGCCATTGGCCAAGGAAGTTCACCGATTGGCTAGTTTGGCAGCTCGTCTTGCGGACTCTAGGGTTGAATCATCGCTTGTTGTGGAAGTCAAAGAGACGCAATACAACGATTCATTTTTATTGCAATTGAAGGAGGGGATTCATAAACATAAGACTATGGCTTTTTCTCTCGGCTTGGATGATGGTACTCTATGTCACACCCTAAACTCGGGGAGCGCGACCGGCGTTTAACCGAGAGAACCCGGCCGAGCAAGCCTATTAGACTTCTTTCTACCCAAACTCATCCATGAATAAAGAGAAGATGTACTCCATTAATCAATCACTGAAAAGATTTTATTAACAACTTCCTTTTCATTCCCATTAGCAGCTTCATTCATAATTTCCAAAACATTACGAGTTTATAGAATTAATGAAAAATGTAATTTTCAAGCACCAACATTTCTAGTTAAATTCCCAACATCAACATAACCCACAACCTGTCTACGGAGCCTCTAAGTACAATGGAAGAGTAATATGGAAATGCCGGCAACAAGGCCCCGGCTATACCTCAAAACACAGTACATGAGAAACAAAAGATACATGACCCCAAAATGAAGTGGGGCTCAGCAAATCAGCTAAAAAGAGTGTACTACTATCACTGATCAATGTCGCCTGCTGAAGAACCACCTGCATCCATTAAAGATGCAGCGCCCCCGGCAAAAGGGATGTTAGTACTGTCGAATAGCACTAGTATGTATAGCTAAAAATCCTCTTTCAAAATAGAATGCCCATATAAAAAAAGGCAACACATAGAAACAGCAAGTTACAATCAACAATATCCAAACGTCCAATTAAAACATAATAATTTTCAAAATGCGAACTTCATATATAATTTTTGTTGGGAGATCATTAGCATTGATATACCACCGTCTTTCTTAGCACGGAGTCCGATCACGCCCGATCGGCTAGGCCATCTCCCCACGAACAATGTGGTTTTACATGTGATGCGAAAGAAAATTGTTACCAAAATTTCCCTAAATTTCCAAAAATTCATAATTATTTGGAAATTCATAATGAATTTCCAGTGATGAGTTTCCCTAAATTTCCAAAAATTTCTCCATAGTCTCCCCTGTAACTGAGCCTATCCACCTGCCAGAGTAAGACCAAAACAATTCCTAACAACACATCCACAACTTGACAAAACATCACCATGTATAACAACGTCACCAATCTCATCATTACAGGCATTATACTATCAATAGTGGTATCTGGACATGAGCTGCACATATTTAAATCGTAACACACAAAAGTACCTTTCAAATCACAATCATTTAACTATACACTCAAGGGGGAACATTTTATTTCCTTAACACTTTTGCCCCTCCATGTGGTCTCCTCGACTTACAGACTTCGCCATAACACATTAACGGAGATAATCTCAACTCCCGGACTTTTCTAACAAGGATAGCAAATAGTTGCTCCTCACGATCCAATTATCCCTTATCTTCACCTTATTAGACATAGACACATGAAACATCGGGTACACGAGGAACAATAATAGAGAAACACCATACTCATAGTTTAGCCTATTTCCTTTCAAAATTTCATAAGGCCTAATGTGACTTCACATACTTTACCTTTATTAACAATTCACATAGCATCCTCATGCAAAAAATATTGAGAATAACCTATTCACTTTATTCAACTCTAAATCTCCACGCCGAACACCCAAACGAAACCTTTGGCAACCTCTAATAATTTCTCTAGGATGTGCTAGCTTGACTGTGACCATAAACTTTCCTATCCCATATATTTGATCACGGGATGATGCTTCTTGTTTGACATTCCTAAACCTAAAATACTCGAAATATTTGCTACAAACAGGAACAACGAGGTTCGAGATTTCACTGGAATTATTCAAGAATCCACCAACGTGCTGAGCACGGCATTTCAGGAGCTTATATCCTAAGAGACATGAAGGTCACTACCAATAACGTTGACATGGTGATTCGTTGTGGTGACATCATTGGTTCAACAAACGAGTCATAGAGTTTCCTAGTAGGCATTGATAACATAGGGAAAATGTTCATGATTCTGAGATTTAAAAGAAATGAGTCATGAAAGGACATCAACACTTGTTTCATTCCATTCGTGCCTTATTTGGCAATAGTAAGCCTCAAAGAGAGCTAACACTTATGTGACACTAGTCGCCTCTTGGTATGTAGGGAACAAAAATCAGTTTAACTCGAAATGAGAATATTCTAGCACCCTGAATATGATATGGGTTTCAAGATACACAAAGTTGCATTACACTCTTAAAAGTAACTAGCACAAGGAATCTATGCCACAAGCTTACGAGGATGAAAAGAAGTTGAGCACTTTTGATATTATTATCATTCTGATAGCTTAACCCTTTGCAATAGTTGATCCTATATAAGAGGACTGGAGATACAACAAACTTGTCTTTCAAATCAATATGCTCATCATAAAGCTGTTTAACTTTCAACCACATACGAGTGAAATCATGTAGATAGGACATCTTAATATTTGGATGAAATCATGTATTGGTTATAGAGAATGTACACTTTGTTGTGAGCTAGACATGTTTTTGCCTTAACAAATATGATACCACGTAGGTAATTATTACGATGGTGCGTGGATAGGCACAAATGAGCAGAGGTTATTCATTCTATTTAAAAGGTTCTGTATGAAATTCATCAAGTATTGTCCCTTGTTGAGAATTTAGGGAAGCAGTGGGAAGTATCAACCTAGGGTTATAACGCAATTTAAGGAACCCATTATAGAACTCAATTTCTCAAGAGGTTGTAAATATAAGGAATTGTGATAAAGAGGCTTCACAAATACTGTGTCTCATTCTAAGAGTAGATACAGAGAACCACTCATAAAGTTGTTTCGATTCTATCCCAACTTCCATAGTAACATAAGAAGTGACATATGACAAAGTGGAACCGGACAGTCAATATACCTGTAACAACATCTGTAGAAGCCTCAAACTTTTGACGTCTCCTCATAGCACAAAACCTGTTGGGCCCTCCCGAGCTCTGAATACCACCCCTAGTTGTTCCACGCCCTGTAGGCGTTATAATGTCTCTAGCTGGGGGAGGCGTTGTGGATGTAGTAGCTACAGAACTGGCTAGCTGTGCCATACCCTTGCCCATGCTCTGGCGAGACAAATAACAATCTCTTTAAAAGTGGCCCGTCTTACCACACTTGTAGCATACCTTTGTACCATAGTGACACACTCCCAGATGGCATCTCCCATACTTCACACAACAGGGATGAGGTCCACTGAACTGACTTGTCTCATTGACCTGATATATACCCTTTTTGCATACATCATAAGCATACCCCTTATCCTTCCTCCAAGCTTCCAATGCGGGATTAACAATTCCAGCACCGGATTACTGTGTGGGCCTTTGAAATTGCCCAAATATACCACCTCTAACGCGCTGCTGAGCATACTCATAACACGACGCCAAATGTTCCTTCCCGCATGACGAACATAACTGGATGGGTGTACCCAACCTAGGGTATTTGTTCTTCTTGTGCCCCCTCTTTCCACAGCCATAAAATATTTCAAGAGTCATCCAACATGTTCCCAAGTGTCACTTCTTGCAAATCACACAATCTGGTTCATTAGCACCAACAACCCTCTTTCGTTTTTTAGATTCTCTCAGCACCCGATCTGGTGATGCGGTGATAGTGGTAGGAATAAGGACACTTCCCTTAGCAACAAGTTCTTCCAACCCCTCCACGGCTCGATGCATTCTCCCAATGAACTCTTGTGCAATCTCCCCCAGATTTAATGGAGCGGTCATTACCTCCTCGTTGTTTTGAACTCGTGGATTACTCATCTGAAAGAAAATCATGAGACATAACGAGGAAATTAGCTACCTATCTTGAGCTCTACCGCACGATCTGGAGTATCAAAGAAGTGTGAAATTCCTAAATGTCCAAGTAGCCTCCTCATTATAGATGTGGTCGATAACACACCGATAAGAAGGACTCTACTAGACACGGCTCCGAGACATACTAGGACACTTTAAAACCTTAGGCTCTGATACCAAGTTTATCACACCCCAAACTCGGGGAGCGCGACCGGCGCTCAACCGAGAGAACCCGGCCGAGCAAGCCTATTAGACTTCCTTCTACCCAAACCCATCCATGAATAAAGAGGAGATGTACTCCATTAATCAATCACTGAAAATATTTTATTAACAACTTCCTTTTCATTCCCATTAGCAGCTTCATTCATAATTTCCAAAACATTACGAGTTTATAGAATTAATGAAAAATGTAATTTCCAAGTACCAACATTTCTAGTTCAATTCCTAATATCAACCATAACCCACAACCTGTCTATGGAGCCTCTAAGTACAATAGAAGATTAATATGGAAATGTCAGCAACAAGGCCCCGGTTATACCTCAAAACACAGTACATGAGAAACAAAAGATACATGACCCCGAAATGAAGTGGGGCTCACCAAATTAGCTGAAAAGAGTGTACTGCTATCACTAATCATTGTCGCCTGCTGAAGAACCACCTGTATCCATTAAAGATGCAGCGCCCCCGACAAAAAGGACGTTAGTATTGTCGAATAACACTAGTATGTATAGCTAAAAATCCTATTTCAAAATAGAATGCCAATATAAAAAAAAAGGCAACTCATAGAAACAGCAAGTCACAATGAACAATATCCAAACGTCCAATTAAAATATAATAATTTTCAAAATGCAAACTTCATATATAATTTTGGTTGGGAGATCATTAGCACCGATATACCACCTTCTTTGTTAACACGGAGTCCAATCATGCCCGATCGGCTAGGCCATCTCCCCACGAATAATGTGGTTTGACATGTGATGCGAAAGAAAGTTGTTACCAAGAGTAGTACCACCATATGCGCAATATGGCGTTTGATCTCCACCCGATCAACTAGGCCGTCTTTTAACATATGCCATGTGGGTTGACTTTTCCAATCCACAAAGGTTCTAGTTTCATCCCAAATAAGGGGAATAATATCACAATCCACCCCTACACCGACACGTGTAGTTTTAGGTGTGGGCCTTATGACCCACCCTTCCTCGGTATTGCTAATGATGCTCCAAAAAATATTTTTTATTTGATTTGCAAACAGAAATATCAAAAATACAATTGTACTCACCTCCACATCTTTCAAATTGTATAAATTCTCATTAGTATTCCCAGTCATTCACAACGACAATATTTCCTTGGCTCATTAGTCCATTCACAAGATTCTTTATTCCTGGCACGATGGCCGTATATCATATTCCATACTTTCACCTTTTTCAATTTCAAAGATCACCATCAAGTATCAACATATAGAATATTTCAGAAATCATATGCTTCAAATCCATTAGAAATGGAAACTTCAAACAAAAATGGTTTCTTCCCAAAGAATGAGGCATACCATCCAACAATAGAAACACACATGAAAATCATAAACAATCAATACACCATTTATTCTTACAATGCTCTTCCCTAGCAATGACACTGTTCTAGTTCTACACATGAGTATATAGACTCTAATCACACTAGATATATTTATAAAGCAAAGCATTAGTTAAAGCAACCACTAATGGGCATGAATTGAGTACAAAGGTTTTTAGGTAATTCTATCTTCGAAGTTATTTTTGAACAATTGAGTCGAGGCTCATTTCATATTCTTTATCGCATCTTCTCAAATCATTTGCACTACTAGACACAATCATAACTTAAATTCTTGGCACGTTAGCCACACTCTATATCCCCAATTAACTTATTTCACTTCCAACCATCTTTATAGATTATCAACAATAAGACATTTCCAAATCAAGACCTTAGGTACACATATGAGCAATTAAGAGTCTTAAGAATATTGAGATTTTCTCACACAATTTGGTATACTATCTTTCATTGAAACACTACTCAAAGCCATAACCTTTTTAATACGCAACCCATACTTTGAAACTTACAAAAACCTTATGGAATTCAATTCCAAGAGAGAAAGTTTAGCCAACATACCTCAATCGAGCTTCCTTAACTCTAGAATGATCCGGAATTCTTAGCAATCCAGATCTATTTTGAGACATAACAAAATTGAACCATAATTAGGAAGATATTCATGGTCTTGGCTCATTTGAGCATTTTATCAGACACTAGGTGTGCAAATTTAACCATAAATTTCTTCTACAAGATTTCCTTCACTCCACAACCCAATCCTTACTTATTTCAGCTCAACAATCTTCCCACAATTCTTATTGGTACATGCATGTATAAATAATAATCTCATACCCATGAATCATACTCCTAATCAACCATCTTCTACCCAAATTTGAAATTGAAAATTAGGGTATGGAACCTTACCTCTTAGATGAAGAACTTGTGGGTTTTCCTTGTTAATCTTCCAAGATTTGAGCAAGACTTGATGAATAATTAGCCTAGGATTTTCTTCTCTCTCTAAAAAACTCTCCCTCTCTAAAATATAAGATTTTTTTGCTCAAAAATGACCCAAAGCATGTATTTAACGAAGTAGGGTCGGCTTTTAAAAACTAAAAAATGGAACTCCGGAACAGGTTATGCGGTCGCATGTGCGACCGCATAATGGATATGCGGACAGCATATCGGTCGTATAATTACAGACCAAAGCGATCAAAAATATGTCTGTGTATGCGGCCTGCATAACTGTTATGCGATCGCATAATGCACCGCATAACAGTTATACGGTCGCATAGCCGACTATATAATTGCCCCCAAACTGGCCCTTCTCCTGCTCACTTCTGCGGCCATTATGCAGCCCGCAGAGTGATTATGCGGTCGCATAATGTACCGCGTAAATGCGCTTTTCCACCAAAAACTTTCCTTAAGTTCATGTAAGCCTACTCCGGCACCACGAAACCTTAAATTCACTTGTGAAATTTATGGGGCTTTACACTGAAATACTTCAAAATTGTCCGGGGTGTTACACTCTAAGGTACCAAGGGCGGTTATGTGTTCCAAATGTGGATGGTCTCCGGGAAAGAATCATGACCGAGGCTCACACTTCTAGGTATTCCGTGCACCCGAGCTCTACAAAAATGTATCATGATCTCAAGGAAGTCTATTGGTTGAATGACATGAAGTGGAATGTGGCGGACATTGCGGCAAGATGTCCAAATTGTCAGCAAGTAAAGGCCGAACACCAACGGCTCGGTGGGTTGGCACAGAACATAGAAATTCTAATGTGGAAGTGGGAAATGATTAATATGGACATTGTGATAGGATTACCGTGCACTCCGCATAAGTTTCACTAAATTTGGGTGAATGTGGATCGACTCACGAAATCAGCACACTTTTTGCCGGTTAAGGCTACCGACACAGCGGAAAAGTATGCTTAGTTATATATCAAAGAAATAGTCAGGTTGCATGGCACTCTAGTTTCCATCATTTCTGATCGGGGAGCACAATTCACTGCTAAATTTTGGAAGAAAGTTCAGCAAAGTTTGGGTACTCAGGTGAATCTTAGTACAGCCTTTCACCCGCAAACTGACGGGCAGGCAGAGCGGACTATTCAGACGATTGAGGATGTGTTACGCGCTTGTGTTCTAGATTTCAAAGGTAGCTGGGATGATCATTTGCTACTCATAGAATTTGCCTACAACAATAGTTATCATGCTAGCAGTCAGATGGCACCGTTCGAGGCTTTATATGGAAGGATATGTAGATCTCCCATTGGGTGGTTCGATATTTGGGAAGCATAGTTGATAGGGCCAGACCTCGTGCATCAGGCTATGGACAAAATTAAAATTATTAAGGAGTGGTTGAAGACTACTCAGAGTCATCAGAAGTCCTATTCGGATGTTCGTCGTAGGGATTTGGAGTTCAAAGAAGATGATTGGGTATTCTTGAAAGTTTCCCCCATGAAAGGTGTAATGCGATTTGGTTAGAAAGGAAAATTGAGTCTAAGATATGTAGTACCGTACAGAATCATTCAGAAGATTAGTGAGGTCGCGTACAAGCTTGAGCTACCACCTGAAATGTCATTAGTGCACCCGGTATTTCATGTGTCTATGTTGAAGAAAGTAGTTGGAGATCCGACACTCATTGTTTTTGTTAGGACTATTGAGGTTAATGAGGAATTGACTTATGAAGATATTCCAGTTTCTATTATTGATCGGCAAGTCCAAAAGTTGAGAAATAAAGAAATTGCCTCCGTGAAAGTGTTATGGTGAAACCAACAGGTTGAAGAGGCTACTTGGGATGCCGAGGAAGAAATGAAGAAAACGTATCATTATATGTTTGAATAGCTATGTATTTATAAGTTGTGCTCTATGAAAACACTAAGAGCTACTTTCTATGAATTATGTATCATTTGTACCGTTGAAGTTAAGGGTGTTCCTTTTCCTCGTAACATATCGCTTATGGCGCCACGATTGGTGTTGTTTTTATGTTATATTGCGTCATCGGATTATACATATGTTGTTAGGATTTGTTTCTGGGATTCTCTGACAGGTATATAGGCCTAGTTACAGGGGAGCAAAATATTTGGAAATTTAGGGAGTTAGCCAAATTTTGAAACTACTAGTGTGTGTGAATTAACAGTTGGGCCACATTTAATCATAATGACGTATTTTGACCCTCATTCGAGGACGAATGATCCTAAGTGGAGGAGAATGTAACACCCCAGAAAACTTTTGAAGTACTTAAGTGTAAAGCCCCGAGAAAAATTGCAAATGAATTTAATGTTTTATGGTGCCGGACTAGGTTTACGTGTTTGAGGATTATAGACTAGAAAGTGAAGGAAATAAATTTGGGTAGAAAAATGCATTTCTGCAGCCCACTATGCGGCCGCAAAATGAAGCAGGGGCGAGGCGGTTTGGGCAAAAGTCTGCGGTGCATTATGCGACTGCAGACCAGTTCTACGGTGCATTATGCGACCATAGAACATGTATACGGGCCGCATAACTACCTTCATCAATCTTTGCTCAAATCTTTGAATATTAACAAGGAAAACTCACAAGGTCTTCATCCTAAAGGTAAGATTCTACACCCTAACCCTCAATTTCGAAAGTTAACTAGAAATGGGTAATTAGTAAAATAATTCTTGGGTATGGGTGTTGTTCATCATGCATGTATGTGTTATCAAAGGGTGTAAGAAGATTGTTGAGCTATGAATGGTAAATAATGGGTTGTGGGATGATGGAATCCTCCATAAAAGGACCTTGAAACCTTAATACACAACTGGTGTTTGATAAAATGTTGAAATGAGCTAGAACTATGATCATCCTCCTAATTTTGGTTCAATTTATTATATTTTTAAAATAGATTGAAGTTGCTAAGAATTCCGGAATATTTTAGAGTTTAAGGAAGCTCAATTGAGGTATATTGGCTAAACTCTTCTTTAAGAATTGGAACCCCAATATCCTTGTAAGTTAGAAGATATGTATTACAAATCGAGTATTCCGAATAAGTTTTGTGACAAAGATATATGTTCAATTCGTGTTTCAAATGCTCTTATTATATTGCATTATAAATTTAGGATGTGTTCCAAATAATAGATTGTGTATCTACGTGTTATAATTCCAAGTTGTGATTTATGGGGAAATTATTATGCCAAATCGTGTACAGATTGTAATTGGGATTACACCTCTACCCGCATGCATTCGGGTGAGGCGGCAATGCCGCTTTGTGTATGAAATTGGTATTGTTGTTGCACCACCACCCACCTATATATATTAGGGTGAGGCGGCATTGCTGCTTTGTGTAGGTATTGGTATCGTTGATACATTTCCACCCGCATATATTGTGGTGAGGCAGCGGGGTCGCTTTGTGTTAAAATGGGTATTGTGTTTACACCTCCACCCGCATACATTGGAGTGAGGCGGTAGGGCCGCTTGAGTAGAGATTAGTATTGTTCTTACACCTCCACCTGCATACATTTGGGTGAGGCAGTGGGGCCGCTTTGTGTGAAAAATGGTTACAGAGGATCTTACCTTAAATTCTATAAATGTTAATGACAACTCTTGATAAGATTGCTTTGGTTTAAATAGCTATCTATGATATTTTATTGTCTCTTTGATTCATCATATTCATACTATATTTCTGAGTTCTTAAATTGATGTTTGGTTTTCATACTAGTACTATTTGATATGTACTAACACCACTTTTGTCGGGGGCGCTGCATCTTTATGGATGCACGTGGTTCCACAACGGAGGATACTCACTAGTGATAGGAGTGCTCCTTCTTCCCAGTTGACTTGGTGAGACCCATCTCATTCCGGGGTTATGCATCTTTTGTTTCGTATGTGTTATCGTGTTTTGAGGTATAGTCGGAGCCTTGTTGTCGGCACTATCATTGTACTCTTTGGTATTTTCAGAGGCTCCGTAGACTAAGTGTGTGTTTTGTATGGGTATTAGGAAAGCTAAACAAGTTGTGTTTTGATTAAATCAGTTGTTCCCCTTTAAACCATGAAGGGGTGTGTGTGTGTATGTTTTGATACTTATTAATAGAGTAACAAATGGTAATGAATTGGTATTGTAGACATGATCACCTTATTGTCTAATTAACTAAGATATGTATTATTCTTATTCATGTATGAGTTGGGTAGAAGGAAATCTAATAGGCTTGCTCGGCAAGGTTCACTTGGTTGAGCGCCGGTCGTGCTCCCCGAGTTTGGGGCGTGACAATTACTGGAATTGGCAGGCAGGAATTTCCATTTACCTATTTGGTATGTCTTATCTTTTACTCTAGAAGGAGAATGGATTATTATCAAGGTCTGCTGAATAAGGTGATGGACAAACTACAGTCGTGGAAAGGTAAAATGTTATCTATAGGAGGAAGGACTGTTTTGATATCCCATGTACTGTAGAGTATGAATATTCATCTCCTTTCAGCAGTGAATCCTCCTCCTTGTGTCATTAACAGACTCAACAAAATATTTGCTCAATTTTTCTGGAGTAGTTCTATAGGTGATAAAAGAAGACACTAGGCATCATGGGACACATTATGTATGCCTTGTAAAGAAGGTGGGGTTGGATTTAGATCATTGCATGATGTGTCAAAAGCCTTATTCTGCAAATTATGGTGGAACTTTCTAACTAAGCCAACTCTATGGAGCTCTTTCATGAGTCAGAAGTATTGTAAGTAGCCTAATCCTATGATAGTACCTTGGAGAGTAGGCTCACATATTTGGCAGAAAATGTTGGAATGTAGAGAATTGATTGAACATCAGATACGCTGGCATCCAAGAATGCGATCCTCTTTATTCTTGTTTGAGAATTGGATAGGGCTGGGAGCACTCTATTTTATTACACCACCAGAGTTTGTGTGTGATGAATCAATCCATAATATCTATGATTTTGCGCAGGATGGTGAATGGGATGTTGAAAAATTACTAGAGATACTACCTAAGGAGTTTGCTGTACATATTCTTGATAATATAAAGCCACCAACAATGCAAGGGGAGATTGTTAAACCATATTGGATGTTGGAAACTAAAGGGTAATTCAACATGAAATCTACTTGGGAATACGTCAGGAGAAGAAAACAACCTATGATTGCATACAAAAAGATGTGGATCAAGGGACTGCCCTTCAAAATATCATTCTTCACATGGAAGGTGTGGAGAAACAAGTTCACTCTTGATGATTTTATGAGAAGGCTGGGTTATTTTGTGGCATCTAAATTCTAGTGATGTGCTAATCCAAGGGAGGAGACACTGCAACATCTGTTCTTCACCTCTTATGCTGCTAAGAGAGTGTGGCCGTATTTCCTTTCTCATGCTGGAATATCCTTGGAGGGGATCACATTTCACCAAGCTATTGTTAAATGTTGGACTGCCAATGTGATTCCTATATTGCAGCCCATCATACATGCGTTGCCAGCCATCATTATTTGGGAGCTTTAGAAGCGAAGAAACAACTATAAATATGAAGATGCTATCACTGTGAGTAGAGTCATTTATAAATTTTCCTCTACTCTCCAATCACTTGTAAAATATTGGAAACCTGGATTGTATCATGCACCTCACAAACGGCCAGAGTTGATTGATGTGCTGGAGAAATATACACCTAAGTTGAAGATCACTAAGGTGATCTAGGAATATCTAAGCCCAGGTTGGATTAAGGTCAACACAGATGGGGCTTGTAAAGGTAATCCAGGTAGAAGCTCAATTGGTTTTGTCTTTAGAAATGAGGAAGGAGATGTGAAGTATGCATGTGGTAAGGAGATACAAGAAGGAACAAATACAAAAGTTGAGGCAAGGGCAGTGGTTGAGGCTTGGCGATACTGTTTAGAACATGACTACTTCCTCATTGATTTTCACACAGATTCAATGGTGCTCAAGAATGTGGTGAATGGCGCTTGGACTATTCCATGGTCTATGGTTGAATCTGTAGAGGAGATCAAGGAATTTTCAGCTCGATGCAATGTAACAATATCCCATACACTAAGAGAAGGGAATAGATTGTCAGACTATTTAGCAAATTATGCTTTAGATGTTGGTTCTATTGAGTGTCATTCATTTGGGGGATTTGATATAAAGGAAGGATGATTGTGAATAATGACAAATTACAATACCCATAACTAAGAATAAGAGTTGAAAGATGCTAGGAGGTGAGGAGGTAACAAGGGGAAGTAGGAGAATGGAGAGGTTAGGAGATAATACAATTGATCACTTTGCTCAAATCCTGCAGGATGAGAGCAGAGTTATACTATTTTATGCTAACATTGTTTTCTTTTTTGTAGGAGAAGTTACTGTGTCCATGTACTACTCTTTGACTAATTTTCAAGTGGTGGTATTAGTACTATGTACTCATTCCACTGGTATGTAATCAAGAGTAGGCATAAGCATGGAAGCAAGGATGACATTAGAGGTACTAGGATCTGCAACGGCTGTGGTGACCTTCGAGCATCGAAGTTTCAAGAGTAACACCTCATACCCTAGTAGTTCAATCTCAAATACTAATACCAGTAGCTTATATGTGTAGCTACACAAAGAGGAGATACAACAATGTATAAGCAAGAGATGGCTGCCCAGAGTTTTCCCTCCTACCATTGTCCCTAAACTCACCAGTAGTTTTCAAATGGGGCTACAAACAAGGGGACACAAAACAAGGGAGTTACAGGAGAAGACTACCCAAAATATTCATCTACTCACTCATAAGAGATATGCACTGTTGGTACTCACGAACCGGGAAAATGGATGTATTGTGGAGTAAGAACACATTAAATTTCATTAGTGCAACACATCATGGCTAGCACCATACAGTGAGTTCATTTGATTTTTTCTTGCGATCACACGAAATCCCAATCAAACAGGGCATGTGTATCTACGTGCAAAACTGCTCATCAGTAGCAGAGACAAAGAATTCATGTGGATCTGTCATTTTTTGTGATAATATTAGGACATTTCTGAACTCTATACACCACAGCCGTTGCAGATCTGCAACACTGAAATGTGATACATTTGGGAATTGGAATAATATACAAGACATGTAGATGACACATCAAAAAAGAGGCAAGGTAGTAGAGCTTAGGATTTGGTTTGCTACCCATTATAGGGAAGATCCTGTGAGATACAACGACAAGGAAGAAGCAGCTGGATGTGAGGAAAACATAATTAAGGCGTCACAATCGGATTCACTGTGCTTGCATCTATTAGGCCAACGGTACAACAAAAGAATATTAAGTATGAGCCTCAAATGATATGACTTAGCATGGCTAGTTTTTACAACTACGTGTTTTTACTTTATTAGATTGCATTATGTAATGTCATTGTTGAGTACCATGCTCAATAATGATAATATGGGATATGTATTCGTCAAATTTTATTTCTTTCTCATTTCCAGACCTTCTGACATTTGACTTTATTTTTTTGAGATATATATTTATAAAACTAGCCCTAGGCTCTCTGCCTAGTGGATTTGATATAAAAACAAACTATTTTAAACACTATTGATTGCCAATCCCTGGCAACGGTGCCAAAATTTGACCAGCGCAAAACACACACTTAAATTCTGCTCGCTAATCAAATATAGTATAGTATAATATCGTATCCATAAGGATTGGATTTAAATAGTATTCTTGTAGTTTCTAGCTTGGTTGCTATCCAATATGATCAACAGTTGAGATTTATAAGATGTCTAACTAAAATTAACTAAGAATCTAAAGCTATTGACTAATGGCAATCGAAACAAGGAATAAGCAAAGAAGGTTATCATGTGAGAAGATAGGGTTTTGATAAGATAGGTGCAAGATAATTGTTTGGGATCTAACACTAGATAATTCCCCTCTAATGTTCAAGTGAGTCTCTCGAATTCACTCAATTATTTGTTAAAACGTTAGGCAAAATCTCCTCTATAGATTAAGTCTTAACCACACAAGATGAACCAATTTAAGCACGTGAAGATATGCAAGAATGCATAGCGGATTGGTCTTTAGGAAAACCTATTTCGATTATTCTCCTAACTAGGTTTAATCTATGATTCAACTAGCCTCTTTCGATTTCTTAGAAGAATCTATGAACTCAACCAACAATATAATGCAAAGATATCACAAGTTATGCCTATCTCGATTACATGAACTAGTGAGTATAGATGCAACAATTAAATCATCCAAAAATGCTTCAATACATAAAACTAGAGTTATAATCCACAAACAATCATCAATACATGAAATCCATCAAACCCTAAAGAGAACTACTCTATAGATATGGAGCATTTCATCAAAAATAAAATTAAAGTATACGAAAATATAAATTCAATCCAAACTCGGGTCTTTAATGAGGAAGGAATGATAAAATTCTTGTGCTTGTGCTCTTCCAACTCCTACTTAGCCTCCTTAGGTCGAATATGTGTCAAAAGTCCAGAAAATAATATTTTTCATGTATTTATACCAAGTAGGGTCATGCCCAGACGAAACCACCTTTTCCTACCCGACGCATCATGCGGGGCATTAGTGGGGAAATCCTGAGAGCTAACAATTTGATAGACAACTTGAAATGGGTAGCCGCAGCGCCCCATATGCCCCGGCAGTGGGGTTTTCTCATAGTACAACTCAAACTTCAATATTTGACATCCAGACTTGGTCCTCGAGCCCCGAACATTATTATAGCTCAATCCCTAGGGATTTTACTCAGACTTCAAAGCTCCAAATCACTCAAATTCATTCCATAACATCTACATAGCTCGGAATCACTCCTACAAGGCATAAAATACACAATAAGTTCAAAATTCTACCAATAAAATCTCAAACACAAGTAAAGTGTAGTGAATTAGAGTGCAATAAGCGACTGAAACACGAGATTATAGCCTACCATTAATTGGTGATGTTGGGAATTTCTCTTGTTGGGTGAGTGCTTGAGTTGAGGGTGTTTAGTAGTAACGAGTCGGCACTTGATGTAGGGTGGTAACTTATAGGTTGTTTGAATTGATTGAATTGAAATATTTATACTTAGGTATGTTTCAAATGGGACGAATGTGAAATTTGTATGTTCATGTTTGATTGTCGGTATCGATCATAGTCAAGGGTGGAGTGTATGGTTAAAAATTGAAGTGCTTCTCTCTAGTAGAGATGTGTTGTTTTTGGGGTGTAATTGATAGTCCCATTGCTCGTGGACGAGCAAGAGTCTAAGTGTGGGGTATTGATATTTAGCTTAAAGTGTATATATTTATGTGTATATCGCCTCGCATTTTACTCATATTTTGTAGATTTCAGATGTGAAATGTAATAATTTGTGCTAATTCGTGGTGTTTTTATGTGTAAGAATCATCCGGAAGCAATATGGGATAAAGTTGCAAGATTGGAAGCAAAAAGGAGCAAAATGGGAAAATGGCCATTTTTTAACGCCACATGTAGGGTAGGGCGCTACCTATGGCTCACAAAATAGAATCTTCAAAAGACCAATGGCAGGGATAGCACCCCACGCTACCCTGGTCGTTGGTGACGGAAAATTTCTCCTAGTTCACCCAGGACAAGGTTATTTCGGTCCACGACCCCCCCCCCACCCCCGACGCGAATAAAAGCAAGGCTAAGCCTATTTTGAGGGGGGACTCCACTTTGAGGGAAAAATACACATGAGGAACATCGGGAGCGAAGTCATCTCAGTTTTCCTCATCTTTTCTTAGTATTCTCAATTATTCAACACTTGTGAATTTGTTTTGATATTATCAAAAGTGGCGAAAACCCATAGTTCTGGGGTTGTGATTTAGCCATGAATATTGTTGTTTAATATTGACTTAACCTTGATTACAATTCACTAATATATGGTTGTTTCTTCAATTTTGTGATTAATTGCTTAATTGTCTTGCCAGCCGTTATGTTCTATTTAGAGAAGAATTGAATAGATCATGATCTTAACTGTGAGTGTGGTGTGTATTTGTGGTTAGGATAGGAATATACCTAATCACCATGCTTAATTAAATATCGTAATCTTAATGCGTTCTAAATAGATTGATTCCAAGGAATATAGGCGTTAATCTATTTTGAATAGGCAAGTAGTAATTCGGGAGAATACTACGAGAGAAATTGTTCGATTAATTAGCAACCATGAGTGAGTTGTAGGAAAATGGAGAGTTAATTAGAACACGATAGGATTGGTGAATAGATCACAACGCTAGAATATTTGTCTGTACTGAATACACAATAACTATTTTGTTGCTTGATAAATTAGTCACTTGTTAGAATTATTGCGTAGTATAATCAGACTTTTGAACTCTTACTGACTCGACTGAATAATAATCTTGGTGAAACTAGTGGGTAGTGAACACAAGTCTATGTGGGTTTGACACTTGATTTAACACTTTATTACTTGTACGGTCACGTATACTTGCTTGTGCGTTTCGAAGCAACAATTACACCAAGACTGTATGATTTAATGGAGAACTTTGGGAGTTTTGGTTATGGTTTTGGAGAGTGAAAGTTGGAGATATAGGGGCCAATTTGAGGTTAGATTTGGATGAAACTTATATATTTGGACTCGTGTTAGAATGGGTATTCGAGGTTTGTGAGTTTTGTCTGGTTCTAGGGTGCAAGCCTGGGCTAAATGTTTTGGCTGACTTTGTGTAATTGTATAAATATAGAAGCTTTATTATTTGAGGTTGTTTCCTATGGACTTATTTAATGTTATTGAGTTATTTTAGGCTAGATTTGAGCCGTTCGAAGTTCGATTTGCGCATGAAGGGATTTTAGAATATTGATTTGGCTTGCTTTAGGTAAGTATCTCTGCTATACTTGGTTGAGGAACTAGTTTCCTGATTTTTTAGTGTTGGCTACGTGTTATCGGTGGCTTACATACGAGGGGTTGAGCCCATGTGCCTGCACCGGGGTTTTATCCATGCTCGAGGTAGTGCTTAGGCTAATTTATGCACAAATTGGTTGTTAAACTTTTTGTTATCATGCTTCTTATGTTCGTACACCTATGTGAGCTAATTGAATCATGTTACAGGTTACATATATGTCACGACCCAATATTCCACATTGAGGATCAAAGGTGATAAAGGTGATACAAGCCAACACGGCGATAGTCACAACAAATCCACAAGATTAGGTAGTACAAAGTCACGAATTCTAACTGAATACATAAAAAATATCTCAAAATACAATATTGTTCGAATAGAGAATTAACAGTATAAATAAAAGGAAAGGACTCTAAGGGACTGCTACGATCAAATACACTCTACCTTAAATCTTCACGATCAAGAAGCTCTCACTGCCTAGAATCGCTAACTCCAACACCTGGATCTTGTTACACCCCGTACGTTCATGTTAGAATTCATCTTAAGTGAATCAATATTATCCAAAGAGTTGAAGGACCTTTACAAAGATAATGATGGGTTAAAACAAGTTTTAAGGGATTCTAGTGAAGGTTGGAAGGTTAAGAAGCTAATCGAATCGAAGAAAATAAGTTTTGTCGAAAGTCGACAAGTTGGGAATGTTATAACCCATACTTGTGGGGCAAGACTAGGGTGATTAAGATGATAATAAGGTAATATTATGAGGTATTTTAGTCGTATGATATTCGTGTGTTAAATTTTGAAGTCAAGCGAGTTGTGAAATAAAAGTCGACCAAAGTCGTCAAAATTTATGTCCATAAAATTTAATGAAATTTAAGTCAAATGTCAGTGTGATTTTCTCTAAATGCACTTGGATTTATGGGGTGATCCACCCAACAAATTGAATATCTACAAGTATAGTTTCCAACTCATTAAACCGTTTGTAGATATGATACCGGAGTAGAGAGATATTTGCATCTTATGATACTGCGCAAGCAGCTCCCTATGGGCCCACTTAGGCGGTTGAGATATCTTGATATATATGTGACGGCTACAGACCGTTTTCACTCTCTTCAGACCCTAGACACCTAAAAACCTTCTCTCAAAGTTCTGTCATGATCCAAGACTCATACAAAGGATAAACAATACAAATCAAGTGTCGGGAATCCCATGGTGCTAGTGAGTTTCTTGTTCTTCTTGTTGTTGCTGATTTTGGTGTGATTCCAGCTCGTGTGGTGGGTAGTTTTAAGTGGTTTAAGTTCTGTAAAATAGTCTCCCAAGGTTTTCATATCAACCCTAGTTGATTTCAAGTCTTCCAAACTGATTCTAGTGTTGAGAAACCCGAAGTGCTTGCTAGTTTCGCTTCCTTGTTCTTGTGGCTGCATTGGAAGGATACTTCGTGGTTAAGTAATCTCAAATTGTAGTAGTTATATCTGTTTAAAGGTAAGAAAAATCTTATTCTACATGTATTTAAACTTATCCATGTTTTGGCTAAGTTGTTGAAGCTAGAACTTGTGAGATATCTATCGAAAGGCTTGTTAGGAATGTTGTTGATTGGTGGACTATTTGGGAGGCATAATATGATTATTATTGATGTTGTTTGGGATGTTGGTGATTGTTGTAACCTGTGGTAAGTCATATATATAGGGGATGTGCTTCCCATTTTATCGTAAAATAGATTGTGGTCGATATATAAAAGTAACGACACTTAAACGATAACGATAGTATCATTTATCTTATTGTAGACTAACGAGACGTGGTATTTGCATAGCTTAAGGTTGCGCGGTATATACAAGGTATGTGAGGCTATCACTTTCTTTATTTTTCTTGATTCCAATTGTACATAATGTAATGACCGAGCTTTCAAAAATACTCTACTCTTAGAAGATATCAGTGCTTACATTGTTTCCCTTCTTATGGAACGATTGATATTGATGCTGCTTCTCTTATTCTTATGTTATCAATGTTGTTTGTATTTACTGATTCTTATAAGATTCATGATGAAGAGTTAGACCTAACAACATATATAGATGTTACCGACCTTACGTCACTCCAAAAGGTTCAGAATATGATTCATATGAGTCAAGCATACATTATATATATGTACCTATTTTACTCTACTGAACCGCGTTATAGTTGGTCGGGTATGGAACCTATTTTGCAACTATTGATCAATTGGTTTTTACCAATCTCCACGTAGCCGGGTACGATTCTACCGAGCCTTATGATGGTTGGGTACGTTTTTACCTAGTTCTCTTCGAGGCCATGTACGATATGATGATGATGATGCCCACAGAGGCCCATGTTTATAAAAGTATAAGTTTTTATAAATGTATCATGCATTTCATGTCAATCACCCTCTGAGGCACTCAGATGTTAGAGGTTGTGTCTTCTCTATCTCTCTTTACATTACTGTACTTATTTATGCTTTCCTGCCTACATACACAATACATTATTTGTACTAATGTCTCTTTTATTTGTGGATGCTACATGTCTTGTTGCAGGTCCGAATAGACAGGTTGACGGTCCTCCCAGTAGGCTACTGGTTCAGTAGGAAGTGTCCTTATGAGTCAGTATACTTATGTACATATGTTTATGGTTATGGCGGGGCCCTGTCTCGACCTTTATGACGTTTATGTACTCTTAGAGGCTTGTAGACATATGTCATGTATATGAATACTTGTATGGCCTTATCGGCCTATGCTTTGAGTGTACAAATGCTCAAGTTGGCCTTACAGGCATGTATGTCACATGTATAAGTTTGTTTATCATTTTGGGTCGTCCTTTGTCGAGTATTCCCTTATGTTTTATTCCGTTTATCTGATGTATAAGAACACATGAAGCATGAGAAAAACCAGTAATGCTACACACCAAAAATTGGTCTGAAACCAATATGAAACACACCTGAGCTCCTCGGGACCCCATCCAAACATGCTAACAAGTCCCAAAACATAACACAGACTTACTTGAGACCTCAAATCACACCAAACAAGATCAAAACTACAAATCACACCTCAATTCCAGCCTAATGAACTAATGAACTTTCAACTTCCAAAACTCATGTCAAACCATATCAAATCAACTCGGAATGACCTCAAATTTTGCATGCAAGTACCAAATGACACAATTGACCTATACCAACTACCAGAAGTGAAATCCGAACCTGATATCAATAAAGTTAACCCTCAGTCAAACCTTTCAACCTTCTAAACCTTCAACTATCCAACTTTCATCAATTTAAGCCAAAACAACCTAGGAATCTCCTAATCCAAATACGGACATACGCCTAAGTCCAAAATCACCGCCCAGACCTTACGAAACCATCAAAACTCTGATCCCAGATAAAATTTTCAAAAGTCAAACTTGATCAACTCTTCCAACTTAGAGCTTCTAAGATGAGAATTATTCTTCCAAATCAATCAATAACCTCTTGAAAACCAAAATCAACCATACACGCACGTCATAATATGCCATATGATTCTACTCGTGGCCTTGAAGCACATAACAAAAATGCAAATGATCAAAACAACCGGTTGGGTCGTTATATCCTCCCCCTCTTAAACAAATGTTCATCCTCGAACGTACTAAGAGTCATTCCAAAGCCATCAAATCACCATATAAACTTACCATACACAAACACACGGGTTATCCCACATCGCCTAAACCCACATAAACTCGTCAACACCACCTCGACTGAAGATTACGACTTCAACCGTAACTGATAAACCTTATAACCAAATCTCATCACCCAGGCCTCCTCATAAGACTCGATTCTCACATATACATATTGTGTCGACCACACGACGTAATCTATCGCTCATAAGCCCATAGCAACATCTTCGACCATGATAGCTGCCCATTATCAAACCCGGTATCGGTAAATAACCTGATATCAAATAAAACCTTGTTCCAAACCTTCAAAACACTAATAATGATGTATGGAACATATAGAAACTCATAACCACTCACGCAACTAATAAGCCATGGAGTTCTCTCTCCCGGCAAGAACCAATGCCAAGCTCCAAGCTAATCAACGACATTCTTATCCAGACATACCTTATTCTAGTCCAACCGCACTAATCCCAAGTCCTATGATCTCATCTCATCCAATACAATATGTTCGACTGACAAGCCACATCAAACACCACCTAGTCACATACGTCGCAACTCGTACCCAACAAGCAAGAGAAACACACATCAACATCTACAACTCTCTATCGGTTCAGCATATACACATGAGAGAACTATCCTACAAGTCCAGCATATACAACTTTCTATCGGTTCCATACTATGAATCCATCCCATAAGGAAGGAGCAATACACACAGAATAACCATAAAGAATCCCATCCTAACATAACCCAACTGTGGCACATTGCCCATTCCAAACATACCGATCCATCTAAAAATATGAGGATCCCATCCCCAACTCGGAACCACAAGTAAGATAAACATCCCATCAAAAGAAAACGTTTCACTAACTTAATCCCGTAGAACGAAACCACAACACACAACTGACTCCCCATACATGTAGATCTCTTCAACCACAAGTCATCAAAACCCAACATATTGCATAATGGATGGTCAATCCTAGTCTCAAGACCTCCAATAGTGACCAAACAAGAATGGTAGACATAGACTACCACAATAGAATCCCACAACGGGTGGACATAAATAGAGGTACTCGTGAATCATGAGGCATACCCAAACATTAAGCAGAATATGATGACACATACAAATAAGTAGAACCCGGATCAAATAAAACTGATACATCTCTATGACAAATCGGAACCATACTTGTGGCAACATCATTAGTGCAACATCCTCAGTCCTATCAGGGAAAGCATAACAATAGGCCTAGCCTCCCCCACTAGGACGCCATCTACTCGCTTGTCCCCTATCTCTAGGTGGTTATGCAGGTGTTGTAGCAACTAGAGCAGATCCCATAGTTTGAGTACTTTGCTGAGGCACACCCGTCCGTAGTCTGGGATAATCTCTCACCATGTGCCTGATATCCCCACATTAAAAGCAACCTTTCTGCTGACGTGGTTGTGGGAACTATACGGAATGAGTGCCCATTGATCCATGGGTAACTGGAGTGCCACGTGAAGCCTGAAGTGAATACTGAATTGGCTGACCAACAAAACATTTACCATGATGTGCCCTGCCCCCAAAATATGGACTAGTAGATCCTCCAGGTCCGCGAGGCCTCTTAGCCTACCTATCCACCTTCTTTAGACTGTGGATACGCTCCAACCTCCAGAAGATCTCGACGACCTGATGAAATGGTGTGTCAGTATCCAACTCTCATTCCATCCCATATTTGAGACCATAGCCAAGTCCCTCGATAAATCTGTGAACTCTCTCTCTCTAACAGTGGAACCAAAGGAGGTGCATGACGAGATAACTCCGCAAACCTTATTGCATACTCGAACACAGTCATAGTCCCCTAACACAACTACTCAAACTCAGTGCGCAACGTATCCCTGAGGGTCTCTGGAATGAACTCACTAAATAATAGATTAGTGAACTGAACCCAAGTAATGGCGCTGTATCACCTGGTCTACTTTCCTCATAAGCCTGACACTATATATATGCTGGCCCCATCAACTGGAATGTTGTAAGGGAGACCCCTCTTAACTCTACTAAGCCCATGGTATGGTGACACTTGTCTAGAAAACCCTGTGTATCCTTAGAAGTTGTGCCACTGTGTCACGCCCCTACCTCGGGGAGCGCGATCGATGCTCAACATAGTTACCCTGGTCGAGAAAGCCTGCACAGTGTCGTCTACCCAACTCACCCACAAATAAAGCAAAGAATGCATTTCATTAATTAGTGAGTAAGAAGTCATGTGAACAACACCATTTCATTTCCATTATTTATGCCCTTAGCAAATGTTCAAAATAGTACATTGTACAATCATTGTTAAAGTGGAACAGATGATACAATTACAACATTTTTATTTTTAACTTTTCCAAAAATAGATACAACCCGCAATATGTCTACGGAGCCTCTAACAAGAACAAAAGAGTGCTATGAAAGTGCCCGCGACAAGGCCCCGACTAAACCTCAAAATGTTATGTACAAAGGATAGACGATACAGGACCCCAAAATGAAGTGGGGCTTACCAAATCAGCTGAGGAGAGGGTGTGCTGCTGTCACTGATCTATACCACCTGCTATAGAACCACCTGCATCCATTAAAGATGCAGCGCCCCCGGCAAAAGGGATGTTAGTACATATGGAATAGTACTTGTATGCAAAACTAAACACCCTCTCAATAGAACGAGCAACCGCAAACAGAGAATAAAACATGATATAAATAATAGACTCAAACGGTATTGAAGTGTCAAATTAGGGAAAATGTAAATTTCAAGTAGGTTTCGGTAATTTAAGTTGGGAGATCTTTAGCACCGATACACCACCTAGTTTTAGCACAAGTCCGATCTCAGCTCGACCGGCTAAGCCGTCTCACCCCCGAGACGTACACTCACAATACCACCATGTGCGCAATATGGCTTCCAATCTAAGCCATCTCACCCCAATGCTGTGTGGATCGACATCACATCACATCTCCTAGCAATAATCTCATCCCATTTAAGGGGAAAACATCTCAACACACCAATCTCATCCCATATAAGGGGAAACAGTCTCATCACATTAACACGGGGATTTACCCATCAATCACTCCTACACTGACACATGTAGTTTTGAGGTTAGGTTGTTCCGACCTACCCTTTCTCGGTGGATGAAAGATACTCCTAAGGTATTTATTATTAAAAGTATTTACCACTCAATTCATATTGTTTTACATGTCATTCTTTTTATTGGCATTATTGTCCATAACGCAATATCATTCTTGGCACATTGGTCGTACTTCATAATTCAAGCTCACTATTCCATTTTAAATCATTATAATGGATAATCAACAACAAGGCCTTTCAAATTAAGACTTTAAACAAATACTTGAGCAAATTAGGGTCTTAGGCACATATGATCTCTTATACAATTTGATGTGTTCACTTTCGTTTGGACTTGACTTAAAGTCACAACATTTTAATACATACTCATACTTCAAATACCCTCTCGGGGAATAGCACAATATGATAAGAACATTCCGGAACACATTTGAACATATTCATATATATATATATATATATACATTATCTGACTCCAAACTTATTCAGAAAAGTCAAAATTCATAATGGACAACTCGGGACTTACTAGATCATTGTGGGAATTCAATTCTACGAGAGGAGTTTAGCCAACATACCTTGCCTCAAGCTTTTTAATTTATTATAATGTTCCAGAGATCCTAGCCACTTCTATCTATCTAGAGATATAGCAAAATTGAACATAAATTAGGAAGGAGTTCATAATTCTAGCTCACTTGAGCATTTTACCAAACACTAGGCGTGCATTAAGGTTTTAAGGTCCTCCTGAAGTGGATTTTGTCACCCCACTACCCAAAGTTCAAACAAAAGAGCTCGAAAATCCCCCCCCCCACTACCCTAGATGGTACATGCATGTAAATTAAACAACTCCTACACCCAACAATTGCTTTACTAATTAGCCATTTTTAGTTAAATTCCGAAATTAACGGTTAGGATGTAGAATCTTACCTTTTGGTTGAAGACCTTGTGAGTTACCCTAGAGTAATCTTCAAGGTTTGAATAAAGGTTGATGAACAAATGACTTAGAACTCCCCTTCTTACTCTAGATCACCTTCCTCTCTCTCTAAAATGTGAGTTTGAACCTTCAAAAATGACCCTGAACATTGTTCTATAAGAATGGGGTCGGGTTTCTAAAACAAGAAAAAAATGAAGCTCCGAAACACGATCTAAGGTCGCATATGCGACCGTACAATGCTTCTACGGTCTGCAAAATGGGCCACGAAATAGCCCTCTGGAACTTAGCAATTCTGCCCCACTGTGCAACCATTATGCTGTTTGCAGACCTGTTTTGCGGTCGCATAATGCGCCGCAGAACCTCCCTCCGAAACATTTTCATGCTTGTTCCGCAGTCGATGTGTGACCCACAAAATGGTTTTGCGATCGCATAGTGAACGCACAATATCACCCAAACTTTGCCCAGTTTTCTACTTCATTCTGCGGCTGCATAGTGGGCTGCAGAAATATCTTTTTCTACCAAAAGTTTTCTTCAATCCCCAGCGCACTGTTCAACCCAAAAATTCCGTACCGCGGCAAGCAAACTCGTCATGAAGAATCTCTACATTCATCAATACATAAGCCTACTTCGTAATCACGAAACCCCGAGTTTTTTGTTAATATATTTACGAGGCCTTACATACTGAAAGTTGGAGGATGCTACTTTTTGAACCTCTCTAGCCTCTTCTGCTCCTCATTGGCCTGACCTCAGACTGAACCGCAATCACGCGCTGCACCGTTATAACACCGGAGTTTGATCAACGTGAGCCCGCTGCTCTAGAGTACGGTCCATGGGAGTCTGGTCTCCTCCCCCGGCCTGAGAATTAGCTAGTGCAACCAGAATCAATCCCGCCTGATCCAAAGTACCAAACATGCTCTGGAAATGTGCCAAAGTCTCTTGAAGTCCAGGGGTAGCAACAAGCGCCTCGGGTGCCTGCTCCCCAGCTGAAGCTATTGGTGGCTCCTCACTTGTTGCTTTGGAAGGTGCTCTAGTTGTAGCACGTGTCCCTCCTTGGCCTCTACCCCGACCGCTAGCAACACCGTCCCTAGGGGCAGTATCATCAGTAACTACAACTTGTGTCCTCACCATGTGTGATAGAATGGAAAGACAAAAGTTCAAACTCCGAAATCAACAAATTCGCACGATAGGAATGAAATAAGAGGAATTTCCTAATAGTTCCGTAGCCTATTGAAGGCAAGTACAGACATCTCCGTACCTATCCGCAAGGCTCTACTAAACTTGCTCGTGACTCGTAGAACCTATGAACTTAGAGCTTTGATACCAACTTGTCAAGATCCTAAATTCCACATTGAAGATCGTGGTGGCACCTAGTCTCTAAAACTAGGTAAGCTGACCACTTACAATGAAAAACCAATTAAACATGATATTATGAAGCAGAGTTTAAAATAAATACAAAAATAAAGGTGATACAGGCCAACACGACGATAATCACAACAAATCCCCAAGATCAGGTAGTACAGAATCACAAACTCTAACTGAATACATAGAAAATATCTCAAAATACAATACTGTTTGGATAGAGAATTTACAATATAAATAAAAGGAAAGGACTCCAAGGGACTACGACGATAAAAGCAACTCTACCATGAATCCTCATGATCAAGAAGCTCTCACTACCACGATCCGCTAACTCTAACACCTGGATATGCATAAAATAAGGAAAAAGCATAGTATGAGTACACCATGGTCGGTACCCAGTAAGTATCAAGACTAACCTCGGTGGAGTAGTGACGAGGTTCAAGTGAAGACATTCACTATTCAAATAACCTATACAAAATATAAAAAATCGGCAATAGGAAGAATAATAGAAAGCAGTAAATGTAATATCATTAGAATTAGCAATAACCATTTTGAGCAAATAAAGGTCCCGCTTCGACAATAAGCCATCAAATCGAATCACACACACATGGCACCTCGTGCCCACATTTTCAATCACCCTTGCACAGAAGAGACCTCGTGCCACAGTATAAGTCACACAATGCACGACAAAAACCTCGTGCCATAATATAGTCACACTCGCACGGCAAAGACCTCGTGCCACAACATAGTCACACTCGCATGGAAACGACCTCGTGCCTCAATATATACCACAATTGCACAGCAAAAACCTTAGTTTGCCACGTATATCGTACCCGTGTCAGTTACCAATAACATGTTCTAAAGGAATTATAAAGAGTCAAATAAAGTAATACATGACAACATCTTTCCTTTTACTTCAATCTGTTATGTTACCAATAGCTCAACATAATATGAGATAACAAATCCACATAAGTAAATCCATCTTGGGAACCAAATCGTCAACTAATAATAAAGAAACAGATTAGCACATTGGAAACAAAGCAAAAGTCATGTAAAATACCTGACACACATAAGGAATTCATAAGCACAAACAAGAATACTCTTTTTTCATCAATAACACGTCCCAATGCCATCATATATCATCCCCACATAGCCACCCTTATCTCACCGCGTGTGCAACAATAAAGTAAATGGCCACCTTGTCTCGCCACACGTGTATTAGCAATCATCTTACCATGTCTCGCCACATGTGCAAACCTAGTATATATAGGCCACCCTGTCTCGTCACATGTGCAATACAACAATAACAATAGCACAGTAGAAACCTCGTGTAAACACCCGAATAATCCGCCCAACAAGTCCGCATGTGCCATAATCATAACAACATAACATGCCAACAATTGTCATAAATATATAAACGTATAATTTTCCAATACATTGCACATAAACAAACTAATAAAGGAAATATGGATGGGTGTTAAGCTTGAATTCAGCTAACTCAATTTAGCAACAATCTCACAACGCCCAACTTGGCCAATTTAGGAAAAAATCCTAAAACATGATCTATAGCATGGAACATAAACTCAAGTAAACAACCAAAGTAAAATCATGTGAAACAGAGACCTCTCAAGGAAAATAAAGCGATAAAAGCAACCTTGGTTCAAGTCCAGTCATAAATCATACATATAATAGTGTACACACTCGTCACCTCGTGTTTTGTCGTTCACGCATATCACAAATAAGCAATTAAGCCCAATCCTAAGGGGTAATTTCCTTCACCCAAGGTTAGGAAAGATATTTACCTCAAATAAGCTAAGTCAATACTCTAAGAAACCCTTCCCGCATGAATCACCGTGCAGACGACTCGAATCTAGCCAAAATAACTTTAAAATATCAATAAAAGCCGTAGGAAACCAGCCGAGACGATAAAACTATGATCTTGTTCAATTGTCAATCCAAAAAGTCAACCTCGGGCTCGCACCCTAGAACCCGAAAAAACTCATAAATTCTGAACATCATTCCAATTTCCAACCATACCAATTTCATCCAATTATGGCCTTAAATCGACCTGCAAATCATCAAATCACATTTAAAATGGTTTTTTACTAAAATCTCCAATTTTTCCAACTTAGATTCATCATTGAAATGCTAAAACAAAGATGCAATGATGAATAATTACCAAATCCGAGTAAACAATATTTACCCCAATCCAAATCATGAAAATCCTCTCCAAAGTCGCCCAAATCCGAGCTCTATAACTCAAAATGTGATAAAACAACCAAAACCCTCGAAATAGAGTATTTTAGTAATTATGCCCAATTAAACACATCGCAATCGCAGGAAAGCCATCGCGATCGCGCAGAAGAAAAATGCATTGCCCAGAAAATGCCTTACGTTATCACGTTTGAACCCCGTGATCACGAAAGCCAATGAACCAGAGAACCGCGAACGCAAGCCTCCTACCGCGAATGCGTACGCCAAAGAGCCAACTACCTCTAACCACACTTCGCGAACGCGCCTTTACAGGCGGGAACGCGATAGACAAACCACTCAAGCTTGCGAACATGAAGAAATACCACACCCAGCTCAAACATACACATCCTGATCACGACCACACCTTCGCGATCACGAAGAACACCTGAAGCATCAGAAAAACCAGCAATCCTACTCACCAAAAAATGGTTCGAAACCAATTTGAAACACACCCGAGCCCCTCGGGACCCGGTCCAAACATGCAAACAATTCCTAAAACATAACATGGACTTACTGGAGGCCTCAAATAACACCAAACAATATCAAAACTATGAATCACACCCCAATTCAAGCTTAATGAACTTTCAACTTCCAAAACTCATGCCGAACCATATCAAATCAACTCGGAATGACCTTAAATTTTTCATGCAGGTCCCAAATGACACAACGAACCTATACCAACAACCGAAATCTGAACCGGATATCAACATAGTCAACCCACGGTCAGACCTATTAACCTTTCAAACTTTCAACTATCCAACTTTTGGCAATTCAAGCCAAAACAACCTTGGAACCTCTGAATGCAAATTTGAGCACACACCTAAGTAAAAAATCATCATCTAGACCTAATAGAATGATCGAAAGTATAATCGGAGATCAAATATGTAAAAGTCAAACTTGGTTAACTTTTCTAATTAAAAACTTCTAAGATGAGAATTCTTCCAAATCAATCTGGAACTGCTCGAAAATCAAAATTAACCATACACACACATCATAATATGTCATATGAAGCTACTTAATGCCTCGAACCACCGAACAAAAATACAAATGATCAAAATGACCGATCTAGTCATTACAATGTAGGTTAGTCTCCGATTCAAACATGATAAATGCTATTTTAGTGGGTAAGTGCCATTGATCTATGATAGTACACTTCACACATGCCTTCACTTTAGCATGCCATGTATATTTGTCCATGAGTATGTGATATGATATCCATTATTCATGTTACACCATGTGTATCCCAAGGTGACGTATAATGAATGTGAGACTTGTTAATCATGATTTAAAATGGTTTAAAGTCATAATATGACTATATATGATGTATGGATGAAAAATATAAAGTTTGTAAAATATCGGATTTATGTTGGGGAAAAATCGTCTAAGGATTTACCTTGTAAGGAAGCTTTTTAAGAAATACATTTTGTCTTCTATATGAGGTATATTTGGGACATATTATATAAACAATTGAAGGTCATGGAATTTAATTTCCAACACACATAATCGTTCGTTCATACGACATCCAGGTAAAATGATATAAACATCGGAAGATGGGCCAATGCGAGGGTGCCAAGCTAGTACCTCTTATGACTTTTCAAAAGTTGATATATAGGTCTTAACTCGTCTCTTTATTCATTTTTACATAGAACCCAACCAGAGAACACCATAAAACCTATCCTTTACCTCTCTAATAGGGTTTCAAAGAACACTAACATCCCGGGTATGAAATTGAGAAGCGATAACATCCGAACGATCCCTACAACGTAAGTATCATTATACCGCCTCTCTTTTTTATTTGTAGTTCGAGTTTTGTAAGGTACTTCATAGTTAAGAAATGTCTAATTTCTATATTTAAGTGTTTAAATATCAAGGAAGGTTGATAAATTGCTTTCCTAATAGTTAGAACTCACGGGACGGTGATCGAAAGCCGTGAGTTCGATTGTTTTCCACTTTGAGTGGACTGTTTTGTAGTCCACTCGTGTTGACATATTGTGCTGCTGATTTTTGGGGTTTTGAACGATAAATGTGTGGAGAAACTCCACATGTGGTAGGCTAGTAGGTTGGTTGCTCGTCGTTGCAGTTTCAGGCTAATTGATAACTTGTTAATTGTGTGTGTTATGGTATATTTGGGGTTTTTGCTGTATTGAAGGTTCCGAATTGTAATTAGGTTGGTTTTGAGTTACTGATTGTATTGTATTTGTATCTCGCCTATAGTATGCTTGAGGGAGCAGTAACATCAGGGTAAATGCTGCCCGTTTTATTTTAGAATTGAGTTATCATTTGAGATACGTAATATACTAGCACCTTCAAAGGCGTACATGTATTTCTTTATTATAGGGTTGGCGCGCTAGTTATCATAATCTTGTTGTTGAGTTGCATTGACGACTTGAGGTATGTTAAGGCTATCACTTCTTTACTTTTGGTATGATCCATATAATACAATGAAACGAGTAAGCACACAACTTTCATAAATGATTCTATTCTTGGAAGTACTAGGGTTGCCTAGGTTCTGGATTCCCTACATGTCCTACTATCATATCGTATGTTCATGGGTATCATGACATTTCGAGAGATCTTATTGACTTACTTCATTATGCATTGCATCCATTTATACATGTATATTGACCTATGACCAGATGGCGTTATAGACGTGTATAGTATATGTATATGGGGTATGGGGAAAGATTATGGCGTTATATACGCACCACCACATGATCAGCCGGTATACGTTTATGACTTCGCACACAGAGGCTGAGATGATATTATGAGATGACCTCAGAGGCTTGATGATGTTGTGTACGCATATACATATGCATGATATGACATTTATACGCATATGCATGACATTATAAATATTTCCTGATTCACACAGCTATTCAGACTTACAGGTTTAGTCCTTTACTCCATGCTTCTTTCATGTTTGTTGTATATTAATTTTTATGCCTTACATACTTAATAAAATATTCGTACTGACGCCCCTTTTGCCTGGGGGCCTGCGTTTCTTGTCCGCAGGTGTAGGTAGACAGGCTGGCGGTCTCCCATTTGATCCGGAACTGCTATTGAGTTTTGGTATGATACTTTTGTATACATATGGGTATGACGGGGCCCAGTCCCGCCCTTTATACAGTTGTACACTCTATTAGAGGTTCGTTGAAAGTCATGTATAGTTGGATATATATATATATATATATATATATATATATATATCTTTTGGGCATGTTTTCTCACGTATGTTGTTTATATGAATCAGTAGTTTATTTCTAGACGTTATGCATGACCTACACTGATTTCATGTTTATATCTTAGATGAATGCTTAGGGGTGTTCGATAGGTAGAACTCGGGCACTAGTCACGGCCCGTCGGTTTGGGTAGTGAAAAAAGTGGTATCAGAGCAGTTCCATCCTAGGGTTGTCTACTGATCGTATCTAGTAGATTCTTGTTTATGAGTGTGTTGTGCACCACACTTATAAACAGGAGGCTGCAGGACATATAGGATGTTATCCTCCCTTCTTATCTTAGATCGTACGATATGAGGATTCATTTTCCTAACGATATGTTATGTTTTCAGCAATGCCCAAGAAGGCTACAGCCGCCCATAAGGTCAAGTCCGTGGCTGATGAGACTACAAGTCGAGCACCATAAGTTACCAGGGCTCAGGCAGAGTCGCATAGTGGGACTCCATCTAAGACTTCACATACCCTGACCTCTCCAGAGGAGATCCGAGGGGCACCAGTCCCAGCACCCACTCCAGTACCCCCAGCTCCTCAGCCAGATGCACCGGGTTAGGAGATGAGAGATGTTATTCACCTATTGACTCGATTGGTGGCCGCACAGGCTCGACGCCAGGAGGTGGGTATTGGTTATGCATATAGGGTCATTAGTCGAGGGTTCGTGATTCCCTCCGATATTCACTGGAGCAGATCCAAACGAGGACCCTCAGGTATTTATCGATAGGATGCAGAGAACTTTGAGGGTAATGAAGGTCACTGTGACTGAGTCAGTTGAGCTAGCTTCCTATAGACTTCGGGATGTTGCAATTAATTGGTACGAGTCTTGGGAGTTGTCCATAGGTGAGGATGCCAGTCCAACTGTATGGCAGGAGTGTACAGAGGCTTTTCTTTGTCATTATTTACCACCAGAGCTTAGATGGGCCAGAGTTGATAGGTTCTTGACCCTTCGGCAGGGTAATATGAGTGTTCGGGAGTACAACCTTCAATTTGATTCTTTGACTAGGTTTGCTCCTACTATTGTAGCTAAGATGGAGGATCGGGTTCACTGGTTTGTGATGGGGTTGGAGCCGCACCTGCTTAATAACTGCATGTCGGTCTCACTTCATCCAAGCATTGATATTTCTCATATTCAGGCATACGCTCAGGGTGTAGAGGAGCGTAAGAAGAAGTAGAGGGCCGATCGTGAGCATGATAGGGGCCAGAGTAAGAGAGAGAGATATTCATGTCCTTTTGGTGAGTTTCGAGGTGGTTAGAGACAACAATACCCGAGGTATCCAACCTAGCCATCGGCTAGTGCACCCCCTCAGTTTGCCGGTAGGAGATTTGATCGTTCCACCTATCCAAGGCCCAGTTAGAGTTCCAGGGCCTCTAGTTCTCAGTATATGGGTGAGTCAAGTCAGATGAGGCCACCCTTGCCACGATGTGCTCAGTGTGGCAAGCAGCATGCCGGATAGTGCCTCGTGGGGTTGGGTGTTTGTTATAATTGTGGTTATCCAGGCCACATTTTGAGAGATTGTCTGACGAGAGGTGGTGCAGGTATAAATCAGCCAGTGGGATCTGTAGCTGGTTCATCATCATTAGTACTCACCCTCGGGGCAAGGTACACAGGCACCAGCCGGTCGTGGTAGAGGCAGAAGTGGAGCATCTAGCTTGAGCAGTCCTCAGAACCGCATTTATGCATTAGCGGGTCAACAGTATTAGGAGTCGTCAC
The DNA here is from genome assembly GCF_000390325.3 of Nicotiana tomentosiformis. Taxonomy (NCBI): domain Eukaryota; kingdom Viridiplantae; phylum Streptophyta; class Magnoliopsida; order Solanales; family Solanaceae; genus Nicotiana; species Nicotiana tomentosiformis. Next base: position 90,191,604 of record NC_090818.1, read on the forward strand.
CTGATGTTATTACAGGTATATTATCAGTCTCCTCATATGATGTATATTCATTGATTTATCTAGGGTCCACCTTTTTGTTTGTCACTCCGTTGGTTGCTAGCAAGTTTGGGATAGAACCTGAATTGATTAAACCTTTTGAGGTATCTACACCTGTTGGGGATCTAGTGATAACTAGACGGGTATATAGAGATTGTATAGTAGTAGTTCTTAGTCGTTCTACAGTAGCAGACCTGACTGATCTTGATATGGTAGAATTTGATGTTATAATGTGTATGGATTGGTTGGCTTCTTGTTATGCTAACATTGATTGTAGATCAAAGATGGTTCGGTTCCAGTTTCCAGGGGAGTCAGTTCTAGAGTGGAAAGGTAATTCTGCATCACCGAGAGGTAGGTTTATTTTCTATCTCAAGGCAAGGAAGATGATCAGAAAGGTCTATATTTATCACTTAGTTCGGGTACAGAATGTGAAAGCAGTGTCACCGACCCTTTGATCTATCCCGGTGGTTAATGAGTTTCCCGATGTTTTTCCATGCCTTATGCCAGAGCGGGAGATTGAGTTTTTTATTGACACGTTACTAGAGACTCATCCGATATCTATTCCTCCTTATAGAATGGCACTTGTAGAGCTGAGAGAGTTGAAAGAACAACTGAGGGATTTTGTTAAAAAAGGCTTTATCAGACCCAGTACATCACCGTGGGGATAACCTGTGTTATTTGTGAGAAAGAAAGATGGTTCCTTGCAGATGTGTATTGATTACAGATAGTTGAATAAGGCGACAATCAAGAATAAGTACCCACTCCCGAGGATTGATGATTTATTTGATCTGTTGTAGGGTGTTAGGTGTTTCTCGAAGATAGACTTGAGGTTAGGGTACCATTAGGTAAGGGCACTTTAAGTTTTGTGTTATGTCGTTCGGTTTGACCAATGCCCTAGCGGTATTCATGGACTTGATGAACCGTGTGTTCACACCCTTTCTAGATTTGTTCGTGATTGAATTTATAGATGATATTTTGGTTTATTCTCGTTCAGATGCTGAGCATGCAGATCATTTGCGTACTATGTTTGGAGTTCTACAAGAAAGGAGGTTGTACGCAAAATTCTCTAAATGTGAATTCTGGTTAAATTCTGTAGCTTTCCTTGGACATATTATTTCAGATGAGGGTATCCGTGTTGACACACAGAAGATTGCGGCAGTGAAGACTTGGCCTAGAGCCACGACAACAATGGAGGTTCGTAGCTTCCTGGGTTTGGCAGGTTATTACAGGAGATTTGTAGAGGGTTTTTCTTCTCTTTCGGCACCATTGACAAAGTTGACTCAAAAGGAAACTAAGTTTTAGTGGGTTGATGCTTGTGAGTGGAGTTTCCAAGTATTGAAGGATAGATTGATTTCAGCACTGGTTCTGACACTTCCAGAAGGGACCGATAGCTATGTTATTTATTGTGATGCTTCGGGCATTGGATTGTGTTCTGTATTGATGCAGCATGGTAAGGTTGTCGCTTATGCTTCTAGACAACTAAGAAACCACGAGAAGAATTACCCGACCCATGATTTAGACTTAGCTACGGTGATTCATGCACTAAAGACGTGGAGGCACTATTTGTATGGTATACATGTTGATATCTATACGGATCATAAGAGCCTTCAGTATGTCTTCAAGCAAAATGAATTGAATTTACGCCAGAGGCGATGGTTGGAGCTATTGACAGACTATGATGTTGATATTCTATACCATCCAGGGAAGTCGAATGTAGTAGCTGACGCCCTCAGCCATAGATCTATGGGTAGCCTATCATATTTACAGCAAGAGAAGAGTGAGATAGCCCATGAGATTCATCAACTTGCTAATCTTGGAGTTCGATTACTAGATTCAGGTGATACCAGAGTTACTATTTAGGACATGGCAACATCCTCTTTAGTAACTGAAGTGAAGGAACGCCAGCATGAGGATCATGTGCTAGTTCAATATAGAGATATAGCCCCCCAAAAGGAGAAGACACCATTTGAGATTACAGGAGCGATGAAAATGTATCATGATATCAGGGAAATATACTGGTGGGACGAAATAAAGAAGGATATAGCAGAGTTTGTTGCTCAGTGCCTTGATTATCAGCAGGTTAAGATTGAGCATCAGAAACCCGGTGGATTATTGCAGGCTATAGAGATACCGACTTGGAAATGGGAAGTAAGTAATATGGATTTCATCATGGTCTTACCTCGTACCCAGCGTAAGTTTGATTCTATATGGGTTATTGTTGATAGACTTACAAAATCAGCCCATTTTCTGCCTGTTAGGACTACGTATTCAGTAGACGATTATGCAAGGCTTTACATTAAGGATATAATACGACTTCATGATGTCTCTAAATCTATTATCTCGGATAGAAGTGCTCAGTTTACAGCTAATTTCTTGAGGTCCTTCCAAAAAGGATTGGGGACTCAAGTAAGTCTTAGTACATTATTTCATCCAAGACAGATGGTTAGGCTGAGCGTACTATTTATACACTAGAGGATATGCTACGAGCTTGTGTGATAGACTTCAGGGGTAGCTGGGATGATCATCGTCCACTTATTTAGTTTATGTGTAATAATAGCAATCATTCCAGCATTCAGATGGCTCCATACAAAGCTCTTTACAGACGGAAGTGTAGGTCACCTATAGGATGGTTCGAGGTTGGGGAAACTAAGTTAGTAGGACTAAAGTTGGTACAACGGGTAGTTGTGAAGATTAAGCTTATACGAGAAAGGCTATTAGAAACTCATAGTCGTCAGAAGTCCTATGCAGATAACCGACGACAAGACTTTGAGTTTCAGGTGGATGACTGGGTATTCCTAATGGTATCACCGATGAAAGGGGTTATGAGATTCGGTAAGAAAGGAAAGCTTATCCCTCGGTACATTGGACCCTATAAGATCATACACAGAGTATGCCAGGTAGCATATGAGTTAGACTTGCCTTCCAACATGGAGTCAGTACATCCAGTCTTTCATGTGTCTATGCTACGTAAGGGTATCGAAGATCCTTCTAGAGTCATTCCAATTAATGATGTTCAGGTCACAGAGCAACTATCATATGAGAAAGCTCCCATTGCTATATTAGATAGACAGGTTCGGAGATTGAGAACTAAAGATGTATCTTCGGTTAAAGTACTTTGGAGGAACAATAATGTGGAGGAGATGACTTGGGAAGATGAAGAAGACATGAAGTCTAGGTATCCTCACTTGTTTTCGATTTCGGAGGAGGATCGGACTGAGACATCCCAGCCTTAGGTATGTATATGGTTCTTGATTCATATGTTAGTTATTGTCATTGGTCGTGTGAGGCCATTGGTGTTATTGATGATTATGGCCCTGTGTGGCTTTGTATTGTTGGATTTTCTGTTTGACAGGTTGGTAGTGGTATCATTACAGAGGAGACTTTGCCAAATATTCTATAAATCTCTGGGAGTTTAACATTCGAGGACGAATATTTCTAAGGGGGGAAGATTGTTACACCCTGTGCGTCCCAAGGTGACGTATAATGAATATGAGACTTGTTAATCATGATTTAAAATATTTTAAATTCATAATATGACTATAAATGATGTTTGGATAAAAAATATAATGTTTGGAAAAAATCGGATTTAAGTTGCGGAAAAACCGACTAAGGATTTACCTTGTAATGGAGTTTTTTGAGAAATTAATTTAGTGTGCTATATGAGGTCTTTTTGGGACATATTATATACATACTTTAAGTTCTTAGAATGTAGTTTTCAATGCACTTAACTGTTTGTTCATACGACATCCGGATAAAAAGATATAAGCGTCGGAAGTTAGGCCAATACGAGGGTGCCAAGCTAGCACCTCTTTGACTTTTCAAAGGTTGATATATAGGTCTTAACTCGTTTCTCTCTTCATTTTTACATAGAACCTGACCATAGAACACCATAAAACCTATCCTTGAGCTCTCTAATAGGGTTTCAAAGAATACTAACATCCAACATCCCGGGTACGAAATCGAGAAGCGATAACATCAAAACGATCCCTACGACGTAAGTATCATTATACCGCCTCTCTTTTTTCTTTGTATCTCGGGTTTTGTAAGGTACTTCATAGTTAATAAATGTTTAATTTCGGTATTTAAGTGTTTAAATATCAAGGAAGGTTGATAAATTGGTTTCCTAATAGTTAGAACTCACGGGACGGTGATCGGAAGTCGTGAGTTTGATTGTTTTCCACTTTTAGTGGACTGTTTTGTAGTCCACTCGTGTTGGCCTATTGTGTTGCTGATTTATGGAGTTTGGAAGGATAAAAATGCATGGATAAACACCACATGTGGTAGGGTAGTAGGTTGGTCGCTCGTCATTGCAGTTTCAGGCTAATTGATAACTTGTTGATTGGGTGTGCTATGGTATATTTGGGGTTTTTGTTGTATTGAAGGTTCTGAATTGTAATTAGGTTGGTTTTAAGTTGCTGATTGTATTGTGTGTGTATATCACCTATAGTAGGCTTGAGGGAGCAATAAAATCAGGGGAAATGTTGCCCGTTTTATTTTAAAATCGAGTTATCGTTTGAGATACGTAATGTACTAGCACCATCTAAGTCATACATGTATTTCTTTGTTATAGGGTTGGCACGCTAGTTATCATAAGCATGTATTTGAGTTCCATTGACGACTTAAGGTATGTTATGGCAATCCCTTCTTTCCTTTTGGCATGATCCATATTATACAACGAAACGAGTAAGCACACAACTTTCATAAATGATTCTATTCTTATTAGTACTAGGGTTGCCTAGGTTCTGGATTCCCCATATGTCCTACTATCATATCGTCTGTTCATGGGTCTCATGACATTCCGAGAAATATTATTGACTTATTTCATTATGCATTGCATCCATTTATATGTATATTGACCCATGACCAGATGACGTTATATACGCATATAGTAAATGTATATGGGGTATGGGGAAAGGTTATGGCGTTATATACGCAACACCACCTTATCAGTTGGTATACATTTATGACTTCGCCCATAGAGGATGAGATGATATGATGGGATGCCCTTAGACGCTTAATGATGTTATGTACGGATATACATATGCTTGATATGACATTTATACGCATATGCATGACATTATAAATGTTTCATGATTCACAGAGCTATTCAGACTTATAGGTTGAGTCCTTTACTCCATGTTTCTTTCATACTCGGTACATTATTCGTACTAACGCCCCTATTGCCTGGCGGCACGAGCATCATGCTCGCAGATGCAGGTATACAGGCTGACGGTCCCCCATCTTAGGATCCATGCTCAACGAGACTTGGTGTGCTCCATTTGATCCGGAGCTGCTATTGAGTTTTGGTACGATACTTTTGTATACATAAGGGTATTACAGGGCCCAGTCCCGCCCTTTATACAGTTGTACACTCTATTAGAGGTCTGTAGACAGTCATGTATAGTTGGATAGTATGTGGCCTTATCGGCTCACCCTACCATATTCCGTATATATATATATATATATATATATATATACCGTATTCCGTATATATATATATATTTATATATGTCTTTTGACCATGTTTTCACACGTATGTTGTTTATATGAATCAGTAGTTTATTTCCAGATGTTATGAATGACCTACACTTATTTCATGTTTATATCTTAGACGAATGATTAGGGGTGTTCGATAGGTAGAACTCGGGCACTCGTCACGGCCCATCGGTTTGGGTCGTGACAATTCATGTGCATGTATTCTTGTATATGCCTTTTGTATAATATAGACTGGATTGATAGCTCGTGAGTGGACCGTGCTTTGTTATACATGGCATGTGAGTTGTCCATTATGTCACGACCCAAAATTCCACCAAGTCGTGATGGAACCTAACCCGTCCCGCTTGGTAAGCCAAGCAATATACGTTAAACTATAATGAGAAATCATTAATATTATAAATAACACCTGCAAAAGAATTCAATACCGCTACCCCAAGGAATGGTAGTAAAAGTAATGAGCCACTATGATTTAGATTTACAAAACTGATGTGAGAAATAGATATATTTTTGAGCATTAGAATGAAACCCATTCTTAATGTAGGTTTGAAGTTTTCATAAACATAAATGAAATCCTAAACTACCATGAACAAAAGGTATTTTGAATCCAGAACGCTGGTACGTCTACAATGCAAAGCTTCATCTTCCACAACTATTCAACTCCAGAATCTACACGCATGGTGCAGAAGTATAGTATGAGTACAACCGATGTACTCCATAATTATCTTGACTAACCTCAAAGAATTAGTGACGAGATTTTTAAGTCAAAAGATACTCACTTTACAAAATCTGTGCATCTCAAAAACATGTATAATATAGAGAGAATATTCAAGATAGACTATTATAGAATAAAGAATATCAGTAGTTAAAGTGCAAAACCGGTGTGGGGTAATAAACAAACTTTACCAACTAGACATGTTTAAGAGAACCTTTATATCGATGCATGATGACAACATACTTATCACGTCAATTTGATACGCTACCGACAACCCAACAAAATATGAGATATCAATTCCATATAGCTAGGTCCATCTTGACAACCAAATCATCAAATCATGATAGAAGCATAGATTAACATGTTAGATGCAACGTAAAACATGTAAGGTGCACGATAAACCATAAAGAATTAACTTGCATAAACAAGATAACGCCCAATTTTTGACATTAAGTCATCAAATAGAAAAACATATGGCACCTCATGCCCACATTATAAATCACACTCGCATGGCAAATACTTGTTCCACAGTATTAATCACACTAGCACTAAAAAGACCTCGTGCCATAATAGCAACTCGCACAGTAAAGACCTCCTGCCCCAATATCAATCACACTCATGCGCCAAAGACGTCGTGCAACAATATCAATCACACGGCAAATACCTTGTGCCATATATATCTACACTTATCGCTTTGCCCTAACAATATAATAATATCCCTCCGTATCACTCCGCCCTGACCGTATCACAATCACACGGCAAAGACCTCGTGCCAAAATATCAATCACAATCTCACGGTAAAGACGTTGTGCCATCACACGAATCAATCTGCCCAACATGTCCACATGTGACACAATTAAAACAATGCAAGATAATAAATTATCACTAACATGCATATCCTCTTAACTCATCAACAAACTGCACAAGGACATGATAACACAAAAATGCAGATGGGTTTAACATATAAAACATGACTATGGCTAAATCAATTATAGCAACCAAGTTCAAGTAGTTATACAAAGGATGAAATATGTATCACAGAGTTTACACGTCCCAATAAAGCACAACACAAGAACAAATACAGATGTGTGTTCATAACATACGTGTATCTACCTTAAGGCAAGTATAGCATAAGTCCCAAGATTTGCTCATCATCTTCAAAATACGGTACCAATAGTCTCAACATTTCTCTAGCATAGTTTAATGTGCTCAGGTAGTTAGTTAATGTAATAATACATAGATTCCAGTAGAACACACAACCAAACAAGGCTATTACATCCTATATTTTCGTACGTAAAAGTACGTCGTAAGTCAAATGATATAAGCTCAGAAATGAGATCATCCGTGAAAGTATATTAAGTAAGTTAGTTGTGTTACCTTGGAGGATAAAAATATTTAATATCATGAAAAACAAGAACCAAGAGGGTTGGAAGGTTTAGAAGGTAAATGAATTGGAAAAAAAAATGTTTTGTCGAAAGTCGACAAGTTAGAAATGTTACAATCCGTACTTTTGGGGTGAGACTGGGGTCCTCAACATGAAAAGAAGGTGATGTTACGAGGTATTTTAATCATATGATAGTCATATGTTAATTTTTGAAGTCAAGCGAGTTAGGAAACAAAAGTCGACGAAAGGCGTCACAAGTTACGTTTATAAGTTTTACCAAATATTTTGGTCTAATGTCCCTGAGCTTTTAACCAATATACTTGGAGTTACGGGATGATCGACCCACAAAATTAAAGGTCTATGCGTTAAGTTTCCAACGCATTAAACTGTTTATCAACACAACTACGTAGTAGAGAGATATTCATATTTTTGCTAGACTGCACAAGAAGCTCCCTATAGGACCCACTCAGGCAGTGGTCGACCTACTCTGCTTTAAAAATGATTTGGACGATCATTATTGCTAATATTTTAACCCAAATTCGTCCCCACACTCCTACTAACCCTCCTAAATAAATTCAAAAGGTTCAACGGCCATTCCAAAGTGATTACACCATATTTCATCAGCAAACGTTGATTCAAGAAGAGAATAACACTCCTATAGTGTAGTGGTGTGATTGACGGTTGTTGTGAGCTACATCGGCTGGGGATTTCAAGTTGTATATACTGCCTAAGGTAAGTAAATCCTCTCCTTGGTTGTCCTTAAGGTTAATCATATATTGGTGGAATCGATTGAGTGAAAATCTACAAGATAGTAAATGACATGGCATAAGGAATTGCTATATTTTTTGTGGGTTGTGTTGAGGCTCTATATATGGTTTGTTGTGGGTGAATATTGTGAGAAATAATTTGATTATGTTATGGATGTTATTGTTAAGATTATCTATGTATTATTTATTTAAGAAAAAAATATGAAAAACAAGAGATTGACGATAAAGGTTAAGGTGCTAGGCGCATGGACGATTTTTGAAGATTATTCTTATGATGTTTCCGACCGAAATTGATGTGGTAAGTATAAGTATAATATTTATTGGGTTGTTGTTGGCTGTTGTAATGTGTGGGAAGTCATATAAATAAGGGAGATGCTATCTATTTTATCGTAGAATAAATTGTGTCATTTAAATGCGTTAAGCTATGGCATTCGTATTATGATGATAGTATTTTTCATTTCTTGTAGACAACGGAGCTGCAGGTTTAGTTAGCTTGAGGATCGGACTGTATATTATGAGGTATGTTAAGGCTAAATCTTTCCTTTATTTTGGCATGATTCCGTAACTGAATGCATTTGATAATGAGACATAAAGCGAAGTTCGTACTCCTGAATTTTTGTACATTATCCTAATATCGTAAGTTATTGTATTCTCCCTTATTGGGACTTTATATTCAGTTAAGTATTGTCTTCTTTCAGTTAAGAGAGCAGAGGGTCTATATATATACAGTATTTTCATCACCATCGAGCTATGATTTGTGGGCAGGCCCTTATTGGGCAACCTCTGATCAGATGGTAAGTTATATACCAAGCCTACTATGGTCAAGTGCCTATGAGCGAGCCCGGAATGGCCGAGCGCCTATGAGCAGTCCTGCTACGGTCAAGCAGTTACACTTACCGAGCCTACTATTGTTGAGTGCCTACGAGCGAGCCTACTACAGCCGAGCAGTAACACGTACCGAGCCTAATAGGGCCGAACAACTATTTTACATAATTTATTGGGAGAGTTGAGTCAGTATCAGCAGGTAAGCATATCTTCATATCATCTTTGACACCCAGTCACTTTCAGTTATTATATTATTAGTTCAATTTCAGCTTTCAGTTATTCTATTTCCTTACATACACGGTATATTATTTCTTACTGCGTCCTTTTTACCAGCGACGCCGCATTTCATACCTGCAGGTCCTGATAGACTGCCGAATAGACATTCCAAGTAGACAGAGCCAGACATCAGCTTGAATGGTAAGTTCCACTCCCCCAGAGTTACTAGGTCTAGACTTTGGAGTTCATTTTGTATATAGAGCTTTGATGGGTAGGTCGAGGCTTTGTTCCGGCGATGATACAATTTTTTTTATCTCTAGAGGCTTGTAGACGGGTCCTATATATGTTATATGTTTGTATTGTGTCCTTGCCAAACTAGTGTGCATGATCAGTTTAGTATTGCTCGTTGTAGACGTTAATGGCGGCCTCTTCGGCCATCACAGTTATGCTTATGTGCTTTTGGGAATGTTTACCCCTCAGATGAGATAGATGTTATTTTCAGATGATTTAGAATATGGCCTCATCAGCCTTGATTGGTATTGTTAGCTTGCAAGTAGGCGTCGTCGGCCTAAGTTAAGGGCTACCCCTCCGAATTTCGTAGTTACAGAGTGGTACGCTCGGGCCGAGTATGGCACCGGGTGCCGGCCATGCCTCTCCAGGATTGGGCCATGACAAAGGCATAGAGCAATCTAGAAACTACCCGGAGCATGAATATCCATGGCACATGTGTACATGCTCGCCATGTCATCTATACATCACCCCGCATGTAGTAAATAACATCAATTATTAGGAAAATTCTCTCAACCAAAATATTATAAAGTATTCTATATACTTTTCAAAATATTATTTTGTATTATTGTTCAATTTATAGAGTTCATATAAGTGATTTTATATAATTTTTAAAAGCTTTTAAATATTTGTCGTCTATTCCCTCAAATTATTTTGGGTGACTTAATTATCTAAAATAATTATTTATACCCACATGCATAGTCCATAATATTTACTTCATTTTATATGATTATATTTTAAGTTTTATATTATTTACACATTATTTGCAATAGTAGCCTATACTTTACAAATATTTGCATTCATTATATATTTAGGTCACATTAGAATTTTATATTTTTACAATCCTCAAACACTATTTTTTTTAGCAGTAATTAGGAGAGAAGTTACTAAAAATAATACTCCCTCCTTTTCTTTTCTTTTCTTTTTTTTTTAAAGCAAATCCACTACGCAAGGTGCGCAGGGCTAGTTTATATATATATATATATATATATATATATATATATATATATATATATATATATATATATATATATATATATCTAAATAAAATAAATAAAAATATTAGGAGGTCTTACAAAATGAAAGAAATAAACTATGACAATCACATAATCCCTGTTAGCAAAGTTGGATGCCTTACCCAACAGTGTTAGTACATAATGTAATCTAAATAAGATAAAATCATGATTCATAAAAACTAGCCGTGGAAAGTTTTGACAAATGAAATCCACGTGTAGTCTTCTTTTGTTGCACATCCGGTCCTTTTCCTCTATCAGAATTTATTTGAGCATATTGAATCCAAAAGAAAATCCAGTACACTCCATTTCAATCTTCCAGCAGCTTCATCGATGTATTATCACCCATTGAGTTCGTATTAAAAAGTAAGGCATGACGACAGTACCTTGTCCTTCATGGGTTGTTGGAGCTGGTGTGGAAGTCCCCTTGCATCCTTGTATATGTTATGTTAAATCTCCAGCGTTGTTATCCATCACGTGAGGTACCTCCCACAGTTGCCCCTTAGAATTGTCCAGCTCTATAGCACAGTCAATTGCCATTGTGATCATGTAGTGTACTGTCCTTAAATGTAGCGATGTCTTGTATACTATCAATGCAGTATTCCTTCGAATCTCTTCCAGAAAGAAAAATACTAAAGTAACACAGTGCATATATCATTCTGATCACCAAAGCCCTTGTGTATCTCCCAAAGTTTGCCCATGAAATTATTAACTATTTACCCGAAAAACGGATAGAGTTGAATTTATGCGTAGTTCTTAGGATATGTGGTATAAATTGGTACAAATCGAAACAATAAGTAGAAATATATCAAATATTGACTGTAAAAAGGAATGAATACAAACCAAAATTGAGTAGAGAATGGTTTATAAATGAACAAGATGATTCAATATAAAAATCCCAAAAAAGGATAATATTAGCTAGATGTTATATAAATCGCAATAATTTCTGAATGTGAGAGTGTATGAATGTATGAATGGATCTGTGAATGAATGAATTCCGTCCCCTGAATCAATAATAACCTACTCTTAATATAGTGGAGGAATCCTACTTTGGATATAATTAAAAATACATAGTAGGGATCCCAGGACAGATTAATTAATTGGCTTTTCCTTGATTTCCGCTGAGATTCTCTCCCCACATGCGGCTATAACGGCTCTCTTGTCCCTTGGCTCGATCCCGAATTCGGCCGCTCTCGATCATGATCGGCCTCTATTCGCTCGACCTCTATCTGGGATCGATCTCAGTCTCGGCCGATTTCGGTCTCGATCGGTCTCTATTTGTTCGACCTCTATCTAGGCTCGATATCGATCTTGGCTGATCCCGACCTTGGTCGGTTTCTAGGGTTCGAACTCAGCAGCCTGACTTCACATCATAGCTCGATATTACAATGACGAACCTCGGTCCATCATGCCCCAATCTCGATTAGTCACATGAAGGGCAAACTCGATTTTTACCGTATACAGATAGTCCCCTCGTTTCTCGGAAAGAATGTGTCGAGAAACGTTACAATTTTTCAACCTCTGACTAGATACACACTGACGTCTGTGTCGAGACCGATTGTGACGTATGTGACAAATGTCCCATCGGTTCAGTTACCAGGGCATTAAATGCGCGTCAGTCGATGATCGGCCACTACCAATTTTGAACTGTCATTATGAAATCTATAAATAGCCCCCCTTCTTCATTATTTTAAACCTTTACCTTCAACTATTCTCATTCCAACCTTCACAGTTCTTCGCCTTCTCCAAAGTTCTCTATTTCCAGGTTTAAAAATTTCTTTGCTTGTTCTTCACCAAACACCAAAATATTTCAATTTCCCATCTTCTTTGTTTTTGAAAATTTAGATGGCCAAGATATCTAAAATTGTTCCTTAGAAAGAGGTTGCTTCCTCATCTCGGCCGGCCAGTGAGAAATCGGTGGTGGAGCCACGCCTTAAAGAACCCGTTTCCGGGAGATGTGTTATCGATTCCGACTTTAAGGTCGAGAAACCCTCAACGGTTGCTGGTCGATGTGAGCCGGTATCGAAATATATATGCTCGATACCCAAAAGCCTTCTTGATTTGGTGAAGAAAGATTGTGGTTGGGAAAACAAAGAGGTTGTTATACAGCACCGAAGGAAGCGATCACTACCCATGTGGAAGGGTACTTGAGTATTTACACTTTATACAGTTGTACACTCTAGTAGAGGTCTATAGACAGTCATGTATAGTTGGATAGTATGTGGTTTTGTCGGCTCACCCTTCCGTATTCTGTATATATATATATGTATGTCTTTGGGCCATGTTTTCACATGTATGTTGTTCATATGAATCAGTAGTTTATTTCCAGACGTTATGAATGACCTACACTTATTTCATGTTTATATCTTATACGAATTCTTAGGGGTATTCGATAGGTAGTAATCGGGCACTCGTCACGGCCCATCGGTTTGGGTTGTCACAATTCATGTGCATGTATTCTTGTATATGCTTTCTGTGTGAGTGGCCCGTGCTTTGTTATACATGGCATGTGAGTTGTCCATTGTGTCACGACCTAAAATTCCACCAAGTCGTGACGGAACCTAACCGGACCCGCTAGATAAGCCAAGCAATATACAGTATAACTATAATGAGAAATCATTAATATTATAAATAAAACTTGTAAAACAATTCAATACCACTACCCCAAGGACTAGTAGTAAAAGTAATGAGCCACTATGATTTAGATTTACAAAACTGATGTGAGAAATAGATATATTTTTGAGCACTAGAATGAAACCCATTCTTAATGTATGTTTGAGGTTTTCATAAACATAAATGAAATCCTAAACTACCATGAACAAAAGGTATTTTGAATCCCGAACGCTAGTACGTCTACAATGCAAAGCTTCATCTTCCACAACTATTCAACTCTAGAATCTACACGCAAGGTGCATAAGTATAGTATGAGTACAACCGATGTACTCCATAATTGTCTTGAATAACCTCAAAGAATTAGTGATGAGGTTTTTAAGTAAAAAATACACGCTTTACAGAACCTATGCATCTCAATAACATGTATAATATAGAGAGAATATTCCATATAGACAATTATAGAATAAAGAATATCAGTAGTTAAAGTGCACAACCGGTATGGGGTAATAAACAAACTTTACCAACTAGACATGTTTAAGACAACCTTTATAGCAATGCATGATGACAATATCCTTATCACGTCAATTTGATACGCTACCGACAACTCAACAAAATATGAGATATCAATTCTATATAGGTAGATCCATCTTGACAACCAAATCATCAAATCATGATAGAAGCATAGATTAACATGTTATATGCAACGTAAAACATGTAAGGTGCACGATAAACCATAAAGAATTAACTTGCATAAACAAGATAACGCCCAGTTTTTGACATTAAGTCATCAAATAGAAACACAAACATATGGCACCTCATGCCCACATTATAAATCACACTCACACGGCAAAGACTTGTTTCACAGTATTAATCACACTAGCATGAAAAAAACCTCGTGCCATAATAGCAACTCGCACAGTAAAGACCTCGTGCCCCAATATCAATCACACTCGTACGGCAAAGACCTCGTGCGAAAATATCAATCACAATCGCACGGCAAAGACCTCGTGCCATCACCCCAATCAATTTGCCCAACATGTCCACATGTGACACAATTAAAACAATGCAAGATAGTAAATTATCGCTAACATGCATATCCTCTTAACTCATCAACAAACTGCACAAGGACATGATAACATAAAAATGCGGATGGGTTTAACATATAAAATATACCTATGGCTAAATCAATTATAGCAACCAAGTTCAAGTAGTTATACAAAGGATGACATATGTATCACAGAGTGTACACGTCCTAATAAATCACAACACAAGAACAAATACAGATGTGTGTTCATAACATACGTGTATCTACCTCAAGGCAAGTATAGCATAAGTCCCAAGATTTGCTCATCATGTTCAAAATACGGTACCAATAGTCTCAACATTTCTTTAGCATAGTTTATTGTGCTCAGGTAGTTAATTAATGGAATAATACATAGATTCAAGTAAAACACACTACCAAACAAGGCTATTACATCCTATATTTTCGTACGTAAAAGTACGTCGTAAGTAAACTGATATAAGCTCGAAAATTAGATCATCCTTGAAAGTATATTAAGTAAGTTAATTGTGTTATCTTGGAGGATAAAAATATTTAATATCATGAAAAACAAGCACCAAGAGGGTTGGAAGGTTTAGAAGGTAAATTAATTGAAAAAAAACGTTGTTGAAAGTCGACAAGTTGGGAATATTATAATCCATACTTTTGGGGTGAGACTAGGGTTCTTAATATGATAAGATGGTGATGTTATGAGGTATTTTAGTCATATGATAGTCGTGTGTTAAGTTTTGAAGTCAAGCATGTTGTAAAACAAAAGTCGACGAAAGTCGTCACAAATTACATTCATAAGTTTTACCGAATATTAATGTCTAATGTCCCTGAGCTTTTAACCAATATACTTGGAGTTATGGGATGATCAACGCACAAAATTAAAGGTCTATGCATTTATTTTCCAACGCATTAAATTGTTCATCGACACAACAATAGAGTAGAGAGATATTCACATTTTTGAGAGACTGCACAAGAAGCTCCCTATTAGACCCACTTGGGCAGTGGTCGGCCTACTTTGCTTCAAAAATGATTTGGACGATCATTCTTGCTACGTTTTTGATCCAACTTCGTCCTCACCATCCTACTAACCCTCCTAAATAAATTCCAAAGGTTCAAGGGCCATTCCAAAGTGATTACACCATATTTCAACACCAAAGGTTGATTCATGAAGAGAATAACACTCCTATAGTGTAGTGGTGTGATTGACGGTTGTTGTGAGCTACATCGGCTGGGGATTTCAAGTTGTATATACTTCCTAAGGTAAGTAAATCATGTCCTTGGGATCGATCTCGGTCTCGGCCAATTTCGGTCTCGATTGGTCTCTATTTGTTCGACCTCTATCTTGGCTCGATATCGATCTTGGGTGATCCCAACCTTGGTCAGTTTCTAGGGCTCGAACTCAGCAGCCTGACTTCATATCATAGATCGATATTATAATGATGAACTTCGGTCCATCATGCCCCAATCTCGGTTACTCACACAAAGGGTAAACTCGGTTTTGACCGTATACAGATAGTCCCCTCGTTTCTCGAAAAGAATGTAGCGAGAAACGATATGATTTTTCAACCTCTGACTGGATACACACTGACGTCTGCCGTCAAGCACGATTGTGACGTATGTGAAAAATGTCCCGTCGGTTAAGTTACCAAGTAATTAAATGCACGTCAGTCGATGATCGGCCACTGCCAATTTTGAACCGTCATTGTGAAATCTATAAATAGCCCCCTTCTTCATTATTTTAAACCTTTACCTTCAACTCTTCTCATCCCAACCTTCATAGTTCTTCGCCTTCTCCAAAGTTCTCTATTTCTAGGTTTAGAAATTTCTTTGCCTATTCTTCACCAAACACAAAAATATTTCAATTTCCCGTCTTCTTTATTCTTGAAAATATAGATGGATAAGATATCTAAAACCGTTCCTCAGAAAGAGGCTGCTTCCTCATCTCGGCCGGCCGGTGAGAAACCGATGGTGGAGCCACATCTTGAAAAACTCGTTGCCGGGGGATATGTTATCGATTCCGACTTTAAGGTCGAGAAACCCTCAACGGTTGTTAGTTGATGTGAGCCGGTATCGAGATATATATGCTCGATACCCAAAAGCCTTCTTGATTTGGTGAAGAAAGATTGTGGTTAAGAAAACAAAGAGGTTGTTATACCGGCACCGGAGGAAGCAATCACTACCCACGTGGAACAGTAATTGAGTGTTTACACTCCTCCTTTCACGCTGGGACCCCTCGATCCGGTCATCATCGACTTCTACAAGGAGTACCAAGTGACCCTCGGCCAAATACATCCTTCTTTCTGGAGGATTGTACTACTGCTCCATTTCTTTGTGAGCAAAATCGACTGGCTTCGCTTCACCCTCAACCACCTCGTAAGATTATATAGCCCTTGTCTTTACCGAGGTTGGCTAATAAAGCTTCAACGCCAGGCCACCAAGGCATTCACCTCGAGCATAGATGAAGACAAAGATCGGGGTTGGATGAGCCGATTTGTTCGAGTGAAGACCTCGGACCTAATCCCGGCTGAGAGTATGCCATTTCCCGAGAAATGGGATATGAACCGTACGTGTGATTCTATTTTTAGTTTTTGTTGTTTTTTACTTCTTCATCTTTTCTTATCTGTGTTTTTCTTGACACAGTTGTTGGTTGGATTTCGAGTGCGGTTCCCCATCTCGAGAACTACGTCAGGAGCCTGTTTCGACGTCAACATATGTCGGGCGCGCATGGCATGATTTGTCAAAGGGTCGGTGGGAGGCTCGTACTCATGGTAAACCTTCCTCTTGGCTCACCGATCTGTTCAAGTGGTTTTTCAGGCATAACCGAAGAAGTGTGTCAAAGGGTCGAGTGAAGGTCTCGGAAAAGACACGGTTATGAGACCCCCATCAGGTGATGAAGAAGTTTTACCGCCTATCTCAAAACTAGAGAAGGTGATTAAGAGAAAAAGGGCCTCGAACTCTGAGGGTCAAAAACCCAAAATGAGAGCGGCTCGTAAACCCAAGGTGAACGTAATCCCTTTCACTATGGAGTGTGTCCTGAGTTTAAGGGATGAAGAAGAAGAAAGTGATTTCGGGCTATTGTCCCGTGCACGGGCTAGCACCGATACTCATAATACTTCGGTATTGGTGGGAATTGATGCTTCTCCGACCAGGCTTGATGAGGTCGAGTATGGGACTTCTACCCAAGTTCCCGAGCCGTGGGACACCGAGGGTGTTTTACCTCGGGGCAAAGAGACCGTCAACGAAGCTGCGGATGCCGGTGTGCAAACCGAGCTTGAGGCTCCCCAAGACGTAGGCGGCGCCCAAAAAGACCTGCTCGGTGCAATATAGATCGGGGATTCCCCCTCTTTCATTTCTTTCTCCCAGTCTATGATACGTGACGCTCAAGCTGTGGAGACTTGTCACGGGGAAGGAGCCCATGGAGGGAAGGATCCTTTCCGTGGTTATTTTATTGGGGTAGAAGATGTCACCGGTCAAAGTGACTTGGACGCTCCGAAGAAGAGCTCGAGCGAGGTGGGACTGCCTTGCCTTTTTAACGAAGCCTAACAGGCCCTGAATCGGGTAAGTTCATACTTTCTTTGCCAATTTTCATACTTATGTTTTTATTTCCTTGTATAATCCCTTCTTATTTTTGTAGGCTTCTATGCTTCATCACGAGGCTTTTTTCCAATCCTGAGGGAAGCTGAGCCGGTACGAAGCCGAAGTTCGAAGGCTTACTGAGGAGAGAGATGCCCTAAAGCTTCTCAGTAAGAAGAGAGAAGAAGAAGTATAAGGACTTCGGGCTGAGCTGACGTATCTCGGAAAGAACAAGCTGATCTGGCCGAGCAGGTAAAAAGAATCTTTGAATTTAAAGATATTGACTCGGGAGTGATGGCTAACAGTTTTGTAAGGCCCCGTAAAATTTTTCAAAGGAAAAATAATGTTTCATGGTGCCGGACTAGGCTCACGTGTTTGTGGATTGTAGAAAAAATATTGACTCGGACATTTTGGGTTGAACAATGCACCGAAAAGTAAAGGAAAAATTTTGGCAGAAAAGTGCATTTTTGCGGTCCATTATGCGACCGCAGAATCACTCTGCGGGCCGCATAATGGCCACAGAAGTGAGGCAGGAGAGGGTCAGTCTGGAAGCAATTATGCGGTCGACTATACGACCGCATAACTGTTCTATGGTGCATTATGTGACCGTAGAATAGTTATGCAGACCGCATAGTGACCGCAGACACAGACATATTTTTGGTCAGCAATTATGCGACCGATATGCGTTTCGCATGTTGATTATGCCATCACAGACCTTGTTCCGGAGCTCCATTTTTGTGTTTTTAAAAGCCGACCCTACTTCGTTAAATACACTCTTTGGGCTATTTTTTGAGCTATAATCTGATATTTTAGAGTGAGAGAGAGTGCCCTAGAGTGAGAAGGTGTTCTTCACTAGTTGTTCTTCAATTCTTGCTAAATTTTTGGAAGATTAAGAAGGGAAACTCAGTAGGTTTTCATCCTAGAGGTAAGATTCTACACCCTAACCCTCAATTTCGAATTCTGTCTAGAAATGGGTAATTAACAAGATAATATTTGGTCATGAGAGTTGTTTATTTTACATGCATATGTTATCAAAGGGTGTACGGAGATTATTGAGCTAAAAACGGTAAAGATTGGGTTGTGGGATGATGATATCCTCCATATAAGGACCTTAAAACCTTAATGCACACCTAGTGTTTGATAAAATGCTCAAATGAGCTAGAACCATAATCATCTTACTAATTTTGGTTCAATTTGTTATATTTCTAAAATAGATTAAAATTGCTAAGAATTCTAGAACGTTTTAGAGTTTAAGAAAGCTCGATTGAGGTATGTTGGCTAAACTCTTCTCCTAGAATTTGATCCCACGATATTCATGTGAATTATGTAAGTCCCGAGTGATTCACTATAAAATTTGCTATTTCGAGTAAGATTGGGTTGAAAGATGTATGTTTAACAAGTATCCCCAAATGCTTTATTCATGTTATGTTATCAATTGAGGATGTGTTAAAATATGGGCTATGCATTAATAATGTTTCGACTTCAAGTCATGTTCAAACGAAGGCTATTATGCCAAATTTTGTGAAATATCTCTATGTGCCTTATACTCTAAATTGCTCACATGTGTACTACACACCTTGATTTGAATTGTATTTGTTGTTGATAATGATGATGATAGTTGAAATTGAAAAGGTGAACATGAAATACTAAATATGGCCAACGTGCCAAGAATGATCTTATAATTATGGCTATTAGTGCCAATGAAATGAAAAGATGTGAAAGTAATATGAAATGCGATGATTGATATAAAAAGGTTGATGTCTCAAATAAGACAGCCTAGCCAATCGAGTCATGATCGGTTACCATGCCGCACACATGGTTGTGATTGTGCTGGATATTATAATTGAAATTGTGATTGTGGTCGATGTCCCTAATGGATAGCCTAGCCAATCGTCTCGTGATCAGACTCCGTGTTAAAGACGGTGGTATTGATATTGAGAGTAATTATTGTTGATGTGTCAAATGAGATAGCCTAGCCGATCGGGTCGTGATCGGACTCCGTGCTGAGAGTACGGTGGTACTGGTTTTGTGAATAATGGTATTGTGGACAATGGTATATCGATACTAAAAATCTCCCAATGTGAGATATGGAAATAAATTTGAAAATTGTCTTGATCCTAAATTGAGGTTTGATGTTGATTAAGGCTTTCATTGATATTATGATAATCTTGTTTGTATTATTTTTCATTCTATTGAGAGGGTGTTTAGTTAAACATACTAGTGCTATTCGACAGTACTAACGTCCCTTTTGTTGGGGCCGCTGCATCTTTAAATGGATGCAGGTGGTTCCACAGCAGGAGATATTGATCAGTGATAGCAATACACCTTCTTCCCAGCTGACTTGGTGAGCCCCACTTCATCCCGGGGTCATGAATCTTTTGTACTTTGTGTATTATGTGTGAGGTATAGCCGGGCCTTATTGCCGGCATTATCATTGTACTCTTCTTAATCTATAGAGGCTCCGTAGACATAGTGTGGGTTATGCATTAGTGCTGGGATACTCAAAATATGTTATGTTGTGGTTGTATTACTTGTTCCACTTGAGACTTTAACAAAACTGATGAAAACTATTGGAAATGAATTGGTATTGTAGACATAATCATGTTTTTGTCTAATTAATGTAAATATGTATTATCTTCATTCGTGGATGAGTTTGGGTAGAAGGAAATCTAACAGGCTTGCTCGGTCGGGTTCACTCGATTGAGCGCCGGTCGCGCTCCTCAGTTTTGGGGCGTGACAAACTTGGTATCAGAGCCTAAGGTTTTAAAGTGTCATAGGATGTCTCGGAGCCATTTCTAGTAGAGTTCTTATTATCGGTGTGTTGTTGGCCACATTTATAATTAGGATGCTACATGGGTATTTAGGAATAATACCCTTCTTTCATGTTCTTGATTGTCCGATAAAGCTGGTTATAAGATTTTCCCTCGTTTAACTCCTGAATTGCTCTACCACAACTGATCAGACCGCACCTGTCCCTACACCTACTGAAGGTGCAACGGTTCCACCAACTGATATTCCAGTTCCACCTCTAGTTCCAGCTTCCGATTCTGGTATTTCTGATGTTGATCTTAGGGAGCCATACAAATGTTGGCTCAGATAGTGGCATCCAAAGCCCAGAGATCAAATGTTGCACCAACTTCTTCCAGTCAGCCAGGGGATTCTACTAGTTCCAAAGTGAACAGGTTTCTCTAGTTGGATTCTCCAGTGTTCACGGGTACTAACCCAGAGGAGGATCCCCAGGAGTTCATTGATGAGATGCACAAGACTCTCTGAGTTATGCGTGCTACTGAGACGGAGGAAGTGGAATTAGCTTGAAAGAGGTGGCATATTCTTGGTTTGAACTATAGGAGGAGTCCCGTGAAGAAGGGAGACCTCCGGCGAGGTGGGGTGAGTTTGCCGATGCCTTCATTGATCATTTCTTGCCTATCGAGACTAAGGCAGCCCGTGCTACCGAGTTTGAGAACTTGAGGCAAGGTAGCCTGAGTGTGTGGGATTACCATATGAGATTCGCATACCTGTCTAAGTATGGTATTTACATGCTACCCACTGTGGAGCCTAGAGTGCGCCGATTTGTATAGGGCTTTAGTCCCTTGGTATTTAATGCAGCTGCTACAGAATGGAGAGAGAGGGTAGTAATAAGGCCCGATCTACGGGCAACTTTGGTGGTTCTTCTGATGGCGGCAGGTCAGCCTTCAGAGGAGGGTCGTCAGGGCCATCACAGTCCTTTGCTTAGTCTTCGGCTAGTGCACCACCATTAGGGCCCAGTCAGCAGCAACAGTGGAGCCGTTTCGGGCCCAGTCAGGGCAACAGTGGATCCAATCAATAGGGTCGTCATGATGGTAGACTCCAGCAGCAGAGGAGGCTCCCATGTCCTAGGTGTGGAAAGATGCACCTAGGAATATGCTACATGGACTTACCCATATGCTACGGATGCAGATTGAGGGGTCACATTCTGAGGGATTGTCGTTCGTCCCGCCAGAGTGTGAGAAGAGGCATGGCACAACCAGCCAGTTCTGTAGCTACTACATCTGCAGCACCTCCTCCAGCTCGAGGCACTCCAACACCCATAGGGCATGGTGCAGCTAGGGGTGGAGCACAGAGTTTGGGAGGATCCGGTCATTTCTATGCAATGAGGGGTCGCCAGAATTCAAAGGCTTCTCCAGATGTTGTCACAGGTATATTGACTGTCCAATATCATGATGTATATTCTCTTATTGATCCCGGTTTGACTTTGTCATATGTCACACCTTATGTTGCTATGGAATTTGGGATAGAACCAGAACAGCTTTATGAGCCGTTCTCTGTATCTACTCCGGTTGGTGAGTCTATTTTGGCCGTGCGGGTTTATAGGGATTGTGTTATCACGTTGCATGGTCGGGACACCGTGGCCGATCTTATTGAATTGAGAATGGTCGATTTTGATGTGATAATGGGGATGGATTGGCTTTATTCGTGTTTTTCCAAGCTTTATTCCCGAACCAGAATATTTAGGTTCGAATTTCCAAATGGGCCAGTTATTGAGTGGAAGGGTGATGATGTAGTGCCGAAGGGTAGGTTTATTTCTTACCCTAAGGCCACGAAAATGATCAAAAATGGATGTATTTACCAATTGGTCTGGGTTACGGACACCGATGCTGATGCACCTACACTTGAGTCTGTGCCTGTTGTGAATGAATTTTCGGGAGTCATTCCGGATGAACTCCCTGGGATCCCAACAGACAGGGAGATTGATTTTGGGATTGATGTGATACCAGACGCACATCCTATATCTATTCCACCCTACAGAATGGCACCGACATAATTGAAGGAGCTAAAGGAACAATTGAGAGATTTGTTAGAAAAGGGATTTATCCGCGTAAGTGTGTCGCCTTGGGGCACACCGGTCCTTTTTGTAAGAAAGAAAGATGGATAATTGAGAATGTGTATTGACTATCGGCAGCTTAATAAGGTCACAATCAAGAGTAAATACCCACTGCCAAGTATAGATGACTTGTTTGATCAATTGCAAGGTGCCAGGTACTTCTCCAAGATTGATTTAAGATCCGGGTATCACCTATTGAAGACCAGGGAGCAGGATATTCCAAAAACAGCTTTTAGGACCCGGTATGGGCATTTGGAGTTTCTAGTGATGTCTTTTGGGCTAACAAATGCCCCAGAAGCCTTCATGGATCTTATGAATCGAGTTTTTAAGCCATTCCTCGACTCTTTTGTGATAGTGTTTATTGACGATATTCTTGTATATTCACGAAGTAGAGAAGACCATGCCGATCATCTCAGGGTAGTTCTGCAAACCCTACATCAGCACCAGTTATATGCAAAGTTTTCAAAGTGTGAATTTTGGCTTGAATCAGTCACATTCTTAGGTCATGTTGTCTCTAGTGAGGGGATTAACGTTGATCCTCAGAAAATTGCAGTTGTGAAGAATTGGCCAAGGCTTACAACTCCAACAGAGATTCGTAGTTTCTTAGGCTTAGTTGGATATTACAGAAAGTTTGTGTATGGGTTTTCTACTCTTGCCTCTCCATTGACTAAATTGATGTAGAAGGCAATTAAGTTCCAATGGTCAGATGCTTGTGAAAAGAGTTTTCAGGAATTGAAAGCAAGATTGACTACGACACCGGTGTTGACTCTACCAGAGGGTATAGATGGTTTTGTGGTATATTGTGATGCTTCAAGAATCGAGCTTGGATGTGTATTAATGCAACATGTAAAGGTTATAGCTTATGCTTCAAGGAAACTCAAAAATCATGATAAAACTATCCAACACATGATTTAGAACTTGCGGCAGTGGTATTTGCATTGAAAATTTGGCGTCATTATTTATATGGGGTCAATGTGGATATATTCACGGACCATAAGAGACATCAATATATTTTCAAGCAGAAGGAATTGAATTTGAGGCAGAGAAGATGGCTTGAGTTACTCAAGGACTACGACATTGATATTCTATATCATCCGGAAAAGGCCAATGTTGTGGCAGATGCTCTTAGCCGGAAATCCATGTGTAGTTTTGCTCACTTGGAGGCATATCAAAGGCCATCGGCCAAGGAAATTCACTGATTGGCTAGCTTGGGAGTTCGTTTTATGGACTCTAGTGAGGGAGGGGTGATTGTACAAAATAGGGCTGAATCATCACTTGTTGTGAAAGTCAAGAAAAAATAGTACAATGATCCATTGTTAGCACAACTAAAAGAGGGGATTCATAAACATAAGACCATGACCTTTTCTCTTGGCATGGATGATGGTACACTAAGGTACCAAGGGTGACTATGTTTTCCAAATGTGGATGGTCTCTGGGAAAGAATTATGACTGAAGCTCATACTTCTAGGTATTCCGTGCACCCAGGTTCTACAAAAATGTATCATAATCTTAAGGAAGTCTATTGGTGGAATGACATAAAGAGGAATATGGCGGACTTTGTGGCAAGATGTCCGAATTGTCAGTAAGTGAAGGACGAACACCAAAGGCCCAGCGGGTTGGCACAGAACATAGAAATTCCGATGTCGAAATGGGAAACGATTAATATGGACTTTGTGGTAGGATTACCGCGCACTCCGCGCAAGTTTGACTCAATTTGGGTGATTGTGGATCGACTCATGAAATAAACACACTTTTTGCCGGTTAAGTCTACCGACACAGTGGAGTTGTATGCTCAGTTGTATATCAAAGAAATAGTCAGGTTGCATGGCACCCCAGTTTCCATTATTTTTGATCGGGGAGCACAATTCACTGCTAATTTTTGGAAGAAATTTCAGCAAGGTTTGGGTACTCAGGTGAATCTTAGTATAGCCTTTCACCCGCAGACTGACGGGTAGGCAGAGCGGACTATTCAAACGCTTGAGGATATATTGCGCGCTTGTGTTCTAGACTTCAAAGGTAGCTGGGATGATCATTTACCACTCATAGAATATGCATACAACCATAGCTATCATGCTAGCATTCAGATGGCACCGTTCGAGGCTTTATATGGTAGGAGATATAGATCTCCCATTGGGTGGTTCATAATTGGGGAGGCAGAGTTGATAGGGCCAGACCTTGTGCATCAAGCCATGGAAAAAGTTAATATCATTAAGGAGCGGTTGAAGACTGCTCAGAGTCGTCAGAAATCCTATTCGGATGTTCGTCGTAGGGATTTGGAGTTCAAATAAGATGATTGGGTATTCTTGAAAGTTTCCCCCATGAAAGGGGTAATGCGATTTGGTAAGAAATAGAAATTGAGTCCGAGGTATGTCAGACCGTACAAATTCATTCAGAGGATCGGTGAGGTGGCGTACAAGCTTGAGCTACCACCTGAGATATCATTAGTACACCCGGTGTTTCATGTGTCTATGTTGAAGAAAATAGTTGGAGATCCGACACTAATTGTTCCGGTTGAGACTATTGAGGTAAATGAGAAATTGACTTACGAAAAGACTCTGATTTCCATTATTGATCGGCAAGTCCGAAAATTGAGAAATAAAGAAATTGCCTCCGTGAAAGTGTTATGGCGAAACCAACAGGTTGAAGAGGTCGCTTGGGAGGTCGAGGAAGAAATGAAGAAAAAGTATCCTTATTTGTTCTAATAACCATATAATTATAAAGTTGTGATCTAGGAATTTTTTTTATAAGACTTACTTTTTATAAATTTTGTATCATTTGAACAATTGGCGTAAGGGAGTTCCTTTCTGGAAATATATTGCTTATGAGGCCACAATTGGTGTTGTTTAATATTATTTTACTTCGTTGGATTATGTATATACTGTTAGGATGTGTTTCTGGGGCTCTCTGACAGGTGGATAGGCCCATTTACAAAGGAAACTCTGGCAAAACTTTTGGAAATTTAGGGAGTTAGTCAAATTTGGGATTGCTGGTGTATGGTATTAAAAATTGAGATGCATAAGATGCTAATAACATATTTTACCCGTCATTCGAGGACGAATGATCCTAAGTGGGGGAGAATGTAAGGCCCCGTAAAATTTTGCAAAGGAAAAATAATATTTCATGGTGCCGGACTAGGCTCCCGTGTTTGTTGATTGTGGAAGTGAGGCAGGAGAGGGTCGGTCTGGAAGCAATTATGCGGTCGACTATGCGACCGCATAGTGACCGCAGACACTGACAAATATTTGGTCGTTTTGGTCAGCAATTATGCGACCAATATGGGGTCCGTATACTGATTATGCGATCGCATATGCGATCGCAGACCTTGTTCTAGAGTTCCATTTTTGGGTTTTTTAAACCCGACCCTATTTCGTTAAATACAGTTTTTGGGCCATTTTTGAGCTATAATCTAACATTTTAGAGTGAGAGAGAGTGCCGTAGAGTGAGAGGGTATTCTTCAATAATTGTTCTTCAATTCTTGCTAATGTTTTGGAAGATATAGAAGGGAAACTCGCTAGGTCTTCATCCTAGAGATAAGATTCTACACCCTAACCCTCAATTTCGAATTTTGTCTAGAAATGGTTAATTAACAAGATAATATTTGGGCATGAGAGTTGTTTATTTTACATGCATGTGTTATCAAAGGGTGTAGGGAGATTGTTGAGCTAAAAATGGTAAAGATTGGGTTGTGGGATGATGATATCCTCCATAAAAAGGACCTTGAGTTTAAGGAATTCTTAGATTCAAGTTGCTAAGAATTCCGGAACGTTTTATAGTTTAAGGAAGCTCGATTGAGGTATGTTGGACAAACTCTTCTCCTAGAACTGGATCCCACGATATTCATGTGAATTATGTAAGTCCTGAGTGGTTCATTATAAAATTGGCTATTCCGAGTTAGATTGGGTTGAAAGATGTATGTTCAACAAGTATCCCCAAATGCTTTATTCATGTGTTAAAATATGGGTTGTGCATTAATACTGTTTCGACTTCAAGTTAAGTTCAAACGAAGGTTATTAATCCAAATTTTGGGAAATATCTCTATGTGCCTTAGACTCTAAATTGCTCACATGTGTACTAAACACCTTGATTTTAATTGTATTTGTTGTTGTTGATGATGATGATAGTTGAAATTGAAAAGGTGAGCATGAAATACTAAATATGGCCAACGTGCCAAGAATGATCTTATAATTAGGGCCATTAGTACCAATGAAATGAAAAGATGTGAATGTAATATGAAATGCGATGATTGATATAAAAAGGTTGATGTCTCGAATAAGACAGCCTAGCCGATTGGGTCGTGATCGGATACCATGTCGCACACCTGGTGATGATTGTGCTGGATATTGTAATTGAAATTGTGATTGTGGTCGATGTCTCTAATAGATAGCCTGGTCGATCGGGTCGTGATCGAACTCCGTGTTAAAGATGGTGGTCTTGATATTGAGAGTAATTGTGGTTGATGTCTCTAATGAGATAGCTTAGTCGATCGGGTCGTGATCGGACTACGTGCTGAGTGTACGGTGGTAATGGTTTTGTGAATAATGGTATTGTGGAAAATGGTATATCGATACTTAAAATCTCCAAATGTGAGATGTGGAAATAAATTTGAACATTATCTTGATCCTAAATTGAGGTTTGATGTTGATTTTGGTTTCATTGATTTTATGATAATCTTGTTTGTATTATTTGTCATTCTATTGAGAGGGAGTTTAGGTATACATACTAGTGATATTCGACAGTACTAACGTCCCTTTTGCCGGGGGTGCTGCATCTTTAAATGGATGCAGGTGGTTCCACAGCAGGAGATATTGATCAGTGAAAGCAATACACCTTCTTCCCAGCTGACTTGGTGAGCCCCACTTCATCCCGGGGTCATGAATCTTTTGTACTTTGTGTATTATGTTTAAGTTATAGCCAGGGCCTTGTTTCCGGCATTATCATTGTACTCTTCTTTATCTATAGAGGCTCTGTAGACATAGTGTGGGTTGTGTATTGGTGCTGGGAAAGACAAACTATGTTATGTTGTGGTTGTATTTCTTGTTCCTCTTGAGACTTTAAGAAAAATGATGAAAACTATTGGAAATGAATTGGTATTGTAGACATGATCATGTTTTTGTCTAATTAATGAAAATATGTATTATCTTCATTCGTAGATGAGTTTGGGTAGAAGAAAATCTAACAGGCTTGCTCGGTCAGGTTCACTCGGTTGAGTGCCAGCGCACTCCTCTGTTTTGTAGAGTGACAAGTTCGGTCCCGCAGGTCAAGCAAAAGTCTGATGCAATCAAGCAGCTTCGTGTTGAAGTTGACGCAGCGAAATAAGAGGCCGAGGAATGGAAGAAGAACATGGACCGCCTCGTCTTAGAAAAGGAGACTACCTGAACTCAACTGGCTTCGGATGAGACCCAACTCTGAATCTTGAAAGAGAAAGCTTTGGTGCAAGCCAAGAAAATTGAGGAGTTCCAGTCTCAGTTGAGCTCAGCAAATTCTGATCGAGGGAGACTACCCACAGAACTTGCCGTGGCTAATTCGGAGGCCGAAAAAACCATGGCCAATGCTGATGCAATGGTGGTCGTTTATCAATCTGATGCCGAAGTTGCTCAGGTTCGAGCAAAAGAGGTCACTGAGGCCGCTCAGGCTTGAGCAAACTGGGTTGTCGAGCATGTTTAATGCTAGTCTTGAAGGGACACTCTCGAAGAGATCCATGCTCGTGGCTTCAATACTTCAGTTGAGATCGAGAAAGCTAAGGAACTTGAAGCCGAACCAGAGTGTTGGTCTTTTCTAATGATGATAACACCGGGAGTGCGAGCGGATCTGAAAGTGAAGGGGGCCTCGAGGGCGAAGACGCTGCTCCCGGAGAGGACTAAGTCTTTTAGTATTTTTTGTGTTTCTTATCAGACCGTTTTGGTCTTTTGTAAATAAATTTGATCGGACCATGCTGCCCTTGTAAATGATTTTTGACATGTATAAAAACCATTATTCCTTTCTACCTTGTAGAATTGTGAAGTTGTTTTCTGATCGATACCGAACTAGTGTAGCCCTTAGGCATTCTGATCGAGTGAGTGCTTGCTCGAACTCGAATTAAGCTTTATTGTCGAGTGAGTGTTTGCTCGAACTCGAAGCAATGTAGCCCTTAGGCTTTATGGTCGAGTGAGTGTTTGCTGAAACTTGAAGTAAAATAACAGCCCTTAGGCTTTATGGTCGAGTGAGTTTTTGCTCGAACTCAAAGTAAAATAATAGCCCTTAGAATTTATGGTCGAGTGAGTTTTGGCTCGAACTCGAAGTAAAAAAACAACCCTTAGGCTTTGTGGTCGAGTGAGGGTCTGCTCGAACTCGAAGCAATGTAGCCCTTAGGCTTTATGGTCGAGTGAGTGTTTGCTCGAACTCGAAGTAAAATAACAGCCCTTAGGCTTAATGGTCGAGTGAGTGCTTGGTCGAACTCGAAGTAAAAAGCATCTCTTAGGCTTTGTCGTGATTCCTGGTTGCTGGCCCGCGCACGGGCTAGCACCAATACTCATAATACTTCGGTATCGGTGGGATTTGATACTGCTCCGACCAGGCTTGATGAGGTCGAGGAGGGGACTTCAACCCAAGTTCCTGAGTCGAGAGAGACTAGGGATGTTTTACCTAGGGGCAAAGAGACTGTCGAAGAAGTTACAGATGCTGGTGTGCAAACCGAGCTTGAGGCTCCCCAAGGATGGAGGCAGCACCCAAAAAGACCTGCTCGGGGCAATAGAGATCGGGGATTCCTCCTCTTTCCCTTCTTTCTCCCAATCGATGATACGTGATGCTCAAGTTGTGGAGACTTGTCATGGGGAAGGATCCCATGGAGGGAAGGATCCTTTCCGTAGTTATTTTATTAGGGTAGATGATGTCACCGGTCCGAGTGACAAGGAGGCTCCGAAGAAGTGCTCGAGCGAGGTGGGAGTGCCTTGTCTTTTTAACGAAGCCCAACAGGCCCTGAATCGGGTAAGTTCATACTTTCTTTGCCAATTTTCATACTTTTGTTTTCTTTCCTTGTATATTCCCTTCTTATTTTTGTAAGCTTATGTGCTTCATCACGAGGCATTTTTCCAATCCCGAGGGGAGACGAGCCGGTACGAAGCCAAAGTTCGAAGGCTTACTGAGGAGAGAGATGCCCTAAAGCTTCTCAGTTAGAAGAGAGAAGGAGAAGTAAAAGTACATCAGGCCGAGCTAAAGTATTTGGAAAAGAACAAGCTGATCTGGCCGAGTAGGTAAAAAGAATCTTTGAATTTAATGATATTGAATCGGGAGTGATGGCTATCAGTTCAGTCCGGCAGGTCGAGCAAAAGTTTGATACGATCAAGTAGCTTGAAGTTGAAGTGGACGCAAAGAAATCAGAGGCTGAGGAACTGAAGAAGAACATAGATCGCCTCACCTCAGAAAAGGAGACTGCCCGAACTCAACTGGCTTCAGCTGAGACCCAACTCCGAAGCTTGAAAGGGAAAGCCTTAGTGCAAGCCAAGAAAATCGAGGAGTTCCGGTCTCAGTTGAGCTCAGCAAATTCTGATTGAGAGAGACTGGCCACAGAACTTGCCATGGCTAATTCGGAGTTCGAAAAAACCATGGCCAATGCTGATGCAATGGTGGCCATTTATTGATCTGATGCCGAAGGTTCTCAGGTTCAAGAAAAGGAGGTCATTGAGGCCGCTCAAGCTCGAGCAAACTGGGTTGCCGAGCATGTTAAATGGTTGTATCGAAGGGACACTCTCGAAGAGATCCATGCTCGTGTCTTCGATCTTTCAGCCGAGATCGAAAAAGCTATGGAGCTTGAAGCCGAACCAGAGTATTGGTCTTTCCTGATGATGATGACACCGGGAGTGCGAGTGGATCTGAAAGTGAAGGGGGCCTCGAGGGCGAAGACGCTGCTCCCAAAGAGGTCTAAGTCTTTTAGGTTTTTTTGTGTTTCTTATAAGACCGTTTTGGACTTTTATAAATAAATTTGATCGGACCATGCTGCCCTTGTAAATGATTTTTGACATGTATATTAAACTTTCTGCCTTGTAGAATTGTGAAGTTGTTTTCTGATCGATACCGACCTAGTGTATCCCTTAGGCCTTCTGATCGAGTGAGTGCTTGTTCGAACTCGAATTAAGCTTTATAGTCGAGTGAGTGTTTGCTCGAACTCGAAGTAATGTAGCACTTAAACTTTATGGTCGAGTGAGTGTTTGCTCACACTCAAAGTAAAATAACAGCCCTTAGGCTTTATGGTCGAGTAAGTGTTTGCTCGAACTCGATGTAAAATAACAGCCCTTAGACTTTATGGTCGAGTGAGTGTTTGCTCGAACCCGAAGTAAAAAACAACCCTTAGGCTTTATGGTCGAGTGAGGGTCTGCTCGAACTCGAATTAATGTAGCCCGTAGGCTTTATGGTTGAGTGAGTGTTTGCTCTAATTCGAAGTAAAATAACAGCCCTTAGGCTTAATGGTCGAGTGAGTGTTTGCTCGAACTCAAAGTAAAAAACATCCCTTAGGCTTTGTAGTCGAGTGAGGGTTTGGTCGAACTCGAAGTAAAATAACAGCCCTTAGGCTTTATGGTCGAATGAGTGTTTGCTCAAACTCGAAGTAAGAAATAGTCCTTAGGCTTTATTGTCCAGTGATTTTTTGCTCGAACACGAAGTAAAAAACAGCCCTTAGGCTTTATGGTCGAGTGAGTGTTCGCTCGAACTCGTAGTAAAGGTAGCCCTTAAGCTTTATGGTTGAGTGAGAACGATCGCTCGAACTCGAATTAAGGTAGCCTTTAGGCTATATAGAGCTTCATTTCGTTGATTTTTCGGATGGCAGTCCCCGATTTATGGGGTAATTATTCAAACTCCAGTCAAGGTAGAAGCATCTTTTTGAGATATGAGATATGGGTAAAGAAGAAATTTCTCTTTATAAGTCATTATACATGTCTTCATGTTTTTGTGCCAGGGCTCGAGCAAACTACGCGGACATGGTTTGTTTGACCATTTGGCCCTTACAATTTTTTCCTATCGAGACCCTGTTGCATAGAACTTGATATATTCGAGGGCAATGCCCCCCAGTATTCGAGGTTGATTGTAAAGAGGCCTCGGATACTGTTGAATTGTTCTAAGTTAGCACGATCAATGGTTACGTCATTAAAAACCTCGCCAAAAAAACTATTTGGGACAAAACCGGTCTAACGGAAAAAGAGTGCAACACGTGCTTTCAGACATAAAGGCTTCGAGTTGAAGAATCCATCCCTGTTTCTGGTGGAACACCTGTAAGGGTTAATTTCGAAATACAAATGAACATAGGAGGGTCCTACCTTAGCAGTAGTATCATTTTAGGTGCGACACGTTCCAATTGCTCAGTAGTTGTTTGTCGTTTATCACACCGAGCTTGTAAGATCCTTTTCCGATAATTTCAAGAACCTGATACGGTCCTTACTAGTTCGGACCCAGTTTCCCTTCATTCAGATTTTGGGTGTTGAAGGGTGACTTTCCTTAGCACCAAGTCCCCGATATTAAAATGTCGAAGATTGGTTCTTCGATTGTAGTACCTTTCGATCCGCTGTTTTTGGGCAGCCAAACGGACGAGAGCGGCTTTTCGTCTATCGTCCAATAATTCTAGACTCTTATTCATGGTCTCGTTGTTCGACTCCTTTGTTGCATGTCGAAACCTAATGCTAGGTTCTTCGACATCAACCGGGATCAGAGCTTCGACATCATAAAACAACGAGAATGGCGTTGCTCCGGTACTGGATTTCGATGTTGTGCGGTAATCCCATAGGACCTCGGGTAGTATTTCTCTCCATTTTCCTTTAGCGTCGGTCAATCTCTTCTTAAGATTTTGGATGATGGTTTTGTTGGTCGATTCGGCTTGTCCGTTCCCGCAGGGATGATAAGGTGTTGATAGGATCCTTTTGATCTTGTGATTCTCGAGAAATTTAGTTACTTTGCTGCCGATGAATTATTTTCCATTATCACATACAATCTCGTATGGCATACCGAATCGACATATGATGTGGTCCCAAATGAAGTCTATTACTTCTTTTTCTCTGACTTTCTCGAAAGCATGTGCTTCAAACCATTTAGAGAAATAATCAGTCATAAATAAAATAAACGGAGCTTTACCTGGGGCCGATGGGAGGGGGCCGACGATGTCCATTCCCTATTTCATGAAAGGCCATGGAGATAGGACCGAGTGGAGTAGCTCCCCGGGTTGATGAATCATGGGCGCATGTCTTTGGCATTTGTCGCATTTTCGAATGAACTCCCTTGCATCCCTGCCCATATTGGTCCAATAATACCCTGCTCTGATTACTTTGTGGACCAGCGAATCGGTACCAGAATGGTTTACACAAGTGCCTTCGTGAATTTCCCGTAGGATGTTATCGGTATCTCCTGGTCCCAAACATATTGCCAATGGTCCATCGAACATCCTTCTAAATAGCATTCTGTCGTTGGACAGGGTGAACCATGCTGCCTTTATGTGCAGAGCTCTCGATTCCTTTGGATCTGATGGAAGCTTCCCGTTCTTGAAGTACTCTATATATTTGTTTCTCCAATCTCAGGTTAGACTCGTGGAGTATATATTGGTGTGACCTTCTTCGATCACCGATCTTATGAGTTATACGATAGTCCCCGAGTTGAGTTCGTCATCTTCAACCGATGAACCTAAGTTTACAAGGGCGTCGGCCTCACTATTCTGTTCTCGGGGTAAATGTTGCAAAGTCCATTCCTTAAATAGAGGTATAGTCACCTGTAATTTATCCAAGTACCTCTGCATTCGATCTTGTCGGAGTTTGAAAATCCCGTTAACTTGGTTTACCACGAGGAGGGAATCATACTTAGCCTCTACGACCTCCGCTCCCAAGCTTCTAGCTAGTTCGAGACCTGCAATCATGGCCTCATACTCGGCGTCATGGTTAGTCAATTTTGTAGTTCTGATAGACTATCTTACTACAGTACCTGTGGGCGATTTTAGTACGATGCCTAGTTCGGACCCCTTTGCGTTCGAGGCACCATCCATAAAGAGGCTCCAGACCCCCAAAAGCTCGGGTTTGTACAAAATACTTCGAAGAGGATAAGTTGTTACATCATGTATCGGATGACATTGGAAATATGGTTTTAGTTTTCTAGAGGCATTTATTAAATCAAGTGTTAATTTTTCTAAGTGTGGATACCTAGTTTCGGCCTCGCCTAAGGTCCGACTGACATAATAATAGGGAATTGCGTACCTCGTTCTTTTTGAACCAGGAATTCACTTACCGCTATCTCCGAGACAACTAAGTACAAGTAAAGTTGTTCGTCCACTTTCGGGGTATGAAGTAGAGGCGGGCTCGATAAATACTGTTTCAGTTCCTCCAAAACCTACTGGCATTCCGGAGTCCATGCAAAGTTGGTTTTCTTCTTAAGTAGTGAGAAACATTGGTGGCTCTTATCTGAGGATCTCAAAATGAATCGTCATAGGGCGGCTCTCCGTCCCGTTAGCCTCTACACGACCTTTATATTATCTTCTATCAGATGTCCTCGATAGCTTTGATTTTATCGGGGTTGATCTCGATTTCTCAATTGGATACCATGAAACCAAGAAACTTGCCCAAGCCAACCCCGAATGCACATTTTTCGGGGTTGAGCTTCATAATGTACTCCCTCAGTATGTCGAAAGTTTCCTGCAAATGCTTTAAATGTTCTTCTGCTCGCAAGGACTTAACTAACATGTCATCAATATAAACTTCCATTAAATTTCCTATTTGTTTTTTGAACATTCGGTTTACTAGGCATTGATAAGTTGCACCAGCATTTTTCAGACCGAATAGCATTACGTTATAATAGTAGGTACCGTACTTAGTCATAAACAAGGTCTTTTCTTAATCATCCGGGTTCATCTGTATCTGATTGGCCCCAAAATAGGCATCGAGAAAACTGAGTCTCGTGACCGGCAGTGGCATCGATCATACGATCGATATTAGGCAAAGGAAAAGAATCCTTAAGGCATGCATTATTCAGGTCTATATAATCAATACACATTCTAAGTTTGTTTCGCTTCTTAGGGACTACCACCGCATTTCCTAGCCATTCGGGGTATTTTACTTTTCGAATGGATCCTATTTTAAGAGGTTTGGTTATCTCATCCTTGATGAAGGTATGTTTGACCTCGGGCTGGGGCCTTCTTTTTTGCTTTACCGGATGAAACTTCGGATCCAAGCTTAGTCTATGAGTGGTCGTTTCCAGTGGAATCCCTGTCATGTCAAGAGGGGACCAAGCGAAATAGTTCATGTTAGCTATAAGGAATTGAATAAGCCTTTTCCTGAGCTCGGGATCTAACCCCATGCCCAGGTATACCTTTCGCTCTGGCAGATGATCAATTAGCGTGATTTACTCCAGTTCTTCGACCGTTGATTTGGTAGCGTCGAAATCATCGGGGACCACGAAGGATCGGGGGATCCCATAGTCATCATTTTCGTCAGTCTTTAGATTTTCTAGTTGGGTCAAGGCTGACATTTGTGATTGCTATTTGGTATCGTGTTTTTCCTTTGAATCTGATCCCTTTATCGATGATAGTGAATATATCGAAACTACTTCATCGATGGAAAACATCTACATTGCTCCCCGTAAACCGTTTTGATCCCCTCCGATGTTGGGAATTTCAGAACCTGGTGAAGGGTCGAAGGTACTACTCTCATATTATGGATCCATGGCCTCCCGAACAGGGCGTTATATCTCATGTCGCCCTCAATCACGTGGAACTTCATTTCTTGTATGGTCCCGGCCACGTTTACTGGAAATAATATCTCGCCCTTAGTAGTTTTACATGGCATATTGAATCTTTTTAGTACCAGGGTTGCGGGCACGACCCAGTCCTGGATCAATTAACACACGCTTAACTTGAGTTTTAATCATAAGTACAAATATTACCAGTGCATCGTTATTGGGTTGCATGATTCCTTCCGCATTTTCGTCACTAAAGGACAAAGTTCCTTTAGGTATGTGATCCTGAGTCCGAGATCGTTTCTCTCTTACAATCGACATCTTAGTGCGTGTAAGCACCGGCCCCTGGGGGATATCGATCCCTTCGATTATCATGTGGATGATGTGTTGTGGCACTTCTTATTCGTTTTGTCTCTTAAAATCTCTATTTTTGAAATGGTTTTTGGCCCGGTCACTTAAAAATTCTCGATGGTTCCTTTCATTGAATAACCGGGCTACCTTCACTCTCAACTGCATGCAGTCTTGAGTTCTGTGGCCATGCGTGCCCAGATACTTGCACATTTGATTGGGATTTCTCTGATCTGGATTGGATTGCAGAGGTCGAGGCCACTTAGTATCTTTGATGCATTCGCTGCCCCTGCGATCTCTATTATATGGCTGATATCGGTCCTTGGTTGATCTTGGTTCTCGGTCGATGTCCCTTTTAATAACGGACCCAGAATCCAACTGGTCATCGTCGACTCTAATCTTTGATTGATATTGATTGTGTATATCGGCCCAGGTAACAGCCGGGTACTCGATCAAGTTCTTCTTCAACTGCCGTGAAGCCATCGAGCTTTGTTCGTTCAGTCCTTGAGTGAAAGCTTGAACATCCCAATCATCGGTGACTGGTTGTAGATCAATTCGTTCCATTTGGAAACGAGATATGAACTCTCTTATCATCTCGTTATCTTTTTGCCTTACCTTGAAAAGGTCTGACTTCCTGGTCTCTACCTTTATGGCTTCGACATGTGCTTTTATGAAAGAATTTGTAAGCATAGCAAAAGAATTGATAGAGTTAGGCAGTAAATTATGATACCATACCATTGCCCCCTTTGACAGAGTTTCCCCGAACTTCTTCAATAGTACGGATTCAATCTCATTGTCTTCTAGATCGTTCCCTTTAATGGCACATGTGTAAAAGGTGACATGTTTGTTGGGGTCGGTCGTCCTATTATGTTTAGAAATTTCGGGCATGAGGAACTTCTTGGGGATCGGTTTTGGAGTCGCGCTCAGAGGGGGAAAGGCTTTTGTACAAATTTTTTGGAATCCAAGCCCTTCAATACCGGTGGTGCCCCTGGATCTGATCAAACCTGGAGTTATATGTTTCTACTTTTTTGTCGTTTGATTCAATCCTCTTTTCTCCTAACTCAATTAATTTTGTCAGTTCCTCGAGCATCCTAACAATTTCGGGATTAGTCCCCGACTCTTGTTCATTTGATCTTACTACAGCTGGACCTATAACTGATCTATTTCTACCTGTTGAGCTTGCAACATTTCGAAAATCATACGCAGGCCGATCCCGTCTTCTCCAACATTTTGGGTATTTCTAACTGCAGATCGAGCTCCACCATGAATGCTATTTTCGGGGTCGGAACGTTGGTTTGCCTCGATGGCCATATGTGAATTAATATAAATTGGATATGCGACCCCAGTTCCAATGGGATCGACGAGTGGCCTTTCATCCCCGGTTGTCAGGTTGTTGTTCTTATCTTGAAGGCCAAATTCGTTGTTGATAGGTAGGGCCATTAATTGAGAGTTCATCGTTTTTACCCTGATATCAAAGACACTTCAAAGAGCAAGTATAAAATGGTGTATTTTGAAGAGATTCGTACCAAGTAACCACTGTTATCCTTAGCCCCACGGTGGGTGCCAAATTGTTTACCCGAAAAATGGATAGAGTTAAATTTATGCGTAGTTCTAAGGATACATGGTATAAATTGGTACAAATCATAAAAATAAGTAGAAATATATCGAATTTTGACTATAAAAAGGAATGAATACAAACCCAAATTGAGTAGAGCATCTTTTTTTTAAATGAACAATATGAATCAATATCAAAAGCCCCAAAAAGGATAATATTAGCTAGATGTTATGTAAATCGCAATAATTTCTTAATATAAGAGTGTATGAATGTATGAATGAATCTGTGAATAAATGAATTTTGTCCCCTGAATCAATGATATCCTACTCTTAATATAGTGGATAAATCATACTTTATATATAATTAAAAATACATAGTGGGGATCCCATGATAGATTAATTAATTGGCTTTTCCTTGATTTTCGCCGAGGTTCTCTCCCATGACGTGGCTATAACGGCTCTTGGCCAAACTCGGATGCTCTCGATCGTGATCGGTCTCTATCCGCTCGACCTCTATCTGGGATCGATCTCGGTCTTGGCCGATTTCGGTCTCGATCGGTCTCTATTTGCTAGACCTCTAGATGGGCTCGATATCGATCTTGGCTATTCCCGACCTTGGTCAGTTTCTAGGGCTCGAACGCAACAACCCGACTTCACATCATAGCTTGATATTACAATGATCAACCTCGGTCCATCATGCCACAATCTCAATTTGTCACACGAAGGGCAAACTCGGTTTTGACCGTATACATTAACGTATCTAAGAAACTGGGCATTGTCCTTCCTTTGAATTCCAGTATATTCGATTCCCTATTTGCTTTAGGGAAGTTTATCACAAATACAATAAATTGAAAAACACTAGTATTGTGCATTCTCAGCATATGGCCTTC
This sequence comes from Nicotiana tomentosiformis, assembly GCF_000390325.3. Taxonomy (NCBI): domain Eukaryota; kingdom Viridiplantae; phylum Streptophyta; class Magnoliopsida; order Solanales; family Solanaceae; genus Nicotiana; species Nicotiana tomentosiformis. The sequence goes on from NC_090818.1 coordinate 90,229,903, forward strand.
AAAGTTGAGAGCCACAATATCATCGTTAGTCCCTAGTATGTGGGAATGAATCGTGCTAGGGCGGCTATCTATCCCGTTAGCCTCTGCACGGCCTTTATATTATCTACTATTGTGATGTCCTTGATAGCTTTGATTTTATCGGGGTTGATCTCGATTCCTCGATTGGATACCATGAAATCAAGAAACTTGTCGGAGCCAACCCTGAATGCTCGTTTTATGCTCGCAGGGACTTAACTAACATGTCATCAATATAAACCTCCATTGATTTTCCTATTTGTTTTGTGAATATTCGATTTACTAGGCATTGATAAGTTGCACCAGCATTTTGCAGACCGAATGGCATTACGTTATAACAGTAGGTACCGTACTTAGTGATAAACAAGGTCTTTTCCTGATACTCCGGGTTTATCTGTATCTGATTGTACCCGGAATAGGCATTGAGAAAACTGAAAGTCTCGTGTCCGGCCGTGGCATCGATCATACGATCGATATTAGGCAAAGGAAAAGAATCCTTAGGACATGCATTATTCAGGTCTTTATAATCTATACACATTCTAAGTTTGTTTCCCTTCTTAGGGACTACCACCACATTTGCTAGCCATTCTGGGTATTTTACTTCTCGAATGGATCATATTTTAAGAAGTTTGGTTACCTCATCCTTGATGAAGGCATGTTTGACCTCGGGCCGGGGCCTTCTTTTTTGCTTTACCGGATGGAATTTCGGATCCAAGCTTAGTCTATGAGTGGTCATTTCCGGTGCGATCCTTGTCATGTCAAGATGGGACCAAGAGAAACAATTTATGATAGCTATAAGAAATTGAATAAGCTTCTTCGACCATTGATTAGGTAGCGTCGAAATCATCGGGGACCACGAAGGATCGAAGGATCCCATAGTAAATCATTTTTGTCAGTCTTCAGATTTTCTACTTGGGTCGAGGCTGACGTTTTTGATTGCTATTTGGTATCGCATTTCTCCTTCGAATCTGATCCTTTTGTCGATGATAGTGAAGATATCGAAACTACTTCATCGATGGAAAACATTTCCTTTTGCGGCCGGTTGCTCCCCGTAGACCATTTTGATATAAGGACTCGTAAAAATTTAAACCAAGATAGATTGTGGCGGATGCTCTTAGTCGAAAATCTATGGGTAACTTGGCTCACTTGGAGGCATGTCAAAGGCCATTGGCCCGGGAGGTTCACCAGTTGGCCAGTTTAGGAGTCCGTCTTACAAACTCTAACGAAGGGGGAGTGATTTTATGGAATAGGGCGGAATCATCGCTTTTGACGGAGGTCAAGGAGAAGCAATACAATGATCCTATATTGATGCAGCTGAAAGAAGGGATTCATAAACATAAGACTACGGATTTTTCTCTTGGCATGGATGACGGTACATTACGGTACAAAGGATGACTATGTGTTCCAAACATAGATGGTCTTCGGGAAAGGATCATGGCAGAAGCTCATACTTCTAGATATTTCGTGAACCCAGGTTCTACGAAAATGTATCATGACCTCAAGGAAGTTTATTGGTGGAATGACATGAAGAGGGGTGTGGCGGACTTTGTGGAAAAATGTTCAAACTGTCAACAGGTGAAGGCTGAGCATCAAAGGCCTGGCGGGTGAGCACAGAGTATAGAAATTCCAATATGGAAATAGGAAATGATCAATATGGATTTTGTGCTAGGGTTACCGCGTACTCCGCGTAAGTTCGACTCAATTTGGTTGATCGTGGACTGACTCACAAAATCATCTCACTTCTTGCCGATTAAATCCACCGACACTATGGAACAATATGCTCAATTGTATATCAAGGAAATAGTCAGGCTTTATGGCACTCCAATTTCCATCATTTACGATCGAGGGGCCCAGTTAACAGCTAATTTTCGGAAGAAATTTCAGCAAGGTTTGGGTACGCAGGTAAATCTTAGCACGGCATTCCACCCACAGACTGACGGGCAAGCAGAGCGGACTATTCAAATGCTTGAGGACATGTTGTGTGCTTGTGTGCTTGACTTGAAGGGTAGCTGGGATGATCATTTGCCGCTCATAGAATTTGGTTATAACAACATCTTCCATGCCAGTATTCAGATGACGCCGTTTGAGGCCTTGTATGGTAGATGATTTAAGTCGCTGATTGGGTGGTTCGAGGTTGGAGAAGCCGAACTAATAGGACCAGACCTTGTGCATCAGGCTATGGAAAAGGTTAAGATTATAAAAGAGCGGTTAAAAACTGCTAAAAGTCATTAAAACTCCTACTCGGATGTTCGTCGCAGAGACTTAGAGTTCAAGGAAGATGATTTGGTGTTCTTGATGGTATCTCCCATGAAGGGGATCATGCGGTTCGGAAAGAAAGAGAAATTAAGTCCGAGGTATGTCGGGTCGTATAGAATCATTCACAGGATAGGTCAGGTGGCATAAAAGCTTGAGCTACCACCTGAGATGTCACTAGTGCACCCGGTATTCCATGTGTCCATGTTGAAGAAGGTAGTTGGAGATCCGTCCGCTATCGTGCCGGTTGAGACCATCGAGATTAGTGAAGAACTGTCATATGAAGAGATTCCAGTTGTTATTCTTGATAGGCAGGTTTGAAAGTTCAGAAACAAAGAAATTGCATCCGTAAAGGTATTATGGCGAAACCAGCAAGTCGAAGAAGCTACTTGGGAAGCCGAGAACGAAATGAAAAAGAAGTACCTTCATTTGTTGGAATAACTATGTAATAGCTCTGTAAAGTTGTTCCCCTTATGTTTTGTATCACTTGTTTGGCTAATATATAGGCATTACTTTCTAGTTATATGTCCCCCATGAGGCTTCGGTTGGTGTCATTTTTTATTCTGCTGTGTCATTTAATTCTATATATGTTGCTAAGGTGTGTTTCGGGGGCTCTCTGACGGGTGGATAGGCCTAAATACAAAGGAAACTTTGGCAAAATTTTCAGAAAGTTAGGGAGTTAGGCAAATTTGGGGCTGATGGTTTGTGGTACAACTGAAAGATTCATGTTCCCTAATTGTTTTAGATAGTTACCATGTCATCATGCTATTTGAGAACGAAATCATGATTTTCCAAGTTCCTTCCCTTATGTGTGAAATGCCTTATGTGATGGTACTTATCGACATGAATGATGATTTTATTTGAACGAATACAAAGGGAAATACTTTAATTGTAAATGTTCCCAAGTGCCAAGAACTACTTAATAAATGAGGCTATTTATGCTATGTAACGAAAGATGGGAAAGAAATGTGAATTGGGTGAACAATTGAAAGAGGTTATGTCTCAAGTGAGATGGTTTAGCCGATCGGGCTGAGATCAGACGCCATGCTGTACATATGGTGGCATTAATGTTGGAATTATTGATTTACATTATGGATATGGATATGTCTCACTTGAGATGGCTTAGCCGGTCTGGCCGAGACCCGACTCCATGTAAAAACATGGTGGCATTGTGAGTTGTGGCTTAGATACTAAAGATTATTAACTTAAAAAGATGGAAAGATTGAATTGGAAACTATGTGATACTTACTCGGTCTTTCTTTGTATTTCTGTGAAGTACTTATTGATTATTATGACTGCCTTCTCTTTGTTTCACCGTTTATTCTACTAAGATTGGTGTTTGCCTTACATACTAGTACTATTCGACAGTACTAACGTCCCTTTTGTCGGGGGTGCTATATCTTTGAATAGATGTAGCTGGTTCCATCGCAGATAGTGCCGATCGCAGATAGTGGTGCTCTCCCTCACACTCACCACAGCAGTCTTGGTGAGCCCCATTCCTTCCTGGGGTCATGTGGTCCTTTTGTTTTGTATAAGTTTTCATATTTTGAGGTATAGACGGGGCCTTATAGATGGGGTTATGTATGTGTGTGGGGTGGTCGTTGGATCGCGTTGTATTTTGGAAACTCAACTTTAGCATAATGTACCTATATAAGGAAAAATGAACTAGCAACGTTTATATATTTATATAACTGATCTCTCCCATGTTTTACAAATGGTGATGCGTTCGCTTCTTGGATTATGAATGAGTCGGGTAGGAAGGGTTTACTAGGCTTGCTCGATCGGGTTCACTCGGTTGAGCACCGGTCGCGCTCCCCGAGGTTGGGGTATGACAAACTTGGTATCATATCCTAAGGTTTTAAAGTGTCCTAGGATGTCTCGGAGTCGTGTCTAGTAGAGCCCTTCTTATCGGTGTGTTGTCGACCACATCTATATTTAGGGGGCTACTTGGACATTTAAGAATGATACCTTTCATTATTGTTCTATATTGTGCGATAGAGCAGAACGTGAGGTTGTTTTCCCCTAACTCGTGCGTTGTTCTAACTTTTAGTAAATGGCATCTAAGGAGAGAGCGAGAATTGGCCAAGAAGCCAATACCAGCCCAGGAGTGGTTGTTGATCCCTTACTTGATAATGCGGGTGAGGATAATCCCCCTACTATCACACTGCTGGATTCGTCTACTCCAGAACATACTACCCTAGTTCCTACACCTGTGGAGGATGCCACAATCCCTACCGCTGATATACCTATTCCACATCCAGCCCAACTCCCGGTCCCGGTATTTTTGATGTGGATCTTAGGGGAGCTATTCAGATGCTAACTCAGTTAGTAGTTTCCCATGCTTAGAGGTCAAATGTTGCACCCACCTTGTTTAGCTTGCAAGGGGATTCTTCTGGTTCCAGATTAAACAGGTTCCTTCAGTTAGACCCTCCAGTGTTCAAAGGTACTAATCTCGAGGCAGACCCTCATGATTTCATTGATAAGATGCATAAGACTTTCTGAGTTATGCGTGCTATTGAGATGGAGGGAGTAGAGTTGGCCTCCTATCGTCTGAAGGGGGTGGCATATTCCTGGTTTGAGATGTGGGAGGATTCCCGTGAGGAGGGGAGCCCTCCGGCGGGATGGAGTGAGTTCGCGGATGCCTTCATAGACCATTTCCTGCCTGCTGAGACTAAGGCAGCCCGTGCTGTGGAGTTTGAGACACTTAAATAGGGTAGTAAGAATGTGTGGGAGTATCATATGGAGTTCATGAGCTTGTCAAAGTATGCAGTTCATATGATGCCGACTATGGAGGCTAGAGTGCGTCGATTTGTGCAGAGCCTTAGCTCTTTGGTTATTAATGAGGCCGCCACAGCTGCTCTAAATTCTGACATGAACTATGGAAAGATGGTAGCATTTTCCCAAGCTATGGAGGCTCGAAAGTTAAAGTTCAGGATGGAACGGGAAAGTAGTAGTAGGGCCCGATCACCGAGCAACTTTGGGGATTCATTCGGAGGTGGGAGTTCAGCTTTTCGGGGAGGATCATCAAGGCCATCCCCGTCTTATGCTCAGTCTTCAGCTAGTGCCCCGCCATTAGGGCATGGTCAGCAGGGCCGATCAGGAGGGAGATTCCAGCAGCAGCAGAGGGTCCCATGCCCTAAGTGTGGGAGGATACATTGAGGAGTCTGCTACCTGGATATGCAAGTATGTTATGGATGCGAAATGAGAGGCCATATTCAGAGGGAGTGTCGAGCATCCCGTCAGGGTGCAGGCAGGGGCACAGCTAAGTCATCCAGTCCTACATCCACTACATCTTCAGCACCCTCTCCAGCACCCACAGGGCGTGGTGCAGCTAGGGGTGGTGCACAGAGTTCGGGAGGACCCAGCCGATTCTATGCTATGAGTGGTCGACAGAGTGCAGAGGCTTCCCCAGATGTCGTCACAGGTATATTGACTGTTCAATCTCATGATGTTTATGCCCTTATTGATCCCGGATCTTCTTTGTCCTATGTTACTCCTTATGTTTCTACGAGCTTCGGGATAGAACCGGAACAGCTTCATGAACCTTTCTCTGTATCTACTCCGGTTGGCGAGTCTATTATGGCCGCACGGGTTTATAGGGATTGTGTTGTCATGGTGCATGGTCGTGATACCATGGCCGATCTTATTGAACTAGGGATGATTGGTTTTGACATAATAATGGGAATGAATTGGCTTTATTCATATTTTGCCAAACTCGATTGCCGATCTAGAATCATGAGCCTTCAGTTTCTAATGAGCCAGCTGTTGAGTGGGAGGGAAATAATGTTATGCCAAAAGGAAGGTTTATTTCTTACCTTAAGGCCACGAAGATGATCAGGAAGGGGTGTATTTATCATTTGATCCGAGTTACGGACACCACTGCTGAGGTGCCTACCCTTGAATCTGTACAAATTGTGAATGAATTCCCTGATGTATTTTCGTATGAGCTCCCTGTAATTCCTCCAGACAGGGAGATTGATTTTGGGATTGATGTGATGCCGGGCACGCAACCTATATCCATTCCACCTTATAGAATGGCGCCGGTAGAATTAAAAGAGCTAAAGGAACAACTAGGGGATTTTCTAGAGAAAGGTTTCATCCGACCGAGTGTGTCGCCTTGGGGCGTACTGGTTCTCTTTGTCAGAAAGAAAGATGGATCGCTGCGGATGTGTATTGATTACCGGCAACTTAACAAAGTCACAATCAAAAACAAATACCCATTGCCTAGAATAGATGATTTGTTTGATCAATTACAAGGTGCTAAGTTCTTCTCCAAAATTGATTTGTGGTCCAGGTACCATCAATTGAGGGTAAGGGAGCAGGATATTCCGAAAACAGCTTTCAGAACCCGGTATGGGCACTTTGAATTTTTGGTAATGTCTTTCGGGCTAACAAATGCCCCGGCAGCTTTCATGGATCTTATGAATCGAGTCTTCAAGCCGTTTCTTGACTCTTTTGTGATAGTATTCATTGATGACATCCTGGTATATTCACGAAGTCGAGAGGATCACGCTGAAAACCTCCGGGCAGCTCTGCAAACTCTCCACCAACACCAATTATATACAAAGTTCTCGAAATGTGAATTTTTGCTTGAATCTGTTACATTCCTAGGTCATGTCGTCTCCGGAGAAGGAATTAAGGTCGATCCTCAAAAGATTGCAGCGGTGAAAGATTGGCCTAGACCTACTACTCCAACAGAGATTCGCAGTTTCTTGGGTTTGGCCGAGTATTATAGGAGGTTCGTGAAGGGGTTCTCCACTCTTGCCTCTCCACAAATTGACGCAGAAGACGGTTAAGTTCCAGTGGTCCGATGCTTGTGAAAGGAGCTTCCAAGAATTGAAATAAAGATTGACTTCGGCGCCAGTATTGACCCTACCAGAGGGTACCGAGGGGTTTGTGGTATATTGCGATGCTTCAAGGATCAGTCTTGCATGTGTAATAATGCAACATGGTAAGGTCATAGCATATACTTCAAGACAACTTAAGAATTATGAAAAGAACTATCCAACTCATGCCTTAGAGCTTGCGGTGGTGGTTTGTGCATTAAAACTTTGGCTTCATTATTTGTATGGAGTCCATGTAGATGTATTCACGGACCACAAAAGTCTCCAATACATTTTTAAGCAGAAGGAATTGAACTTAAGGCAGAGGAGGTGGCTTGAGTTGTTCAAAGATTATGACATCGACAATTTGTATCATCCGGGGAAAGCTAATGTGGTGGCGGATGCTCTTAGTCGGAAATCTATAGGTAATTTGGCTCACTTGGAGGCATGTCAAAGGCCCTTGGCCTGAGAGGTTCACCAGTTGGCCAGTTTAGGAGTTCGTCTTACGGACTCTAACGAAGGGGGAGTGATTGTGCGGAATAGGGCGGAATCATCGCTTTTGACGGAGGTCAAGGAGAAGCAATACAATGATCCTGTATTGATGCAGCTGAAAAAATGGATTCATAAACATAAGACTAAGGACGAAGCAATACAATGATTCTCTTGGCATGGATGACGATACATTACGATACTAAGGACGACTATGTGTTCCTAACGTAGATGGTTTTCGGGAAAGGATCATGGAAGAAGCTCATACTTCAAGATATTCCGTGCACCCAGGTTCTACGAAAATATATCATGACCTCAAGGAAGTTTATTGGTGGAATGACATGAAGAGGGGTTGATAATCGGCTTAATGTATGCATATTTTGATATATATCGCCTCACATTTTATTCATGTCTCGACGATTTGAGATGTTTAATATGATTATTTGTGCTAAATTTTGGTATTTCTATGTGTAGGAATCATTCGGATGCAATTTGAGACGAAAGGGCGCGAATTGGAGCAAAATCCCCACGCTGGTTGTGGCGCAATTTACAGCAGCCAAAATGTTTGAGCGCCAGGGCCAGCGCCCCACGCTGCCCTGAACTCTCAAGACGGGAAAGTGTCCTTTTTCGACTAGGACTCGGTTATTTCGACCCCTAGACGCCCCCAACTCATATAAAAGCCAACCTAAACCTATTTTTGAGGCGAGGACCTGATTTAGAGAAAGGAGGGAGGCGCCAAACACTCGAAAGCAAGGATTTGATCAATTCTTCCATCCCTTTCCTAGTATTCATTGATTTTATGTTTGAAAACATTAATTTTGATGATTGTATGAACATGAGTGGCTAAGAAACCTATTGTTCTAGGGTCATGGGTATACATGAATGTTGATGTTTGAAGTTTAATTTGACGAAGTTGATTTTATCATATTGGGTTGTTTATTTAATTTTATTTTTATTTATTTTGCTGAGTAGCTGACAGTAAAATACTATCGACGAATCTAGAGTTGAACTCAAAAGTGGGAACTCTAGATTGCATATAGAATTAAATAGAGCAAGTTCTTAAACCCGAGTATCGGGGAACGGATTCACAATTAGGATAGACATATACCTAATTGCCTTGCTCGGTTGCAATACAGGAATTGTAAATGCGTTCTTGTTAATCTTAATTCCATAGACATATAGGTATTAAGTTAGCTTAAATAGGCGAGTAAGGACTCGACAGATTCTTATGAGTAATATCAACCCTGTCAATCAACAATCCAGATAAATCAATTAGTTATTTTAAGCTAAGAATGCAACATGATTGTTAGATAACCCGTGACCCTGGAATATTATCTCCTGTTGATTGTTATTCAAAACTATTTAAGTGTTGTGTTGATTTCTAATATTTCATTACTTGATAGTTTTTAGGTAGTAAATTAGAAAATTATCTATTTTATAAGAAATCACTTGAATCAATAAGCTATTTGAGTTTGAATTAGTCAAAAGTTAATCATAAGTCTTCGTGGGAACGATACTTTATTCACTACTCTATTACTTGACGACCATGTATACTTGTGTGAGTGTGTTTGATCGCAACAGGTTTTTTGGGGGGGGGGGTGGCGGACTTTGTGGCAAAATGTTCAAACTGTCAATAGGTGAAGGGCAAGCATCAAAGGCCCAGCGGGTTAGCACAGAGTATAGAAATTCCAATGTGGAAATGGGAAATGATCAATATGGATTTTGTGCTAGGGTTACCGCGCACTCCGCGTAAGTTCGACTCAATTTGGGTGATCGTGGACAGACTCACGAAATCATCTCACTTGTTGCGGGTTAAATGCACCGACACTGCGGAACAATATGCTCAATTGTATATCAAGGAAATAGTCAGGCTTCATGGCACTCCAGTTTCCATCATTTACGATCGAGGGGCCCAGTTCACAACTAATTTCTGGAAGAAATTTCAGCAAGGTTTGGGTACGCAGGTAAATCTTAGCACGGATTTCCATTCACATACTAACGGGCAAGCAGAGTGGACTATTCAAATGCTCGAGGACATGTTGCATGCTTGTGTTCTTGACTTGAAGGGTAGCTGGGATGATCATTTGCCGCTCATAGAATTTTCTTGTAATAACAGCTTCAATGCCAGTATTCAGATGGCGCCGTTTGAGGCCTTGTATGGTAGAAGATGTATATCACCGATTGGGTGGTTCGAGGCTAGAGAAGCCGAACTAATAGGACCAGACCTGGTGCATCAGGCTATGGAAAAGGTTAAGATCATAAAAGAGCGGTTGAAAACTGCTCAAAGTCATCAAAAATCCTACTCGGATGTTCGTCGCAGAGACTTAGATTTCAAGAAAGATGATTTAGTGTTCTTGAAGGTATCTCCCATGAAGGGGATCATGCGGTTCGGAAAGAAAGGAAAATTAAGTCCGAGGTATGTCGTGCCATATAGAATCATTCAAAGGATAGGTCTGGTGGCGTATAAGCTTGAGCTACATCCTGAGATGTCACTAGTGCACCGGGTATTCCATGTGTCCATGTTGAAGAAGGTAGTTGGAGATCCGTCCACTATCGTGCCGGTAGAGACCATCGAGATTAGTGAAGAACTGTCATATGAAGAGATTCCAGTTGTTATTCTTGATAGGCAGGTCCGAAAGTTGAGAAATAAAGAAATTGCATCCGTAAAGGTATTATGGCAAAACCAGCAAGTGGAAGAAGCTACTTGGGAAGCCAAGAATGAAATGAAAAAGAAGTACCCTCGTTTGTTTGAATAACGATGTAATAGCTCTATAAAGTTGTTCCCCTTAATTTTTGTATCACTTGTTCGGCTAATATATTGTCACTACTTTCTAGTTATATGTCCCCCATGAGGCTTCGGTTGGTGTCATTTTGTATTATGTTGTGTCAATTAATTCTATATATGTTGCTAAGGTGTGTTTAGGAGGATCTCTCATAGGTGGATAGGCCTAAATACAAAGGAAACTCTGGCAAAATTTTCAGAAAGTTAGGAAGTTAGGCAAATTTGGGGCTGATGGTTTGTGGTACAACTAAAACTGTGTTAAGCAAACCTTGATCATCATTCGAGGACGAATGATCTTTAGTGGGGGAGGATGTAAGGACCCGTAAAAATTTAAACCAAACACTTGAGATTTCATGGTGCCATGATAGATTCATGCGTTATTATAGTAGAAATTCTTCGCGGCGACCTTGCGAGGTGCGGTTCGAACTTTTTGGATTGAACAGTACCATACGGACTTAAAGGAAAATGTTTTGCAGAAGAACGCATTTCTGCAACCCATTATGCGGCCGCATAATCACTCTGCCGACCGCATAATGGTCATAGAGTGAAGAAGTACGTTTGCCAAATTGAGGTCAGCTTTGCGGTCGATTATGCGACCGCATAACCACTATGTGCACCGCATATCGGGCGCATAATCCCTCTTGGGTTTTTGCGGAGGGAGTTTTGCGGTGCATTATGCGACCGCAGAACAAGTATGCGGACTGCATACTGGTCACATACCTGGGCCGAAAGCTCAGGCCCCTGAGGGCCATTTCTGCTGTCACTTTGCGGACCGCATAACCATTATGCGGTCGCATATGCGATCGCAGAGCTGTGTCGGGGCACCCATTTTCTTAATTTAAAATCCGACCCCCATTCCATTAAAACACCCCTTTAGTCTATTTTGAAGCTCATTTATGATATTTCTAGAGTGGGAGAGAAAGGGTTCTAGAGTGAGGGCCTAATTTTCATCAATTAATCTTCAACCATCACTCAAGGCTTTGGAAATATTTAAGTAGAGCACCAAATTCTTCATCCGAAAAGGTAAGACCCCATCATCCCAACTCTTAATTTCAAACATAGCTATAATAGGGTACTAGGGTGATACTTCATGGGTATGAGGGTGGTTCATCTTCCATGCATGAGATAAAGAGTGTGGGAAAAATAAAAAGTGAACTAGAACCATGAACGTTTTCCTAATTTTGGGTTCAATTTGTATATTGCCAAAATAGATTGAGGGGGCTAAGGGTTCCAGAAAATTGTAGAGTCTAAAGAAGCGCAATTGAGGTATGTATGGCTAACTCTTTTCTTCTTAGGATCGAACTCTTGGTGTCCGAATAATTGGTGTAAGTTCCAACTTGTTCATACTAGAATTGTTTGCCTTAGTGTGTTGAATTGAAAGATTCATGTTCCCTAATTGTTTTAGATGGTTACCATGTCATCATGCTATTTGAGAACGAAATCATGATTTTCCAAGATCTTTCCCTTATGTGTGAAATGCCCTATGTGATGGTACTTATCGACATGAATGATGATATTATTTGAACGAATACCAAGGGAATGACTTGAATTGTAAAATGTTCCCAAGTGCCAAGAACTACTTAATAAATGAGGTTGTTTGTGCTATGTAACGAAAGATGGGAAAGAAATGTGAATTGGGCGAACAATTGAAAGAGGTTATGTCTCAAGTGAGATGGCTTAGCCGATCGGGCCGAGATCGGACGCCATGTTGTACACATGGTGGCATTTATGTTGGAATTATTGATTTACATTATGGATATAGATATGTCTCACTTGAGATGGCTTAGCCGGTCCGGCCGAGACCGGACTCCATGTAAAAACACGGTGGCATTGTGAGTTGTGGCTTTGGCACCAAAGATTATTAACCTAAAAAGATGGAAAGATTGAATTGGCAACTATGTGATCCTTACTTGGTGTTTCTTTGTATTTATGCGAAGTTCTTATTGATTATTATGACTTCCTTCTCTTTGTTTCACCGTTCATTCTACTAAGATTGGTTTTTGCCTTATATACTAGTACTATTCGACAGTACTAACGTCCCTTTTGTCGGGGGCGGTACATCTTTGAATGGATGTAGGTGCTTCCATCGCAGATAGTGCCGATCGCAGATAGCGGTGCTCTCCCTCACACTCATCACAGTAGTCTTGGTGAGCCCTATTCCTTCATGGGGTCATGTGGGTCATGTATGTGTGTGGGGTGGTCGTTGGATCGAGTTGTATTTTGGAAACTCAACTATGGCATAATGTACCTATATAAGGAAAAATGAACTAGCAACGTTTATATATTTATATAACTGATCTCTCCCCTGTTTTACAAATGGTGATGCATTCCCTTCTTGGATTATGGATGAGTCGGGTAGGAAGGGCTTACTAGGCTTGCTCGACCGGTTCACTCGGTTGAACGCCGGTCGCGCTTCCCCAGGTTAGGGCGTGACATTTGATCCCCTCCGATGTTGGCAATTTCAGAACCTGGTGAAGGGTCGAAGGTACTGCTCTCATATTATGGATCCATGGCCTCCCAAACAGGACGTTATATCTCATGTCGCCCTCGATCACGTGGAACTTCTTGGATGGTCCCGTCCATGTTTACTAGCAAAATTATCTCGCCCTTTGTAGTTTCACATGGCATATTGAATCCGTTTAGTACTAGGGTTGCGGGCACGACCTGGTCCTGTAGACCAAGTTGCTCTATGACCCTTGATCGAATGATGTTGGCCGAACTACCTGGATCAATTAACACACGCTTAACTTGAGTTTTATTTATAAGTACAGATATTACCAGTGCATCGTTATTGGGTTGCATGATTTCCGCGTCTTTGTGACTAAAGGACAAGGTTCTTTTAGGTGTGTGATCGTGAGTCCGACATCGTCTCTCTTTTACAATCGACATCTTAGTGCGTTTAAGCACCGGCCCCTGGGGGATATCGATTCCTCCGATTATTATGTGGATGATGTGTTTTGGCTCTTCTTATTCGTTTTTCCTATTGAAATCTCTGTTTTTGAAATGGTTTTTGGCCCGGTCACTTACAAAATTCTTGAAGGTTCCCTACATTGAATAACCGGGCTACCTTCTCTCTCAACTGCCTACAGTCGTCAGTTCTATGGCCATGGGTGCCATGATACTTGCACATTTGATTGGGATTTCAATGGGCTGGATCGGACTATAGAGGTCGAGGGCACTTAGTATCTTTGATGCGTCCGATAGCCGACATGATGGCGGATGCATCAATTTTGAAGTTGTATTCTGATAACCGTGGTGCTTCCTTAGGCCGGGTATGCCTGTTGAACCCATTCTTATTGATCAGCCCCCGAGACCACTGGCCTCGACCACTTTTTCTTTCGCCTCGTGTGGGGTTACGTGCAGGTTCGCTACCGCTGCGATCTATGTTATATGGCCGATATCGATCTTTGTTCGATCTTGGTTCTCGGTCGATATCCCTTTTAATAACGGACTGAGAATCCAACTGGTCGTCTTCGACTCTAATCTTTGATTGATATCGATTGTGTATGTCGGCCCACGTAACAGCCAGGTACTCTATCAAGTTCTTCTTCAACTACCTTGAAGCCATCGAGCTTTGTTCGTAAACTCCTTGAGTGAAAGCTTGAACAGCCCAATCGTCCGTGACCGGTGGTAGATCCATTGGTTCCATTTGGAAATGAGATACGAACTCTCTTAGCATCTCGTTATCTTTTTACCTTACCTTGAAAAGGTCTGACTTCCTGGTCTTGACCTTTATGGCTCCGGCATGTGCTTTTACGAAAGAATCTGCAATCATAACAAAAGAATAGATAAAGTTAGGTGGTAAATTATGATACCATATCATTGCCCCCTTTGACAGAGTTTCCTCGAACTTCTTCAATAGTACGGATTCAATCTCGTTGTCTTCTACATCGTTCCATTTAATGGTACACGTGTAAGAGGTGACATGTTCGTTGGGGTCGATCGTCCCATTAAAATTAGGAATTTTGGGCATGTGAAACTTCTTGGGGATCGGGTTGGGAGCCGCGCTCAGGGGGAAAGGCTTTTTTATGAATTTTTTGGAATCCAAGCCCTTCAATATCGGTGGTACCCTCCGGATCTGATCAACCCTGGAGTTATATGTTTCTACTTTTTTGTCATTTGATTCAATCCTCTTTTCTCCTGACTCAGTTCGTTTTGTTAGTTCCTCGAGCATCCTATCAATTTCGGGATTAGTCCTTTACTCTTATTCATTTGATCTTACTATAGCTGGCCCCGTTTTGTGGGTGACTTCTCGGGGTGGATCGGGCTCGGCCCTGCTTGGTGCCTGGGTTTGGTTCTACAACAGATCTATTGCTACCTGTTGAGCTTGTAACATTTCACAAATCATACGTAGGTTGATCCCGTCTTCTCCAACATTTTGGGTATTTCGAACTACATATCGAGTTCCACCATGTATGCTATTTTCGGGGTCCGAACGTTGGTTCTCCTTGATGGCCACATGTGAATTAACGTCAATTGGATTTGCGACCCGAGTTCCAACTGGATCGACGAGTGGCCTTTCATCCCCAGTCGTCAGGTTGTTGTTCTCATCTTGAAGGCCAACTTCGTTGTCGATAGGTAGGGCCATTAATTGAGAGTTCGTCATTTTTAACCTGAAATCAAAGTCACTTCCAAGAGCAAGTGTAAAATGGTGTGTTTTGAAGAGATTCATACAAAGTAACCACTGTTATCCTTAGCTCCACGGTGGGCGCCAAACTATTTACCCAAAAAATGGATAGAGTTGAATTTATGCGTAGTTCTAAGGATACGTGGTGTAAATTGGTACAAATCGGAAAATTAAGTAGAAATATGTCGAATATTGACTATAAAAAGGAATGAATACAAACCCAAATTGAGTAGAGAATGATTTATAAATGAATAAGATGAATCAATATCAAAAGCCCAAAAAAGGATAATATTAGCTAGATGTTATGTAAATAGCAATAATTTCTTAATATGAGAGTGTATGAATGTATGAATGAATCTGTAAATGAATGAATTCCGTCCCCTGAATCAATGATAACCTACTCGTAATATAGTGGAGGAATCCTACTTTGGATATAATTAAAAATACATAGTGGAGATCCCATGATAGATTAATTAATTGGCTTTTCCTTGATTTTCGCCGAGGATCTCTCCCCAAATGCGGCTATAACGGCTCTCCTGTCCCTTGGCTCGAGCCCGAACTCGGCCGCTCTCTATCGTGATCGGTCTCTATTCGATCGACCTCTATCTGGGATCGATCTCGGTCTTGGCCGATTTCGGTCTCGATCGGTCTCTATTTGCTCAACCTCTATCTGGGCTCGATATCGATCTTGGCTGATCCCGACCTTGGTCGGTTTCTAGGGTTCGAACACAGTAGCCCGACTTCACATCATAGCTCGATATTTCAATGACTAACATCGGTCCTTCATGTCCCAATCTCGATTAGTCACACGAAGGGCAAAATCAGTTATGACCGTATACATTAACGTGTCTAAGAAACTTGGCATTGTCCTTTCTTTGAATTTCAGTATATTTGATTCCCTTGCTTAAGGAATGTTTGTCACAAATACAATAAATTGAAAAACACTAGTATTATGCATTCTCAGCATATGGCCTTCAAAGTTGAGAGCCACAATATCATCGTTAGTCCCTAGTATGTTCAATTTACTCCTTTGTCCCTTGCTTTTGCCTACCATCGATACTAGTTCATGGAGATGTGCATCAGGTGGTAATACCACCCATTGAATTTGTATCAGCTAGTAGGGCATAGACACAGTAGCTTTTCCTGTCTTACATACTCAGAACATTATTCGTACTGACGTCCTTTTGTTGGAGACGCTGCATTCATGCCTGCAGGTATAGATAATCAGTTTGACGAGCCTTCATATTAGACGAGATTGGCATTCAACGAAGGATCAGAAAGACTCGACCTCATTCGGAGTGCAGCCGAGTCTATGAGTCAACGTGTCAAAGTTTTACTATAAATTTATAGGTAGGCCGGTACCCTATCCCATCTAATGTCAAATAATCTTAGAGGCTTTGTAGACAGAGGTTTACTTTTTACAGTATGTCAGAGGCCTTGACGGCTCATATGTATTCATGTTTTAAGAACGATAGTTTATTGATACATTGTTCGCCCACTTACAGTTGCTCATTATGAGTTGTAGCCATGTTGGCCCATGATAGTTACAAAAGGAATGAGTTCAGCCAACTCGACTTATATATGTTCTAGTTTTTGTCGAATGATCATGAGTTACAGAGTGGTTCGCTCGGGCCAGCTCGACACCGGGTGCCAGCCACGCCTCCCCAGGTTTGGGGCGTGACAAGTTCATATGATCTCCAGCGGTAAACATATGAATTCTTTGGATGGCACCATTCATGTAATATAGAATGGATGAACTGTATTGAAATTTTATTCCAAAATACATCCATTGTTCCTATTTTTGGTAGCCAACAGCCCACATAAAACACGACTGCCTCGATCCAACATCTCAGGGTACTTGTCATGCACGTCCAGTGGTTTGAGTCCTTTGTTTGTATCTTCATGAAACAATTACAAAAGTTATGAGGGATTATTGTAGTAGGGTGATTGATGTTAAATGTTGACCTTCGATAATTGAAGGTGTGCATAGCTATTTCAGTCCCTAGTACACTAGACGTCCTCCTTGCTTCCATGCTTGTGTTTACTAGTAATACTCCTTCAAGGGAATGAGCACTAAGCGCTAATACCACCTATAGAATTTGTATCAAATAGTAAGGCATGGATACAGTATGGTATCCTGCAAAAAAGAACACATGGTTAGTCAAAATAAAACCACCAGGTTCTCCTCCAATGGGATTTGAACTAGGTGGCACACAATGATGTTGCATTCCTTCTCCTCCTCCATTGAACTCCTCTCTTTTACACCCATTATCTCCTTGCAACCTTTATTCTAAGTACGAACATTGTAGTTTGTCATTATTAACAATCATTCTCCCTTGCATATCCAGATCATGAAAACAATGGCACTTAATAGAGCCCACTTCAAGCGCATAGTTTGCTAGGTTATTCGCCAATTTGTTTCCTTCTCTAAGAGTATGAGCTACAGTTACATTGTGTCGTGCCATTATCTACTTAATATCCTCTACCAGCATAGCCACAGCCCATGGCACAGACCATAAACCCTCTACTACATTCTTGACTAGCACCGAGTCAGTGTGCAAATCAATAAGAATATAGTCATGACCAGCACAATATTTTAAAGCCTCTAGTACTGCCCTTGCCTCAGCCTCAGTATTTGTTCCTTTCTGAATTTCTTTACTAGACGCATATAAAACATCTCCTTGTTCATTCCGCAACACAAAACCAATCGAGCTCCTTTCTGGATTACCCCTAGATACCCCATCTGTATTTATTTTCACCCAACCTGGACTTGGACATTCCCATGCCACCTTATTGACCTTCAATTTAGGTGTGTATTTCTCCATCATCTCTAATAGATCTTGCCATTTACGAGGCACATGTTAAATCCCACGTTTCCTGAATCTAATAAGAGATTGCAAAGTAGTGGAGATCTGATAGATAGTCCTACTTACAGTGACTGATTCCCATGCTTGTAACTATTTCGTCTCTTCGATAATTCCCACACAATAATAGATTGTAATGCTTGTAGTATAGGTTGCAAACTGGGAATGACATTGACAGTCCAATATTTTATTACATCTTGATGAAATGTAATCCCTTCGACAGCAATCCCTGCATCCGACATAAAATATGACCATACTCTATTTGCAGCATAAAAAGTGAAAAACGGCTGTTGCACAGTCTCTTCCATTGGATTAACACAACACCAACATTTTGATGCCATTAAATAACCAAGCCTCCTAAAGAAATCATCTAGAGGTAGCTTGTTTCTACAAACTTCCCACATGAAGAAGGCAATCTCAAAGGGAAACCCTTTCACCCAAATCTTCTTATATGCATTACAAAGATCTTGCCTTCTTCTCAAAAACTCCTAGGCAGACTTCACACTAAAATCCCCCCTTGTTATTAACATCCAATATGGTTTGTCTAGTACTTCATTTACCAATGATGGCTTTATGTTGTCCAGGATATGAGTAGCAAAATCTTCTGCAAAATTTCCTTAATTTTCTCCACATTCCATTAATCATCTTCCACCACATCAAATATATTATGTATACACACATCACAATAGAAATCTGGAGGTGTAACAAATTTAAGAGATCCCAAACCTGTCTAATTTTCAAACAAAAATAAAGAGGATCCCATTTTTGGATGCCACACGATTTGCTGCTCAATAATATCCCTACATTCTAGCATCTTCCTCCATACCTGAGAACCATTCCTAAAAGGTACTATCATAGGGTTGAGTTTCTTGCAATATTTTTGACTCATGAAAGAGCTCCACAAGCTAGGTTTTATTCTGAAATTCCACCATAATTTACAGAACATTACTTTTGACACATCATGTAAGGATCTAAACCCTACTCCCCTTCCTCACAGGGAATACATAATTTACTTTATGATGCCTAATGTCTGCCTTTAATGCCAACAGAATTGCTACAGAAACATTGAGCAAAATTCTTGTGTAACTTGTTAATCAAACAAGCTAGAGGATTCACGGATGAGAGTAGATGCATTGGCATATTTTGTAGTACATGTGTGATTAGGACAACCCTTTCACCTATTGATAACAGTTTGCCTTTTCAAGCTTGTAGTTTTTCCATTACTTTGTTGATAAGCCCATTGTAGTAATCCATTCTTCTTCTAGAGTAGAAGATTGGGCAACCAAGATAGGTAAATGGAAAATCCTGCCTCAAAATCCCTGTGATTCTCTGTACTTTGTCCACCACTTGCTGGCTTGTGCAGTGTTGCATATATATAGCTGATTTGGACTTATTTATCAACTAGCCAGAAGCACCTTCGTAGGCAGTCAATATTTCCATCACCAATTGCAAGGAAGTTGCAGCTGATAGTGTCATTAGCATAGGTAAGATGATTTATCTTAGGACTCCACTTAGGTAATCCAAATCCACAAAAATGTAGGTTCATGTGTAATGCATTTATACCTGTGGATTGTGCCTCATCTTCGAGAATGAACAATGTAGGAGATAAAGGATCCTCCTGCTTGACCCTTCTTGTTAATTTGAAGAAATCATATGGTTGTCCATTGAGCAAAACTGAATACCAGTTATTCGATACAATGTCATATACCCATCCAATGAACCTTTTCCCAAATCCCATCTTCCTCAGAATCGTAGTCAAGAAAAGCCAAGATAATCGATCATATGCTTTAGTCATATCTAACTTGATCACAACATTTGGACCCGCCTTGGTTCTCAATATAATATCTCTAATTATCTCGTGAGTTAACAGTACATTCTCCACTATGCTCCTGCCTTTTACAAAGACTTCTTGTTCCTTTGAGATGAGGTTAGGAAGAAAACTCACTAACCTTTCATGAATTACTCTTGAGAAAACTTTGTTGATGAAATTGCTAAGACTGATTGGTCGCATATCTGAAAATGTGTTCACCTCTTTCTTCTTTGGCAACAAAATCAGATTTGTGTGAGTGATAAATCTAGGTAGTTCATGTCCACTTAAAAGGTCCTGCGCTATATCTACAATGTCATCTCCAATAATATCCCAACAAGAATGAAAGAAACTGCCCGTGAATCCATCAGGACCTCCTGCACTCTCTCCATTAAGACCATAAACTACCAGTTTCACCTCCTCTTTGGTGGGTTGTTTTATTAGTTCTTGATTCTGCTGGTTATCAATCATCAAAGGTATATGTTCCAGGATCCCAAAAGCAGTAGGAATTATGTTTTCATGAAACTGATCCTGAAAATATTTCACAGCTTCTGGTGCCATCTCCTCATTGTTTTCAATCCAGTTTCCATCACTATTTTGAATTCTTTTAAGTTGCAATCTTTTCCTTCTACCATTCACCTGAGCATGAAAAAATTTGGTGTTTCTATCACCATCATGAAACCATGTCATTCTTGCCTTTTTTCAAAATTTCTCCTCCAAGGCTAAGTATCTAATCAAATCTGCTTGTACTTGGCGTAGCCTCTCTCTGTTTTCCTAAGTAGGGTGCACTTCAAACTGAGTTTCATGTACTAATACTACTTCCTCCAAACTTGAATTTTTCTTAAATATATCTCCATATGTAGCTTTGCTCTAGGCTGAAAGAGCCCTTTTTAACTTCTTCAGCTTGTGATTGAACACTATGAAAGGGTTACCAGCAAAGTTAGCATGCCTGTTTTCTTTCACAACATCAAGAAACGTTGGGTGTTTCATCAAAAATTAAGGAATCTGAATGCCTTCTTGATTGGAGTACTGCTGGGATTACAAGACAGCATCATAGGACTATGATCAGATCCTATTTTGGATAAATGAGTGACTTCGATGCCAGGCAACATTTGTTGATATTCAAAATTAGCCAAACATCCTCTTCTGCTCTTCCATTCCACCAAGTAAATATACTCCCTTTAAAGCCAAGATCAAACAAGTTACATGTGTTTACGCAATGTCTACAATCATTAATTTCATTTAGAGACACCGACAAGCCACCAAACTTTTCATCCTCATCCCATATTATATTGAAATCTCCTCCGACTAACCAAGGTGTAGTCATGTCTCTAGCTAATGCATAAATAGAATCCCATAGTTCAATTCTTTCAATTGGAGCAAATTTCACATACACCAATGTGACAATGAAAGTCTTGTACGAATCCATATTTGTTAGATGTAATGTTAATTGTTGCTCCATGTCCATGAGCACAACAACTGCATGATCTTCATCCACGAATACCCAAATCTTATTTGACACATTAGCAAAAGTTTGATGAATGCCCAGTCTTCTCCTGTATCTTTCCAGTTTGCTAGCCTTTTGCATTGGCTCTATTAGTACTATAAATTGAATGTGATGCTGCCTATTCATGTTGACAAGCCTTTCAAAGGCTTTCATAGTTTTTACTGACCTAATATTCCATAATAGAGCATTCAACTCTAATTATGAGATTTAGATACAGTTCTTCTAGTTTGAACCCTAGCAGGTATGGTACTGGGAGTCTCTTTTGGCTGCTTCTTCTTACCCCTGCATGTTGATCGCCCTTTATCAATTAGTCTAGGTGAGAGGTCCGCTTGCTTAGCCACATTCAAAAAATTGTGAGCAGACGATTCTTCATCAAGATCTCTTCCCATGACACCCAGATTTTCTTCATAACCTTTATCTTCCCGGTGAGCTACCATCTGAGTTTTAATTGGCTTTTGTATTAAACTCTTGCTGGCATTCTCTTTTCCAGCCGGTTCAATTATCCTGTTAATTAACTCCTTTATCAACTGAACATCTTTCCCCATATTTAGTACTTAACTTCTATTTCTTTGCTTCAAGTAAGTCATTGACCTTAGTTGCAATCTCCTATATATGTTGATTCTCCTTAGCTATAGGTTCCCCTCCTTTACCATCATCTTTATGTACATTAGGGCTTGTTATGATTTCTCTAGGATTTACAGTAACTCCATGCAATCCCCGACAAGTGTTATGGTTATAGCTAGCAGCCTCCAACTCTTTGCAACATATTCATCATTCATTATCTCTTCTTGCACTCGATCCTCACTGGATTTATCATTCGTGCATATTGTTTTCAGTTCAACTTTGTCTCCTTTCCCATTAATACTTTGTTGCTCTTCATCAGTTGAATCCTCCTCTCCATCATCACCATCTAGCAATTTACCTTTATCTGAGGCTTCTTGAACCTGCTCACTCCACAACTTCCATCAGTGAGTTGAAGTCTATCATTGTATTTGAGAATTTTAGCCCAATTTTAGCCAGTTTTTTGACAAAAACAGGCCCAAACCACTGGCCCACTCTACAGACCCTTAACCCAACCACCCTGACCCAAGACAAACAACCCTTTCTCCAATCCCGGTCAGGACCCGTTAAGCGTCCCGCCCTATCTCCTCTTTAAAATTTTGGTCGTTGATCTCTTTAGATTAACGGTCCACAACTGTCCCCGCATTAACCCTAGACCTCACTTCCCTGTATCTTCCACCCTTAAACACTCCCAACTCATCTCCCTCCACTGAAAACCCTAGCCACCTCACCCCTCAACCCTCTCCGAATCATGCTAACAATGGGATCCTCCCATGATTTGCTTATCTTATTGTATCATCTCGCTACTGGTCATGGATTTATGGTATTACTTAAGTACTTGCCTAATTTTGATAAGTACTATTTTCCAAGTTCGGACCATGCTGACTTGAATCTATGGGATTCGGACGATATTCCGTCTATATTTTTGCACACTTGGTTTGATTTACAACCGATTTGACCCAACTAGGGTTTGAGATTTTTCATCTACTTTACCGGTTTTGTCACTAATTACATGTGATATTTTTTTCCTTATTTATGTTTAATTGATTACTTTCCATGATTGGTTTCTTTGATTGAATACTATATAACCCCTCCCCAGTTTCCCTTTTAGGCAGACTTTAATCACTCATACTCCCTCACTTACTCACTCTGATATTCTGAGATTACTGGGTTCTTGGCCGACTGAAAGCCAAGGACATTTTTATTGATTCATTAACCTTCCCAGTGCGAGCACTGCTCAGAGCTCGTTTGAAGCTCTTGTGAACTCTAACGCACTGGGTTTGGGAATCCTGTTGTTTCTCTCTCTACTACTGCTTATTGAACTATTGTTGGCACTTAATATTCTTCTTTACATGCTCGTTACTTTGCAATCTGGTGAGTACCTTGATCCTTGCAATATTTTTCTCTTTTTTGCTTATGGTCATGTTCTGTATATCCATATTGCTTGAACTTTTATGAACCAATATGATTTCCATATTGTGTTATCTTCGTTTGTAATCCTATTTGCCTTGAATTTGTTCTGCAGTTCTATATTTTCTAGTATCCAAACTTACCCAAATTCTAACCTTTAATATATGCTCATTATGTTTGTACAGCTTGAATGATTTCTGACCATCTTAAGCTTGCTTAACCTATTCTGTTTATGTATATCTGAATTCTTATGTTTGTTGCTTGTCGTTAGTCTATCTCCAGGCCTGCTTTGGATTCTTGTAATAAAATTCTTCGTATGTACTTCTTTCTGTTAAAATCCTTCATGTGTAATCTGCTATTTTCCTAGAGTTAATCCATTATCATGTGAATTCTACATGACAATAATGTCTAAAATTTGGGCAAACATGATGTTACACCCCATGTTTTCGTACGTAAAAGTACGCCATAAGTAAATTGATGAAAGCTCGAAAATAAGACATTACATCCCGCATTTTTCATACGTTAAAGTTTCGTCGTAAGTTAATCGACGTAAGTTCAGGAATGAGATTATTATAAGATTATAAACAATATGCTAATTTAAACAAGTGATGAGTAAATTCGTGAAGGTGAGAGGGTAAGCAAATCGAAGAAAATGATTTTCGTTGAAGTTTGACATTTTGGGATAAAATATGGCCCGAGCTAAAATACTCGGTATTTATGGACTAATACCATACAAGGTACCACATGTCCATGATAGTAAGGTGTATAAGGTGTGTTAAAAGTGAGTAGTATTCTAAGTAAGTTGAGATAATTTTTAATTATGTGGGTAATTGGTTAATTATTGGGTAATGGGATATTACCTAAATTATTGGATAAAGGTTAAAATTCCCCAATGTGGCAGCCCACCCTTCAAACTAATGACTCTTAACTCAAATTGAAAGGTGGAAAATTAATGTTATGTGGCTAAGACACCACATGATGTGGGCCTACACCTATTCAAACACATTTCTTCATTACGTGTTGCAACATACTTAGAAATTTGCTTCATTTTGTCTTTCAGATTTTCAAGTGATCTAAAGATAGTGCTCTTTCCATTACAAAGACACATTAGAATATATCAAAAGAACACATAACATCTTCCTACTACAAAACCAAATTGCACACGATGGAGCACTTGGTAGGCATCTGGTTTGTGCTATTGTTGTGATTGAATTTGGTCGTTCCCTATTTCGATCTCGTCATTACGTGTTTCGTCGCAAAAGACGGTGTTAAAGGGATTACCAAGAGAATTGGTTCAGGTATGTTAAGGCTATCCCTTCTTTTCTTTTGGTGTGATCCAAATAATACAAATGAAACGAGCAAAATACGCAACTTTCATAAATGACTCTATTCATAGAAATACTAGGGGTGTCTATATTCTTGATTCCCCATGTGAATTATTATTACATCTTCTTTTCATGTGTCTCAGAAAAATACGTATTTAATAAAGTTTATCCGAAAGGCATATTGATTTTTATGACATTCCGAGAAATCTTATTAACGTAATTCTTATGCATTTCATGCATTTATACATGTACATTGACCCATGACCAGATGGTGTTATATACATGTATATTATATGTATATGGGATATGGGAAAAGGTTATGGCGTTATATATGCACCACCACCTGACCAGCTGGTATACGCTGATGATTTGCCCGCAGTGGCCGAAATGATATGATGGGATGCCCTCAGAGGCTTGATGATGTTATGAACACATATACCTATGCATGGTATGATATTTATATACATATGCATGACATTATAAAAATAAAAGGATTCACAAAGCAATGCAGACGTACATGTCGAGTCTTTTACTCCATGTTTCTCTCATGTCTATTATTTACTGATTTTCATTCCTCACATACTCGATATATTATTTGTACCGATGTCCCTTTTGTCTGGGGGATGCTGCGTTTAATGCCCGCATGTCTCGATAGATAGGTCAAGAATCCTCCAAGTAGGCGATCAACTCAGCGGAAGATGTTGGTGCACTCTATTTGCTCCGGAGTTGCTTGTTTGGTCAGTATGATTTAGATGTGTATTGTTTGGTATGGCGGGGCTCTTTCCTGACCTTTATGATAATTACGTATTCTTAGAGGCTTGTAGATAGATGTCATGTATATGAAAGGTTGTATGGCCTTGTCGGCGTATGTTCAATGTACGAGTGATCGTTTTAGGTCCTATAGGCTAATATGTCATATGTATAAGTTTATTCCCTCAAGCTTTACTCCGGTTCATTTACCTATGATGGAATGATACGAAAGATACGTTATGTTGGTACTCGGTTGAGTAACGTACCGGGTGCCCGTCGCGGCCCATCGGTTTGGATCGTGACAAAAGTGGTATCAGAGCAGTTCTGTCCTAGGGAGTCTACAAGCCGTGTCTAGTAGAGTCTTGTTTATGGGTGTGTTGTGGACCACACTTATAAGCAGGAGGCTATAGGGCATTTAGGACTGTCACTCTTTTTTCTTACTTTAGATCGTGTGGTAGAGCTCAGTCGTAGAAATTCAAATTCCTAAATTCTATTATATTCGTAATACAACGATACCAACAACTAGAAAGACGGTTGGTAAGGGATTGAATATGGCTGTGGAAGAATTGAGTCAGAAGAACTCGATTTTGCATCATGCTTATGATGACTAAATGTAAGGTCTCCAACAGAATATGTGGATACTAAGACGTGCAAGCTTCTTGATAAGGAGCCTTAAGGCAAGAATATCTGTCCACCCCTATGGTGAAAGGCAATGAGAGATTTAGAAGATAGATACAAATTTTAACAAGTAAAAGAAGCAAGGTGAAGAAGGGTACGAGGTACCCAGTTAGTGAAGATGATCATTATTTACAATTCAGGAAGAGAAATATAAGCCTTTTGAGTACCTTTAACAATAACAGAGACATATACAATTGATCATGCCCATCTCAATTATTCCCTACAGGAGCTAACATGTGTAGTTTAAGAGAAGGACGGATATCAGGATCCGGTTGGGGTAAGAGTAACCCAAAATGGTGAATGGATTATTTGTGTTAGTTGACATTTCCGAAGGATATAGCAAATATGCTAATATATCTCCTTGTGAGATACCCAGATGATGCACTCTAGAATAGTACAGCTAGATATGAATACTAGAATGTTCAAAGACAGGCACTGGAATCCTGGAAGGAATAAATATTACCTTAGTATGGCTCCCGTCCCTGTTAGAGTGAGAACGTTAAACAACCTAAAGAGCCACTGGATGGAGCAAAGGGGAGGTAAAAGCAAAAGATTGTCTTGTTCGAGTTTTCAGAATAAAGTAATAGACATAAATGTTAGCGGGAAATAAGAAGAGAGTTGATGAAGTATTATGAGTAAGATGTAATACATGGATGACAATGGTAGATCAAAAAGATGATAGTATTATAGATTCTATAGTCAAGTGAAGGGAAAGACGAGACGTGACAGGCCTTGAGACGACAAAAGAGTATATGCCATAAAGTCGTATCCTCATTTCAAGAAATAAGTTTGTGACTCCAACGCGACTACCAGAAGGAAAAATAAGACCCTAGAATAATAGAAATCAGTACGGGCTGGTGAACAAGATAAACTAAACATGAATTAGGGACTAAATGATTTGATAATGGTCGACATCATGAGCATTTCAGATTGCGTTCTGTCGATAATAGAATGGACAACAGAAGAAGATTCATGAGAAATTCAGAGAATGGTCATTCAGGAAGACGCCTCCCTAAAGAAAATAATGTGAGCAAAGTTAAGCTTAAGGGACTGTATGTGTCAGTCGCACTAAGTGTCACCATCGCGAGGAAGGAATTTTGTTATCGTTGGTACAGAAGGATTACCGCAAGGAGAGTAAGGGTCACCGATGATGTGAAAGGATGCCAAAGATGAAGAGGTAAAACATCTATAGGTAGGTCGTCGTAGCTCCAACTCTTAGTA
Source organism: Nicotiana tomentosiformis (assembly GCF_000390325.3). Classification (NCBI taxonomy): domain Eukaryota; kingdom Viridiplantae; phylum Streptophyta; class Magnoliopsida; order Solanales; family Solanaceae; genus Nicotiana; species Nicotiana tomentosiformis. Next base: position 90,257,015 of record NC_090818.1, read on the forward strand.
ATCCCATAAATGGGAGAATATGGAGTGATGTGGCATTAAGTAAAAATTAAGTGGTTTTAGTAACTACGGAATGGTAAAGGGAGAATGCGATAAAAAATGAGAAAGGGATGAGATTGCACTCATTCAAATCCTACAAACATGCAACAATTACAGAACATCATGCAAACACAACGTCAAGGAGAGGAAGTAAGGATTCCTGCCCGAGATGTTATTTATAGATAAGGAGCCAGTGCAAGACGTAAGTTAAGACAAAGGAAATAACCCAAGAAAGATTATGCGGAATATTAATACGAGAATGGGCCAACGAATAGTTAGCAGTTGATTCAGGAAGAGCCTAGTTATGGCTAGACAAGAGGATACAGACAAATCAACAGATCGTGCAAGATAAACATAGTGAACCCCAACATAGGGAATTCAGTCTCGCATGTATGACATTGTGATCCTTGAGAAATATTCAGATAGGAGTTGGGGTAGTTAAATGCATCGTACAAGCATTACGAAAATAAAAGGGAGTGCCACTAGGAAGACAGTTAAAATTTCAGTTCAGAAGAAACCCTACGAGCACAAGGGTGCGAAGATAAGTTACTACGGATAGTTATAGGCGAGGAAGAACATCAAAATTCCGACGAGTATACGATATAATAAGCTCACAGCTTTACAAGAGTCAGAAGGTCCTCCCTAAGTACTACAATGAAAGATTAGCTGAAGAAATAAGGAAAAAGGCTTCAACCTAAACATGGTAACTCGAAGGAGAAATGGTCATGTAAAAACAGTCTCACTACAACATTGTATGCACTCTACAAGAAAGTGGCACATATCGTAGCTAATGAACGGGAAGTAAAATCAAAAGTAATATTCGAGAACATATGAGTTGCACGAAAACTCCGGCATGCGTGGGAACTAAGATAAGGTAAGAATGCACGCAACAAGGGGCAGAAAGACCAGAAAAAATAATGGCTTACGTTTAAAGAAAGTTGAGAATGGACAAAAAAGAATTATTCGATTAATGATCCAGAGTTAGTTACGTTATGAACGCACTTAAGATTTCGAAGTATTATCCATGCAACATATGTTGGCAATTATATAGCCGTAGAAGATTCCGGTATAGGTTAAAAGAATGAATTAAGCCGCAGATCGGGAGATAACTTAAGCCTACATAAAGGCTGATCAGAAGAAGGAGGAAACTAAAGAGTTACATCAACGAAGTAAATAAGAAATCTGATTATTGAAGCCAGAAAATTATAGACCTCGTGATTGAGAACATCGCAGGATTACTCTTAGATATCAGAGGTACAAGAGAGATAATACAATAGACATATTCTATAATGGCTCTACGATAAAGCCAGTTAGAAGAAGTACCAGCCTCATAAGAAGTCAGTATGAAGCTCCCACCGGATTGTGTATGCACCAGAGGCGCAAATATTATAATAAAGCTTCAAATTGTGATGTGAATTATACCTATGTGGAAGGAAGGTTATGAAAGAGATAGAAAAATACGAGGCAATATATTAAGATAAGTAAGGTAAAGGTGGACAACGTACGAGATACTCAGATGCAGAATGTTGTGAATAGTCCTTACTTCGGATAGAAGGCTAGAAGTGTGGGGATTCAATATCCAGGAATGATACTGGCGTCGTAAGTGGCATATCTTCCAGCCTATGGTTTCTAGGTACCGAGAGGTCTAGTTAAGAGAGTAAAGAAGAGTTAGAGATGATGTGTTGTCTCGCTTGATGTTCCAAAATCACATAAGGAAATCTGTGGTGCAAGCAAGTTGAAGGAATGTTGCGAGTAGTATAATTGAATATGTGTAGGTCGCAAACTAAAGTATGGTAAAGCGACAAGATTTTAGGAAGACAAGAGTAAGGATAAGAAAGGGCGAGTTAGAAGGTAATGAGAATGGATAAAGTCTTTAGGGTTAAGCCCATGAAAACAAGAGAGCTGATGGTTTCTCTAAATTATACAAAGCTCAGTATAGCCTGAATGAACTCAAACGAGCCTAAGGCTAATGGCATTTAGAAGAGATGGAATATTTCCCTGATAGTACAACGATAGTGTAATTCTGATAGATAAAGGATAACGTTTGGGCCTTCGATTGAGCAATGATTTGAAAAGGATTTCATGAATTGTACGGGATTAAAATACCCACATAAGTGAATCGCATTGGGATGCTATAAAATACGGTTATTGAAGTATAGTATCGCCGCTAAGTGGATCAGGAAAAATACTTCAAATATTCCTCGATGCACGTAAGCCCTAGTGGCAAGGTATTATATAAAAAGTTTCAAGTTATCAGTGGTATATTATAGATCAATATTGAGGTAAATCAACAATAGATGGACAAAAGTCACAAGGTATGAAATGAGATTAAGCCATCATTCTTAATATAAAAAATAATGAGGAAGCGTTAAAAGACTTATCTTTATGCATATAGGATAAGCAACGAGAGTAACCTGGAGTTTGGTAGCAGACCTCAGTAATGATAAATCGAAGTAAGAATTATGGTATAATATGGCCTACTTAGATGAAGTAAAGCTAATGACACCTAGAGGGACAACTTGACATATTTTTATATATGTTCACAAAGTGAAGCCTAGAGATTGGCTAAAAACTAGTGGAAAAAGGAGAGAAGAGTCGCATAGGCGCACATACAAGGAAAAGGTAGTACAGGCTGTATGACAGAAGGTAGCAAGAGTTACAAAATTAGAAGAATTCCGACCACAGACCGTGGTGTGAGAAAGAGGCCTAAAGGGGGGAATGCCCTGGCCTTTGGATTTATTCAAAGAATAGTTGCCTAAATGGCAATAAGAGTATTAAATTATTCGCAAGAGTTACGGATTATGAGAATGATAAGTGTATCAGTCAACATTCGAGGATGAATGTTCCAAAGGGGGGAATGATGTTACACCCCATGTTTTCGCAGGTAAAAGTATGCCATAAGTAAATTGATGAAATCTCGGAAATAAGACATTACATCCCGCATTTTTCGTACGTTAAATTTTCATCGTAAGTTAATCGACGTATGTTCGGGAATGAGATTATTCTAAGATTATAAGCATTATGCTAATTGAAACAAGTGATGAGTAAATTCATGAAGGTGAGAGGGTAAGCAAATCAAAAAAATGATTTTCGTTGAAGTTTGACATTTTGGGATAAAATACGGCCCAAGCTAAAATACCCGGTATTTATAGACTAATACCATACAAGGTACCATATGGCCATGATAGTAAGGTGTGTTAAAATAGAGTAGTATTTTATGTAAGTTGAGATAATTCTTAATTATGTGGGTAATTAGTTAATTATTGGGTAATGGGATATTACCTAAATTATTGGATAAAGGTCAAAATTCCCCAACGTGGCAGCCCACGCTTCAAACTAATGACTCTTAACTCAAATTAAAAGGTGGAAAATTAATGTTATGTGGCTAAGCCATCACAGGAAGTGGGCCCACACCTATTCAAACATATTTCTTCATTACGTGTTGCAACATACTTAGAAATTTGCTTCATTTTGTCTTTCAGATTTTCAAGTGATCCAAATATAGTGCTGTTTCCATTACAAAGACACATTAGAATATATTAAAAGAACACATAACATCTTCCTAGTACAATACCAAATTACACACGATGGAGCACTTGGTAGGCATCTGGTTTGTGCTATTGTTGTGATTGAATTTGGTCGTTCCTTATTTCGATCTCGCTATTATGTGTTTCGTTGCAAAAGACGGTGTTAAAGGGATTGTCAAGAGAATTGGTTCAAGTATGTTAAGGCTATCCCTTCTTTCCTTTTGGCGTGATCCAAATGATACAAATGAAACGAGCAAAATACGCAACTTTCATAAATGACTCTATTCATAGAAATACTAGGGGTGTCTATATTCTTGAATCCCCATGTGAATTATTATTATATCTTCTGTTCATGGGTCTCAGAAAAATACTTATTTTATAAAGTTTATCCTAAAGGCATATTGATTTTTATGACATTCCGAGAAATCTTATTAACGTAATTCTTATGCATTTCATGTATTTATACATGTACATTGACCCATGATCGGATGGTGTTATATACACGTATATTATATGTATATAGGATATGGAAAAAGGTTATGGCGTTGTATACGCACCACCACCTGATCAGCCGGTATACGTTAATAATTTGTCCACAGTAGCCGAAATGATACGATGGGATGCCCTCAGAGGCTTGATGATGTTATGAACGCATATACCTATGCATGGTATGACATTTATACGCATATGAATGACATTATAAAAATGAAATGAATCACAGAGCTATGCAGACGTACATGTCGAGTCTTTAACTCCATGTTTCTCTCATGTCTATTATTTACTGATTATCATTCCTTACATACTCGGTACATTATTTGTACTAACGTCCCTTTTGTATTGGGGACGCTACGTTTCATGCCCGCAAGTCTCGATAGAAAGGTCGAGATTCCTCCAAGTAGGCGATCAGCTCAGCGGAAGATGTTGGTGCACTTTATCAGCTCAGTTTTGAGCCATGCTTGTCTTGAACCCCTGTTTTGTTGAAATATCTTTAACAAATTTTTTCCAAAGTTATTTTGTTCTCGTTTCATGTGACTCTATTAGCTATAATACCAAGTATCCATTGTGTACCTGTTTGCATCTGAAATTATTTGAGTAATTTGTTTGTGTGGGCTGTTTGTACTCTTGTTGATTGTTAGCCTTCATGTTTGGGCTTGGTTCATTGGGCCATGTGTGTTGTTGAATTTGAGCACTGGATTTAGGCGTGCTTTAATCATCCTTGTGATCCTGAGATTCTGGCCTGTTGGACACGCGAAGAGTAAGGATACTGAAGGCCCAAAGCAGTTACTTTGTATTTATGTTAGGCCTGCAATTGTTCTATTTAAGTCTATAACCGTTCTTTTGAGCTTGTATTATTTCATTTGGGTCTATAATAATTTGTAATAATAAATGATGGGGAAATTAGTGAAAGCGGGGGCTAGGATATTTTAATTTTTGCATGTATGGGTAGAAAGCATACCTATAGGGTTTAAATGTCTTGTTGGGTTATCTTGCTTGACATCCTTTGGGAATTATCTATATAACATGCTTATCAGTTGTTGATTTCTCCTATTCACTTAGAAAACCTGATTTAGGTCTTTCAACTAATTTAATATCTTGGCTTGAAGTGTAGAAGAGCATGCCTATAGGATTTAAACTGAACTTGTTTGCTGCTCGTTTAACCTGCCTCACTTCTACATCTAGATATCATGCTTATAGGATGCCAACTCAAGTAACCGAAACAGCTCACGTTGATATCTCTTCTTCAGTTACGTGGCTTACCTAGAAAGCATGACTATGGATAAAATTAATATACTTGCACTTTTAACAACTTCATTGCTCAGATCTGAATAATGTAGAAATCACATCTGTATGATTCTACGGTTCACCTAGAGAGCATGGTTATAAAAATCATATAACAAAATTTACGTTCTAAAACAACTTCATTTCCCAAATCAAAAGATCTAGTAATCCTTCCTATAGGACGTTATATTAACTAATGAAATGGTTTAATTGTATCCACTCATATAGAAATCATGCCTATAAGATTTGAACGACTCAGCATGTTCCAATTCCAAGTTTGCCTTTTCATAACTGCATGTCCACCTAGTCTTAAGTAGTTAACATGAATGATAATTGTTCGCTTACTTGATTGTGTGCATGTGAGTCTATATGAGGAGGTAAATTTAAGCCTTTTGTGCTATTTGCTTATTGTGTGAGGTCCTAGTTGTTTTGATTATGTGACGCTTAATTTTATCATTTTGAGCAGCCTTAATGAGTATAGAACCACCCACATAGTAGGCCCAAAACCTCCTGGACCATAGGCACGGGGCGGGTAAGCACATACATGACGCGATTTAGAATTGAACTAGTACGCTTTAATATGAGGCAGAAGATGGTAGTTTGTACTCGCTGAATAATATGAGAAACCCTTATACTTAAGGGAGTTGCAGAGTATTATTTATGTTGTACGGGGTGATCATTTAGGGTAAAAAAACTTCGGACCCCCCATACACGGTTATCACTTGTACACCTGCTTATTGAAACCTAGATTTGACTTGGATATGTCTTGTAATGCTCAAACGTTGTACCAATTACTTATTAGTGGACAAGTTATTCCTTTCACTTGTGTACCATTTCCTTTAATCACTCGTTCCATCGCATCCTTTACCTTGAATAATTTAATTAGTTGTTTGGACTCTCTACTCTCCTTTAATTGACATGCTCACATAGAGTAGTTATAATTTGATAATCCGCATAGTGTAAAATTAGGCCGGGAACCATAGTTGTGGACCTTAAAGAGTGCCTAATCCCTTCTCTTTGAGGTAATTTGAGCCCTTACCCGATCTTTGGTGACGTAGACTAGTTAAACAGAGTTATTTGGGTGCCCTAACACACCTTAAAATCGTTAGGTAGTGACTCTTCTCTTTTAACATCTATTAAAAGAGTTGTCATGCATTCAAAACCTCTTTCGCGAGAAAATGGGGCGTGACAGCATGGCAACTCATCTGGCATGTACTTAGGCTCTTACCATAAAGAATTTTGCTTGTGTGGATTATTGAATTATTTGACTTCATCCATGTACCTCCCTCTCCCTCCCCCCTTTATTTTCTCGAAATTGCTACATCATGAACCTTCTTTCCCTATCTCCTTTATTTGCTTCAATGTAATTGTGTTTTCAATTTTTGTGAACTATCTAGACTTTTTTCCTTTGTCTTTTCTTTTCCCTTTCTCTCTTGTTTATTTTATCGCATTATTTAATTCTTCTGTGTACATTTATTATGCAAATTACTTGCCTACATGTTATTACTTCCGCACAAGTAAGTTTTCAACATCATATTCCACCCGTGCCTACATCAACATAGCGGCGCTTGATGAGTATCCGCGCTTTTCGTAAATACCCTTGTCCAATTGGAAAGGCTTATTAGCGGTAGACTATTTGATCGTGGTGCAGTCAATGGTACCGTGCCTTTCCCTCTCAAGTAGTCCGCTTGAGAGTATCAGTCTAGACCCTTCGAGAAACTCACTCTGATTGAAAATGTGCATGCATCATGTTAAAACCTAGGATGGATTAAATGCTCAGGGCACATTAATCCATTTAGACAAGCCTTCTCCAAAGTGCAAAGGGATTTATACAATCCACTACGAGCCATTTTGCCATGATTGGACTGATGTTTCTGGTATCTGGCGCTTCTGTCTTTGCGATCATGAAGAAAGGGTTGTGTTTGCGAATGTCTCTTGGGCAGGCAGTTTGTACTTCGTGTTCGTGAAGAAGGACTCGAGTTTGTGAATCTTTGGGCGGCAGTGTATCACGATCTCGAGGGTGAGGCTGTTGTCGTGTAGAAGGATTGGCAGGAAGGGGCACCAAGTGTTTTGTCCTACGCGTTCGCGAGAATTTGGTCGCGTTCGAGTATGGACTGTTGAGTTGACCACCGCATTCGCGATAGGTGTGTCGCGTTCACGAAAAATGATTTGGCAGCTGGTCGAGGTTGGTCTTTGTGATCACAAAGGCTTGTCCGTGATCGTGAAGAAGGGAATTGCTGGGAAGATCAGGATTTGGCTCATTTTCATTTCATTTCTTCCATGGGACCCGACTTTGGAGCGATTTTGGGGTGCCATTTGCATCATCTATTATGAGATATGTGATTTATACACATTGTGAGTTAAATATACAAATTTAGACTTGTAAATTCAATAATTTAAGTGGAAAGATGGAATTTTTGGTAAAAGCTCTAGAATTGATATTTTCGAGTTTTGATCCCGCGTTTGGGCATGGAATTGGAAATACATTATATATTTGTGCTTGTAGTGCTATGGGTAATATTTATCTTCAGAAATTATCAAAATCCAGGCACGTGGGCCCGAGGGTTGACTTGTTGAGTTTTTGACTTTTTCGAGCGGAGTTGGGAATTGTTATAAATTGATTAGTTATGAGTATTGGAGTATATTTTTATTGGTTTGCACATTTTGTGGATAGTTTTGTATCTATGGGCATGGGTTTGAGGTGTTAAAGAGGCGTTAGAGCCGGTTATGGAACTTCAGAGCGAGGTAAGTCTCATGTCAAACCTTGTGAGGGGGAAACTATCCCATATGTATTAAATTGTTATGTGCTACTCGTTGTGGGTGCTACGTACGCACGAGGTGATGAGAGTACATACGTATCTAAAAGCATGTTTATATCCAAGCAGACTTAGGACCTTATCATGTAATATTTGAATTATTTGAACTAAATTTGCTAGTTTAATTACTTGGATTTATAATGGAAATTTCATTTGGGAACATGTTAGGCCGAGCTTTATCACCTTCAGTTGTTTGGAGAGATATTCAATAGACGGAAAAAGTCATGTTTACTTTATGATCATGTACCTGTGTTGAAAATACGTGGCCCGTAATTCAATAAGTTTATTCCTTTTCTTATGGATCGGGCCGAACGCCTCGGCAGTTTATTGAGATGCATCTAGGAGTATGAATACTCATGAGATTCGTCATTGATTAAGACTTGGCATTTATATGGTACTCCTTATCCGTTTGAGATTGCACTTGATATTTTTAATTTGTTGAGATAGCATATGAGATTTGAGAGATTTATATCGTCAAAGGAAATGTGGGAGGACTATGTTAGGTGCAGTGCTTACCTCATTATTGTTGTTGTGTTTCATATATGTTTCTAATTTATTATATTATTTTATTGGACCTCTAGTAAGTGTCGATGTCGACCCATCGTCACTACTTATCCGGGGTTAGGCTAGATAGTTAATGAGTACGTGTTGATTTACGTAGTCATGCTACACTTCTGTTCTTATTGTGCAGGTATATTATTGAGCTGATCAGGAGGTGGTGCGTATATAACGCCGTAACCTTTTTCCATATCCTATATACATATAATATACATATATACGCATATATAATGCCATCTGGTCATGGGTCAGTATAAATGAATGCAATGCATGAGAAGTACGTCAATAAAATCTTTTGGAGTGTCATAAGACCATTATGCCTTTGAGTAATATCATGAAATAAATTTTATCAACTTACGTATTTTCTGAGACCCATGAACAGATAATAGAATAATATGACACATGGGGAATCAAGAACATAAACATCTCTAGTATTTCTATGAATAGAGTCATTTATTGACATTATGTATTTGCTCATTTTGTTTGTATCGTATTGATCATGCCAAAAAATAAAAAAGGGATAGACTTTACATACCTGTAGTAGGGAAAACAATCCATATGATATTCTTAGAAAAAGGTTGCACCGTACTCCTTTAAAATCGCAAAATCTCACACTGCTAAAGTACTAAAAAATCTCGTTGGAAATCTTCTGTTTCAAGAATTCTTGTTGGATTTGGTGTTACAACCCAAATTCGCGTACCTTAGATCACGCCGTAAGTTAGTCGACATAGATCCAAGAATAGATTATCTTTGAGATGATAAGAAGTTAATCCTATTGGTCTTAAACGATACAAGGGTGCATAAGAGTGGTTAACAAGTATTAGAAGTTAAACGAATCAAGGATGTTGTAACCCGTATTTTCGGGTAACACTAGAGGTGATTAATTGTCCCAAGAGGTCATGTTTTAATGTATTTGAATCATATAATTGTTACACCCTATATTTTCATACGTAAAAATGCGTCGTACGCAAACTAATGTAGGACCAAAAAAGAGATAATATTTAAAAGTATATAAAGTAAGTTAATCATGTTACCTCTGAGGTTACAAATATTGAAGATCATGAACAACAAGTACAAAGAGGGTTGGACAGTTCAGAAGCTAAAGCAATTGAAGAAAATAATGTTTCGTCGAAAGTCGACAAGTTGGGAATATTATAACATATACCTTTGGGGTGAGACTAGGGTGCTTAACATGATAAGGAGATTATGTTATGATTTATATTAGTCGTATGACATCCGTGTGTTATGTTTTGAAGTCAAGAGAGTTGTGGAACAAAAGTCGATGAAAGTCATCACAAGTTACATTCATAAGTTTTACTGAAACTTTGGGTCAAATGTAACTGCGATTTTCTCCCAATATAGTTAGAGTTATGGGGTGTTCCACCCATCAAATTAAAGATCTATGAGTCTATTTTCCAATGCATTAAACCGTTTGTCAATATGACATCGGAGTAATGAGATATGGGCATTTTTGCGATACTGCGCAAGCTGCTAGGTGACAAGTAGGTGTGTCACCTACTTGCTTAAATGAAAGCCCAAAAATGGGCCATTTCGGGTCGTCCAAAGAGGCCTTTTAAGGGCCTATTTTCTTCATATATTAGACTTAAAATAGAGCATAATAACCAGACATAAGCTCTGCAAAGAATCCTCCCAAACATTTCCCACAAACCCTAATTGATTTTCTCTCCCTTTCAAGTTCTAATTGGAGGTAAAACCTAGAGTTTGAAGAACCAAGATAGGAGCTGAGTTATCCAACAAATAAGGTGAGTTTACTGCTCTCTTTCATCCAGTTTTTCTTCTGTAAATTCATGGTAAGTCGTTCTATACTTGTAAGAACTCACGGGACGGTGATCGGAAGCCGTGAGTTCGAGTTATTCACTTGTAGCGGACTGTTTTGTGGACTGTTTTGTATTGCTGTTGGGCTGCGTGTTTTACTACTATTTTGTGGAGTTTTGGACGAGGAAGGGGGTTTATAAACACCATATAAATGTAGGGTAGTTGGCTGGTCGTTCGTCATAACATTTTCAGGTCGTTTGACACTACTACGGTGGTCGTTTTGTGTACGAAGAGATTGGGGTGTGTTGGGCTGTTTTGTAGTATTTGATGGTGTATATAGGGCTGGAAAATGATGTATATATGTTGTTATTGTTCTGTTCTTGTATTGTTGGTGTTATCTTGAATTTGGAGGAAGTAAGGATTATAGGGGAGATGCTGTCCGTTTTAATACAAAATAGGTTTGTCGTTCGTTGTGCGATAGTTGTACCTTTCGTAACTTAACGATAGTATTATTATCATTCTTGTAGATTAAGGTGCGAAGAGGTGAGCTCAACTTGGTGATTCGAAAGATTGTGATAAGGTATGTTAAGGCTAAGCCTTCCTTCATTTTAGCATGATCTCGTAGCTACATGTGTTAGTAATGAGACAAAAAGAGAAGTTCATATTCATGAATTTATTCACACTATTCTAGTCTCATAAGTTACAATATTATTCCTTATCGAGACTCTATATTCAATTTTAGTATTGTCTTCTTCCAGTCAAGAGAGCAGCAAGCCTATATATACAGTATTACAGTATTTTCATTACCATCGAGCTATAATCGATGGGCAGGCCCCTATTGGGCAACCTCTGATCAGATGGAAAGTTATATACCGAGCCTACTGTGGCCGAGCGCCTATGAGCGAGCCCAGCATGGCCGAGATACATAGCCTAGTATGGCCGAGCGCCTATGAGCGAGCCTACTATGGCAGAGCAGTTATATATATACCGAGCCTTATAAGGCCGTACAATTATTTTACTTACTATATTGAAGGAGTTGAGTCAGTATCAGCAGGTAAGTATATCTCCAGATCATCTTTGACTCCCAGTTACTTCCAGTTATTATATTATCAGTTCAGTTTTGATTTTCAGTTATGTTATTGCCTTACATACTCGGTACATTATTTCGTACTGACGTCCCTTTTCCGGGGACGCTGCATTTCATGCATGCAGGTTCAGATAGACGGACGAGTAGATCTCCTCAGTAGGTGTTTCCCGAGTTCAGCCTGATCGGTAAGCTCCATGTCTTTCGGAGTTACCAGGTCTAGAGTGTTGTGTACATCTTATGTATATCTGTATATATGTTATGGGTAGGTCGGGGCCCTGTTCCGATCATAGTACATCTATCAGTAGAGGCTTGTAGACATATCCTGTTGGTTAGTGCAGTATGTTGGGTTTGTAGGCCTGGTATGTATATTTGATGGTTTGTCAGCTGTAGTAGCTATGACGGCCTTGTCGGCCTAGCTTTATATTGATGTTTAGTTAGCGCTAGTTTCCATTCAGTTTTATATTTTGCTTTGCAAATTGTCTTGCAAGGTGGCCCCATGGCCAAAGTATGACATTATATGTTCAGAGTCCCTTAGTCGCAATTTGGTACGCCAGGTTAGGTGAGGCACCGGGTGCTTGTCTCGCTCCTAGGTTCGGGGCGTGACAAACTTGGTATCAGAGCAGTTCTATCCTAGGGAGTCTACAAGCTGTGTCTAGTAGAGTCTTGTTTATAGATGTGTTGTGCACCACATTATATAAGCAGGGCACTACAGGGCATTTAGGAGTTAGTTACCCTTCTTTGAAATCTAAATCGTGCTATAGAACTGAGTTATAGGAAATTTGAATTAAACTTATGTGTTGGTGTTTGCATGCACAGATGACGGTGACTAGGAACACTACGGCTAGCTAGAGGAGAGATACAGCAGCAGGTGAGGGGACCAGCAGGGTACCCACAGTAGATGGGGCCCAGTCTGAGGCTCAAGGCGAGACCCCTACTCAGCCATTACCGGCTCCTCCACCAACTACGGAGATTCCTAGGGAAACTGCACATCCAGTTCCCCCTCCACTTCTATCAGATCAGGACTTGAGGAGTGCGGTGCATTTGTTGACACAGTTGGTAGCTACCCAGCAACAGGCTAGGGCATCAGCTAGTGCAGGAACTTCTGAGGGGTCTGGGAGTTCAAGTGTCCGAGAGTTTATTGCTTTGAGTCCCCCAGAGTTCACGGGGACAGATCAGAGGGAGGACCCGCAAGATTTCATAGATCAGCTTCACAGGATCTTTCGTGTTATGCATGCCACGGAGAAAGAGACAGTTGAGCTAGCAGCTTTTCGACTCCGAGATATAGCCATCCTTTGGTACGAGGGATGGGAGAGGTCCAGGGGACGTGATGCACCTCCAGCTATTTGGGAGAATTTTTCAGATGCCTTCCTTGACCAGTACTTACCACGGGAGATCCGACAGGCTCGAGTCGATCAGTTTCTAGCCCTCAAGCAGGGTAATATGAGTGTTCGAGAGTATAGTCTCCGTTTTGACTCATTGGCCAGATATGCACCATCCATAGTTGCTACTATGCGGGACAGGATTCACAGGTTTATAGCAGGGTTAGCCCCAGAGTTAACCGAGGCATGTGCCACCGCTGCATTGCAGGATAGTATGGATATCTCCCGGATTCAGGCATTCGCCCAGAATATAGAAAGGGGTAGGCGTCGGCAGCAGGGTACAGAGAGGGCTGAGCAAGGGCAACGTAAGAGGATGAGATTTCCTAGGTCTCAGGAGCAATCTCAGGGTAGTTATAGGACCCAGTACTTCGGACGGCCACCTAGGCCTCCGCCACCTCGGTTACAGGGTTACAGGTATGACCGCTATACTTAGTTAGGACCAGGTGAGAGCTCACGGGCATCGGGTTTGCAGCGACAGCGAGGATCTGCGCAGACATGGTCATTTCCTCCACGGTGTGACATCTGTGGTAGAGGACACTTGGGCCAATGCCGAGCAGGTTCTGATGCTTGTTATACATGTGGGCGTCCAGGGCATATGATGCGGGATTGCCCAAATAGAGATTCGGGGGGAATGGCACAACCAGCGAGTTCAGCAACAGGATCATCTATGTCCGTGCATCCTTCAGGGCGTGAGTCTCAGTCTTCGGCTGGTAGAGGTCGGGGCAGAGGTAGAGGTTCCAGTTCAAGTGGTAATCAGAACCGTATCTATGCTTTAGCGGGTCGACAGGACCAGGAGTCTTCACCAGACGTTGTGACAGGTATATTAACCATTTGCTCTCACGATGCTTATGCTTTGATAGACCCAGGATCTACTTTATCGTATATTACCCCATTTGTCGCGAGGAAGTTTGGTATAGTGCCTGAAATACTAAGTGATCCTTTTATGGTATCTACACCGGTCGGAGAATCGATTATTGCTAGACGGGTTTACCGAGGTTGTACGGTGACAATTTGTAGTCGTCAGACCTCAGCTGACCTAGTTGAGCTAGAGATGATGGATTTTGATGCTATCATGGGCATGGACTGGTTGGCAGCTTGCTATGCCACAGTTGATTGCCGAGCAAAGGCAGCCAGATTTCATTTTCCGGGTGAGCCAGTCCTTGAATGGGTAGGTAATACACCAACACCCAGAGGTAGGTTTATTTCCTATCTGAAGGCGAGGAAAATGATCGCAAAAGGGTGCATTTATCATATTGTGCGAGTTAGAGATGCAGATGCTGAGATACCTACACTTCAGTCTATTCCCGTAGTCAAAGAGTATGCAGATGTGTTTCCAGATGAGCTTCCAGGTATTCCTCCAGAGCGAGAGATTGATTTTAGCATCGATTTGCTTCCAGGAACTCAACCAATATCCGTCCCTCCGTATAGAATGGCACCTGGTGAATTGAAGGAGTTGAAGGAGCAGTTAAAAGATTTGTTGGAGAAAGGTTACATCAGGCCCAGTACCTCACCTTGGGGTGCACCAGTACTATTTGTGCGGAAGAAAGACGGCTCGCTGAGGATGTGTATCGATTATAGGCAGCTGAACAAGGTAACTATTAAGAATAAGTATCCACTTCCAAGGATCGATGACTTGTTTGATCAGTTGCAGGGGGCTAGATGCTTTTCAAAGATAGATTTGAGGTCGGGGTACCACCAAGTCAGAGTTCGGGAAAAAGATATTCCGAAGACAGCCTTCAGGACCCGATATGGCCACTTTGAGTTCCTTATCATGTCCTTCGGGTTGACTAATGCACCCGATGTATTTATGGACTTGATGAATAGCCTATTCCGACCATTTTTAGATCTATTCGTGATAGTATTTATTGATGATATTCTGGTTTATTCCCGTTCAGAGGATGAGCATGCGGACCACCTGCGAGCGGTACTCCAAACCCTCCGTGATTGTAAGTTGTATGCTAAGTTTTCTAAATGTGAGTTCTGGTTGAAGTCTGTAGCATTCTTGGGGCATATTGTATCAGATGAAGGGATAAAGGTGGACACTCAGAAGATTGAGGCTGTGAAATCTTGGCCTAGACCTACCACTCCGACAGAGGTTCGTAGCTTTCTAGGCTTAGCAGGATACTATCGGAGGTTCGTAGAGGGTTTTTCTTCCCTTTCGGCACCATTGACGAAGTTGACATAGAAAGAAACTAAGTTTCAATGGACAGAGGCTTGTGAGCGGAGTTTCTAAGAGCTTAAGAACAGGTTGACCTCAGCTCCAGTTCTAACACTTCCAGAGGGTCTAGAGGGTTATGCCGTGTATTGTGATGCATCAGGTGTCGGGTTAGGATGTGTCCTGATGCAACATGGGAAGGTAATTGCGTATGCTTCAAGGCAGTTGAGGAAGCACGAGAGGAATTATCCGACCCACGACCTCGAGTTAGCTGCGGTTGTCCATGCACTTAAGATATGGCGGCATTATTTATATGGTGTTCATGTTGATGTATTTACTGATCATAAAAGCCTACAATATATCTTCAAGCAGAAAGAGTTGAATTTGCGACAGAGGCGATGGCTTGAGTTATTGAAAGATTACGATGTTAACATTCTCTACCATCCAGGGAAAGCTAATGTTGTAGCAGATGCCTTAAGTCGCCGATCTATGGGTAGCTTAGCACATGTAGAGCCCAAGAAAAGACAATTAGCTAGAGAGATTCATCAATTGTCTTCATTGGGGGTTCGGTTAGTAGATTCTGAGGATGGTGGAGTTGTACTCCAAAACACTACAAAATCATCCCTCATAGCGGAAGTCAAGGAAAGGCAGTACGAGGACCCAGAGTTGGTCGAGCTGAGAGAGCGAGTTCCGCAACAGAAGAAGCCACTGTTAGAGCTAAAGGGAGATGGGGTTCTCAGATATAGGGGTCGTTTGTGTGTTCCAGATGTAGCAGGGCTACGAGACAGGATTATGTCAGAGGCACATTATTCATGGTATTCCATCCATCCTGGGTCGACGAAGATGTATCATGACATTAAGGATGTGTACTGGTGGAATGATATGAAGAAGAACATTGCTGAGTTTGTCGCCCAATGTACTAGTTGCCAGCAAGTGAAGATAGAGCACCAGAAGCCTGGAGGGCTAATGCAGACTATAGAGATCCCGACATGGAAATGGGAGGCGATAAACATGGACTTTATCACGGGTTTACCTCGTTCTAATCGTAAGTTCGATTCCATATGGGTGATAGTCGATAGGCTCACGAAATCAGCTCACTTCCTACCGGTCAGATCTACATATACAGTAGAAGATTATGCCAAGTTATATATTAAGGAGATAGTGCGGCTACACGGAGTACCAGTTTCTATTATATCTGACCGTGGGGCTCAGTTTACAGCACATTTTTGGAGGTCATTTCAGAGAGGTCTAGGGACTCAGGTGAACCTCAGCACAGCTTTTCATCCACAGACTGATAGACAAGCCGAGCGCACAATTCAGACGCTCGAGGATATGTTACGAGTATGTGTGTTGGATTTTAAAAGAAGTTGGGATGAACATCTACCTCTTGTCGAGTTTGCATATAATAACAGTTACCACTCCAGTATTCAGATGGCTCCGTACGAGGCTTTGTATGGGCGTAAGTGCAGATCTCCTATAGGGTGGTTTGATGTTGGGGAATCTGGGTTATATGGGCCAGACCTGGTTCAACAGGCCATAGAGAAAGTAAAGCTTATCCGGGAGCGACTGTTGATAGCTCAGAGTCGTCAGAAGTCATATTCTGACGTGCGGCGACGAGACTTAGAGTTCAGGATTAATGACTGGGTATTCTTAAAGGTATCACCTATGAAGGGCGTGATGAGGTTTGGCAAGAAAGGCAAGCTTAGCCCACGGTATATTGGGCCTTATAGGATCATTCGGAGAGTGGGCCAAGTAGCTTATGAGTTAGAGTTGCCCTCAGAATTGGAGTCTGTCCATCCGGTTTTTCACGTATCTATGCTACGGAAGTGCATTGGCGATCCTACCCGAGTGGTGCCCACGGATGATGTACAGATTACAAAGGACTTGTCATACGAGGAAATTCCAGTTGCCATCCTAGACCGACAAATCCACAATCTACGAAATAAGGAGGTAGCTTCCGTAAAGGTTTTATGGAGGAGCAAGAATGTAGAAGAGATGACGTGGGAATCGGAGGAAGAAATGAAGTCTAAATACCCCCACCTATTTCAAACTGAAGATATGGTTCGAGATGGGACGCTACAACATAGCTCTATGTAGGCTAGCAGGTCATCAGGTAAGCTTTTATTTTTCACTTTCAATATTTATGATTTACGGTCGGTGAGGCAAATTGCTGCTATTTATAAAGATTGGCCATATGTGGCATGCATAGTATGTTTCTGGCTACGTGCAGGTTGGTTTTAACCTAGTGTATGAAGGATACTTTGGCAAAATTTTCCAAAGTCTCTAAGAGTAAACATTCGAGGATGAATGTTCCCAAGGGGGAGTGATGTTACACCCTATATTTTCGTACGTAAAAATGCGTCGTAAGCAAACTAATGTAGGACCAAAAAAGAGATAATATTTAAAAGTATATAAAGTAAGTTAATCATGTTACCTCTGAGGTTACAAATATTGAAGATCATGAACAACAAGTACAAAGAGGGTTGGACAGTTCAGAAGCTAAAGCAATTGAAGAAAATAATGTTTCGTCGAAAGTCGACAAGTTGGGAATGTTATAACATATACCTTTGGGGTGAGACTAGGGTGCTTAACATGATAAGGAGATTATGTTGTGATTTATATTAGTCGTATGACATCCGTGTGTTATGTTTTGAAGTCAAGAGAGTTGTGGAACAAAAGTCGATGAAAGTCATCACAAGTTACATTCATAAGTTTTACTGAAACTTTGGGTCAAATGTAACTGCGATTTTCTCCCAATATACTTAGAGTTATGGGGTGTTCCACCCATCAAATTAAAGATCTATGAGTCTATTTTCCAATGCATTAAACCGTTTGTCAATATGACATTGGAGTAATGAGATATGGGCATTTTGGTAATACTGCACATGCTGCTAGGTGACAAGTAGGTGTGTCACCTACTTGCTTAAATGAAAGCCCAAAAATGGGCCATTTCGGGTCGTCCAAAGAGGCATTTTAAGGGCCTATTTTCTTCATATATTAGACTTAAAATAGAGCATAATAACCAGACATAAGCTTTGCAAATAATCCTCCCAAAAATTTCCCATAAACCCTAATTGATTTTCTCTCCCTTTCAAGTTCTAATTGGAGGTAAAACCTAGAGTTTGAAGAACCAAGATAGGAGCTGAGTTATCCAACAAATAAGGTGAGTTTACTGATCTCTTTCATCCAGTTTTTCTTCTGTAAATTCATGATAAGTCGTTCTATACTTATAAGAACTCACGAGACGGTGATCGGAAGCCGTGAGTTCGAGTTATTCACTTGTAGCGGACTGTTTTGTGGACAGTTTTGTGTTGCTGTTGGGCTGCGTGTTTTACTACTATTTTGTGGAGTTTTGGACAAGGAAGGGGGTTTATAAACACCATATAAATGTAGGGTGGTTGGCTGGTCGTTAGTCATAACATTTTCGGGTCATTTGACACTACTACGGTGGTCATTTTGTGTACGAAGAGATTGGGGTGTGTTGGGCTGTTTTGTAGTATTTGATGGTGTATATAGGGCTGGAAAATGATGTATATATGTTGTTATTGTTCTGTTCTTGTATTGTTGGTGTTATCTTGAATTTGGAGGAAGTAAGGATTATAGGGGAGATGCTGTCCGTTTTAATACAAAATAGGTTTGTCGTTCGTTGTGCGATAGTTGTACCTTTCGTAACTTAACGATAGTATTATTATCATTCTTGTAGATTAAGGTGCGAAGAGGTGAGGTCAACTTGGTGATTCGAAAGATTGTGATAAGGTATGTTAAGGCTAAGCCTTCCTTCATTTTGGCATGATCTCGTAGCTACATGTGTTAGTAATGAGACAAAAGAGAAGTTCATATTCATGAATTTATTCACACTATTCTATTCTCATAAGTTACAATATTATTCCTTATCGAGACTCTATATTCAATTTTAGTATTGTCTTCTTCCAGTCAAGAGAGCAGCAAGCCTATATATACAGTATTACAGTATTTTCATTACCATCGAGCTATAATCGATTGGCAGGCCCCTATTGGGCAACCTCTGATCAGATGGAAAGTTATATACCGAGCCTACTGTGGCCGAGCGCCTATGAGCGAGCCCAGCATGGCCGAGATACATAGCCTAGTATGGCCGAGCGCCTATGAGCGAGCCTACTATGGCAGAGCAGTTATATATATACCGAGCCTTATAAGGCCGTACAATTATTTTACTTACTATATTGAAGGAGTTGAGTCAGTATCAGCAGGTAAGTATATCTCCAGATCATCTTTGACTCCCAGTTACTTCCAGTTATTATATTATCAGTTCAGTTTTGATTTTCAGTTATGTTATTGCCTTACATACTCGGTACATTATTTCGTACTGACGTCCCTTTTCCGGGGACGCTGCATTTCATGCATGCAGGTTCAGATAGACGGACGAGTAGATCTCCTCAGTAGGTGTTTCCCGAGTTCAGCCTGATCGGTAAGCTCCATGTCTTTCGGAGTTACCAGGTCTAGAGTGTTGTGTACATCTTATGTATATCTGTATATATGTTATGGGTAGGTCGGGGCCCTGTTCCGATCATAGTACATCTATCAGTAGAGGCTTGTAGACATATCCTGTTGGTTAGTGCAGTATGTTGGGTTTGTAGGCCTGGTATGTATATTTGATGGTTTGTCAGCTGTAGTAGCTATGACGGCCTTGTCGGCCTAGCTTTATATTGATGTTTACTTAGTGCTAGTTTCCATTCAGTTTTATATTTTGCTTTGCAAATTGTCTTGCAAGGTGGCCCCATGGCCAAAGTATGACATTATATGTTCAGAGTCCCTTAGTCGCAATTTGGTATGCCAGGTTAGGTGAGGCACCGGGTGCTTGTCTCGCTCCTAGGTTCGGGGCGTGACAATAATATCCGTATCATAAGTCTAGAAGTCAAGCGAGTTATGAAACAAAGTCGATAAAAGTTGTCGCAACTTACATTTATAATTTTACTTAAACTTTAGGTCAAATGTTACTACAATTTCCTCCCAATATACTTGGAATTATGGGGTGATCGACCTATCAAATTGAAGATCTATGAGTCTAGTTTCCAACGCATTAAACCGTTCGTCGATACGATCTTGGAATAGAGAGATATTTGCGTTTTCGTGAGAGTGCGCCAAGCAGCTCTCTATGGGGCCCACATAGGCGGTTTAAGATATATGGATATATATAAGATATCTCAACCCCGTTTTAAGTCATTATTTTTCAGTAAATTCAGACCTTAGAACCCTAAAAACACTCTCTCAAGGTTCTCTCATGATCCAAGACCCAAACAAAGGGCAAACAACACAAATCAAGTGTCGGGAATCCCGTGGCGCTAGTAAGTTTCTTGTTCTTCTTGTTGTTGCTGATTTTTGTGTTGTTCCAGCTCGTGTGGGAGGTTGTTTTAAGTGTTTTATGTTCTGTAAATACTCCTTCAAGTTTTTAATATCAACCCTAAGTGATTTCAAGTCTTCTAAAGTAATTCTAGTGCCGAAAAACCCGAATTGATTGCTAGTTTCGCTTCCTTGTTCTTGTGGCAGAATTGGAGAGATATTTCGTGGAAAATTAAGGTCAAATTGGAGTTGTTATTTCTGTTTAAAGGTAAGAAACCTCTTACTCTATATATATATTTAAGATTATCCAAGTTGCGGCTAAGTCGTTGAAGCTAGAACTTGTGAAATATATATCGAAAGGCTTGGTAGTAATGTTGTTGGTTGGTGGACTATTTTGGGAGGCTCAATATGATTAATTATGATGTTGTTTGGGCTGTTTGGTGATTGTATTGACTTGTGTGAAGTCAAATAAATAGGGGAGGTGCTGTCCGTTTCATCGTAAAATAGGTTGCGGTCGATACATAATAGTTACGATGCTTAAACGATAATGATAGTGTCATTTCTCTTATTGTAGACTAAGGAGTCGTGACATTTGTATAGCTTGAGGTTGGGCAGTATATACAAGGTATGTGAGGCTATCCCCTTCATCCTTTTGCACGACTCCGATTGTACATAATGTATTGAACGAGCTCCCAAAGATACTCTACTCTTAGAAGCTAGCAATACTTACATTGCTGCCCTTCTTATGAAACGATTGATATTGATGTTACTTCTCTTATTCTTATATTATCAATGTTGTTGGTAGTTCCTGATTCTTATAAGATTCTTGATGAAGAGTTAATCCTAATAACATGTACGAAGGATATCGACCTTACGTCACTCCGAAAGGTTCAGAATGTGATTCCAATGAGTCCAGCATGCATCATATATATGTATCTATTTTACTCTACCGAGCCACGCTATAGTCGGCCGGGTAAGGCACCTATTGTGCAACCACTGATCAGTTGGGTTTTACCGAGCTCCACGTGGCCGGGTATGATTCTACCGAGCCCTATGATGGCCGGGTACGTTTTACCGAGCCTATTACGGCCGGGTACGATATGATGATGGTGATGCCCACAAAGGCATATGTTTTAAAAGTTTATGTATATATATATATATGTATATATCATGTGTTTCATATCAGTAGCCCTCAGTGGTACCCAGATGTCACAGGTTGTATATTCCCTATCCCTGTTTACATTACTGTTCTTACTTATGCTTTCCTGCCTTACTCAGTACTTTATTCGTACTGACGTCCCTTTTATTTGTGGACACTGCATGTCGTGCTGCAGGTCCTGATAAACGGGTAGATGTAACTCCCCCACCACAGTAGGCTGTACAGTTCAGCTGTTATTGGCGAGATCCCTTCTCCGGACTTGCCGAGGTCTTGGTATGCATTTTTGTTATAGACATTATGGGTATGTCGGGGCCCTGTTCCGGCAATGTTGTAGAACTTATGTTCCTTTAGAGGCTCATAGACAGGTGTCGACTCATGGTAGCTCGTACCTTATATATAGTTTCTTGACAGTCTTGTCGTCCCATGTTATGTATGTTCATGACATTATCTTTCATTGTTGGATGTTCATGATCCATGTCTACCATTTATATTGATCTTGTCGGCCCTTAAAGATAATAAGGAAGGTTAGATAAAATGTACGTTGGTGCTCGGCAAGTATGGCCCGGGTGCTAGTCATGACCCTCCAGTTGGGTCGTGACAAACTTGGTATCAGAGCAAGTCTGTCCTAAGGGTTGTCTATGAGCCGTGTCTGGTAGAGTTTTGATTATGGATGTGTAGCGCGCCACATTTATAATCAGGAGGCTACGTGACATCTAGGGTTGTTACCTTCTTCCTGAATCTAGATCGTGCGTAGAGTTGAGTCGTAAGTGTCCATATCTAATATTCACCTTGTTTTCTTTTAGCGATGCCTTCGACTAGGAAGAAAGCGATTTGTAAACGGCTTGATACAGCTGTGGGAGAGGGTAACATTCAGGTGCCTCCAGCCATAGCAGGCCAAAGTGAGCCTCAGAGTGCGATGCCGTCTCATACCTCTCTGTCTCCTCCAGAGGATATTAGGAGGTACCCAGTACATCCAGTTCCTCCGTCTGGCACTACAGACCACGATATGCGCAGTGCGGTGCAGTTGTTGACTAGCTTGGTAGCTGTTCAGGCTCAGAGGCAGAATATCGGTGCTGCTGATAAACCGGTTAGTGCGAGAGTTCGTGATTTTATTAATCTAGACCCTCCAGTGTTTACCGGATCAGACCCCAAGGAGAACCAGCAAACATTTATTGATCAGGTTCATTGTACATTGCGGGTTATGCATGCTAGTGATACGGAGGCAGTAGAGTTGGCTTCTTATCAGTTACGGGATTTAGCGATTTTATAGTATGATAGTTGGGAGAGATCTAGGGGTCCGAATGCTCCTCCAGCCGTGTGGAAGGAATTTTCTGAGGCCTTTCTTCGTCACTACTTGCCAGCTGAGATACGACGAGCTAGAGCTGATAAGTTCTTGAACCTTCGACAGGGTAATATGAGTGTACGAGAGTATAGTATACAGTTTGATTCTTTAGCAAGGTATACTCCCCATATGGTGGCCGAGATGAGTGATAGGGTGCACCTGTTCGTGAACGGGTTGGGACCACATCTGATAAATGAGTGCACAACAACCTCCTTGGTAGAGGGCATGGATATTTCCCGTATTCAGGCTTATGCCCAGACCCTTCAGGATCATAAGTTATAAGCTAATCTCTCTAAATGTGAATTCTTGCAAAACTCAGTAGCATTCCTTGGCCATGTGATATCTGATGAGGGTATTAGTGTCGACACTCAGAAGATCGATGCAGTGAAGAATTGGCCGAGACCTACAACACCGTCAGAAGTCTGCAGCTTCCTGGGGCTAGCAGGATATTATAGGTGGTTTGTAGAGGGGTTTTCCTCTATATCAGCACCATTGACTAAGTTAACACAGAAAACTACCAAGTTCCAGTGGTCTGATGCTTGTGAACATAGTTTTCAGGAGCTAAAGAATCGATTGACATCCGCGCCAGTGCTCACTCTCCTAGAAGGAACAGAAGGTTATGAGGTATATTATGATGCCTCAGGTATAGGTTTGGGGTGCGTATTGATGCAACGTGGGAAGGTGATTGCTTATGCATCAAGACAATTAAAGAAGCATGAAAAGAATTACCTGACTCATGATTTGGAATTGGCTGTAGTAATATATGCTTTGAAGATATGGCGACACTACTTATACGGCGTCCATGTTGACATCTACACAGATCACAAGAGTTTACAATATATCTTCAAGCAGAAGGAGTTGAATTTGAGGCAGCGTAGGTGGCTTGAATTACTGAAAAACTACGACGTCGAGATATTGTACCATCCCGGTAAAGCCAATGTTGTGGCAGATGCTCTCAGCCGTAAATCAATGGGAAGCTTAATACATATTGAGGCAGGTAGACAAGGGTTGACCAAAGAGCTTCACCAGCTGGCCAATATGAGAATCAGATTGTTGGACTCTGATGATGGAGCTGTTACTGTACAGAATACAGCAGAATCATCTTTGGTAGCCAAGGTAAAAGCACGGCAATATGAAGATCCCACCTTAGTAAGATTGAGAGAAGGAATTCAGCAGTGTAAGATTACAGCTTTCAAGATCGGAGGAGATGGGACACTGAGATACCAGGGCCGATTATGTGTGCCTAGTGTGGCAGGGTTGTGAGAGAAGATTATGATTGAGATTCATCAGTCCCGATATTCTATCCATCCCGGCTCGACAAAGATGTATCATGACGTTAAGGAGCAGTATTTGTGGGATAACATGAAGGAGTCTATTGCAGAATTTGTAGCTCAGTGTCCTAATTGTCAACAAGTAAAGATCGAGCATCAGAAACCCAGTGGATTGATTCAGAATATAGAGATTCCGCCCTGGAAATGGGAGGTGATTAATATGGACTTCATTATTGGATTACCTCGCTCTTATCATAAGTTTGACTCCATCTGGGTGATAGTTCATCGACTTAAAAAATCTGCCCATTTTCTGCCAGTTAAGACAACTTACACGGCTGAAGATTATGCGAAGTTGTATATCAAGGAGATTGTTAGGCTTCATGGTGTGCCAGTATCTATTATATCAGACCGAGGAGCTCGATTTACGGCTAACTTTTGGAGGTCTTTTCAGAAGGGTTTAGGCATACAAGTAAATCTCAGCACTGCATTCCATCCGCAGACCGACGAACAGGCTGAACGTACCATTCAGACGCTTGAAGTTATGCTACGAGCATATGTTCTAGATTTCAAGGGGAATTGGGATGACTATCTGGCACTTATAGAATTTGCCTACAATAATAGCTACCATTCTAGTATTAAAATGGCCCCGTATGAGGCACTGTACGTGGGGAGATGTAGATCACCAGTTGGATGGTTCAAAGTCGGCGAGACAGAATTATATGGGCAAGATTTGATTCACCAAGCCATTGAGAAGGTGAAAGTGATACAAGAGCGACTGAGGACGGCACAAAGCAGGCAAAAGTCTTATTCCGATGCCCGACGTCGTGATCTAGAATTTGAGGTTGGTGATTGGGTTTTCCTGAAGATCTCGCCGATGAAGGGTGTTATGCGTTTTGGGAAGAAGGGTAAGTTGAGTCCGCGGTATATTGGGCGGTACAAAATTCTTCGACGAATTGGACAGGTTGCTTATGATTTAGAATTGCCATCCGAATTGGAATTTGTACACCCGGTATTCCATGTATCTATGTTGAGGAAATGTATTGGAGACCCTTCTCGGGTCATCCCTATCAAAGATGTACAAGTTACAGAGGATCTATCATATGATGAAGTGCCAGTGGCTATATTAGATCGACAAGTCCGCAAGCTGAGAATAAAGGATGTAGCTTCCGTCAAAGTATTATGGAGGAACAAGAATATAGAAGAAATGACATGGGAAGCAGAAGAGGAGATGAAGTCTAAATACCCTTACCTATTCCAGAGTGAAGATAACGAGGATGCCGGGGGAAAGAAGGACGCATTATAAGGTGGAACGGCTCTATAAGGTAAGCAATAGCTTGTGAATACTTTTTTTAATACAAAATGGTGATATGCAGATAATGTACATATCCATAATGCTTTGTATAGTCTTGTAAGGCCATAGGTTGGGTTTAACTGCTTGCAAGTTTGGCTAGTGTCCATTTTATAGGGGAAGCTCAGCCGGAAATTTCCGTCGGAATCCACGATGAGTTAGACACCCCATAAACCCTTACATTCGAGGACGAATGTTCCTAAGGGGGAGAGGGTGTTACAACCCAAATTCGCGTACCTTAGATCACGCCGTAAGTTAGTCGACGTAAATCCAAGAATAGATTATCTTTGAGATGATAAGAAGTTAATCCTATTGGTCTTAAACGATACAAGGGTGTATAAGAGTGGTTAACAAGTATTAGAAGTTAAACGAATCAAGGATGTTGTAACCCGTATTTTCGGGTAACACTAGAGGTGATTAATTGTCCCAAGAGGTCATGTTTTAATGTATTTGAATCATATAATATCCGTATCATAAATCTAGAAGTCAAGCGAGTTATGAAACAAAGTCGATAAAAGTTGTCCCAACTTACATTTATAATTTCACTTAAACTTTAGGTCAAATTTTACTACAATTTCCTCCCAATATACTTGGAATTATGGGGTGATCGACCTATCAAATTGAAGATCTATGAGTCTAATTTCCAACGCATTAAACCGTTTGTCGATACGATCTCGGAATAGAGAGATATTTACGTTTTCGTGAGAGTGCGCCAAGCAGCTCTCTATGGGGCCCACATAGGCGGTTTAAGACATATGGATATATATAAGATACCTCAACCCCGTTTTAAGTCATTATTTTTCAGTATATTCAGACCTTAGAACCCTAAAAACACTCTCTCAAGGTTCTCTCATGATCCAAGACCCAAACAAAGGGCAAACAACACAAATCAAGTGTCGGGAATCCCGTGGCGCTAGTAAGTTTCTTGTTCTTCTTGTTGTTGCTGATTTTTGTGTTGTTCCAGCTCGTGTGGGAGGTTGTTTTAAGTGTTTTATGTTCTGTAAATACTCCTTCAAGTTTTTAATATCAACCCTAAGTGATTTCAAGTCTTCTAAAGTAATTCTAGTGCCGAAAAATCCGAATTGATTGCTAGTTTCGCTTCCTTGTTCTTGTGGCAGAATTGGAGAGATATTTCATGGAAAATTAAGGTCAAATTGGAGTTTTTATTTCTGTTTAAAGGTAAGAAACCTCTTACTCTATATATATATTTAAGATTATCCAAGTTGCGGCTAAGTCGTTGAATCTAGAACTTGTGAAATATATATCGAAAGGCTTGGTAGTAATGTTGTTGGTTGGTGGACTGTTTTGGGATGCTCAATATGATTATTAAAGATATTGTTTGGGCTGTTTGGTGATTGTATTGACTTGTGTGAAGTCATATAAATAGGGGAGGTGCTGTCCGTTTCATCGTAAAATAGGTTGCGGTCGATACATAATAGTTACGATGCTTAAACGATAATGATAGTGTCATTTCTCTTATTGTAGACTAAGGAGTCGTGACATTTGTATAGCTTGAGGTTGGGCAGTATATACAAGGTATGTGAGGCTATCCCCTTCATCCTTTTGCACGACTCCGATTGTACATAATGTATTGAACGAGCTCCCAAAGATACTCTACTCTTAGAAGCCAACAATACTTACATTGCTGCCCTTCTTATGAAACGATTGATATTGATGTTACTTCTCTTATTCTTATATTATCAATTTTGTTGGTAGTTCCTGATTCTTATAAGATTCTTGATGAAGAGTTAATCCTAATAACATGTACGAAGGATACCGACCTTACGTCACTCCGAAAGGTTCAAAATGTAATTCCAATGAGTCCAGCATGCATCATATATATGTATCTATTTTACTCTACCGAGCCGCGCTATAGTCGGCCGGGTAAGGCACCTATTGTGCAACCACTGATCAGTCGGGTTTTACCGAGCTCCACGTGGCTGGGTATGATTCTACCGAGCCCTATGATGGCCGGGTACGTTTTACCGAGCCTATTACGGCCGGGTACGATATGATGATGGTGATACCCACAAAGGCATATGTTTTAAAAGTTTATGTATATATATATATATATGTATATATCATGTGTTTCATATCAGTAGCCCTCAGAGGTACCCAGATGTCACAGGTTGTATATTCCCTATCCCTGTTTACATTACTGTTCTTACTTATGCTTTCCTGCCTTACATACTCAGTACTTTATTCGTACTGACGTCCCTTTTATTTGTGGACACTGCATGTCGTGCTGCAAGTCCTGATAAACGGGTAGTCGTAGCTCCCCCACCACAGTAGGCTGTACAGTTCAGCGGTTATTGGCGAGATCCCTTCTCCGGACTTGCCGTGGTCTTGGTATGCATTTTTGTTATAGACATTATGGGTATGTCGGGGCCCTATTCCGGAAATATTGTAGAACTTATGTTCCATTAGAGGCTCATAGACAAGTGTCGACTCATGGTAGCTCGTACCTTATATATAGTTTCTTGACAGTCTTGTCGTCCCATGTTATGTATGTTCATGACATTATCTTTCATTGTTGGATGTTCATGATCCATGTCTACCATTTATATTGATCTTGTCGGCCCTTAAGGATAATAAGGAAGGTTAGATAAAATGTATGTTGGTGCTCGGCAAGTATGGCCCGGGTGCTAGTCATGACCCTCCAGTTGGGTCGTGACATTTGGGTCACGTCTGTTTTTGAATATTTGTAGTATGGAGAAGATTATAAGATTGTTGATTATGTTAAGGCCAAGTGAAGACCACAATGCCAAACTTTTAATGTCTTAGTTGTCTTTACGTAAGTGTCATCTGTATGACACCTTGGATGGCTACCTTTCATTTTATATCATGAGTCATTTAATTTGATTGGGGGGCTGCCACCTCATGCCCTTTAATCCTTATCCAACATAATTCCTTAATTAATTGGGTAATATCCCATTATTCAATAATTGACCAATCACCCACATAATTAATAATTATCTCAAATTACTTAAAATACTACTCACTTTTAACATACCTTGTACATCTTACTATCATGGTCATGTAG
Organism: Nicotiana tomentosiformis; assembly: GCF_000390325.3. Taxonomy (NCBI): domain Eukaryota; kingdom Viridiplantae; phylum Streptophyta; class Magnoliopsida; order Solanales; family Solanaceae; genus Nicotiana; species Nicotiana tomentosiformis. Next base: position 90,285,610 of record NC_090818.1, read on the forward strand.
TACCTTGTATGGCACTAGCCCATAAATACCGGGTGTTATAGCTCGGTCCGTGTTTTATCCCAAATTGCCAAGCTTTGACGAAACTCATTTCCTTTGATTTGCTTACCCTCTCACCTTCAATTTACTTATCCCTTGTTTGAAATAGCATAATGCTTATAACCTTAAAATAATCTCATTCCCGAGCTTACGTTGATTAATTTACGACAAAACTTCAACGTACAAAACTGCGGGATGTAACATCTCATTTTCGATCTTATATCAATTTACTTATAGCGTACTTCCAAGTATGAAAACATTGGGTGTAACATCATTCCCCCCTTGGAACATTCGTCCTCGAATGTTGACGGATGCACTTATCATTCTCATAACCCATAGCTCTTGCGAATAGTTTAGTACTCTTCTTGCCATCTAGGCGACTATTCTGTGAATGAATCCCAAAGGCCAGGGCATTCCCCCCTTTAAGCCTCTTTCTCACACCACAACTTGTAGTCAGAATCCTTTTAATCTCGTAACTGTTGCTCTCTTCTATCATGCAGCCTTTACAACTCTAACTTTGTATCTGCGCCTATGCGACTCTTCTCTTCTCTTTCCTCCAGCTTTTAGCCAATCTCTAGGCTTCACTTTGTGAACATATACAAAATTATGTCAAGTTGTCCCTCTGGGCGTCACTAGCTTTAAGCTATACTATACCATAATTCTTACTTCGATTTATCGTTGCGGAGGTCTGCTACCAAATTCCAGCTAACTCTTGTTGCTTATCCCATATGTATAAATCTAAGTCCTTTAATGCTTCCTCATTACTGTTCATCTTATGAATGACGACCTAATCTCAGCTTATACTTTGTGACTTTTGTCCATCCATTATGATTTTCCTCAATATTGATCTACAATATACCACTGATAATTTGAGACTTCTTACGTAAAACCTTGCCACTAGGGCTTACGTTGCATCGAGGAATATTTGAAGTGATTTCCGTAATCGTATTTCATAGTATCTCGATGTGATTCGCCTTATGGGGGTATTCTGATCTCGTGCCATTCGCAAAATCTTTTCTCATTCTCCCTTTTTTCTTTCTTCATATCATTATTCAGTCAAAGGTCAAACCGTTATCTTTTATCTGTCACAATTACACCTTCATTTCACTACCAGGGCAGCATCCCATCTCTTCTAAATGCTACTAGTCTTAGACTCCTTTGAGTTCATTAAGGCTATACTGAGCCTTCAATAACTTAGAGAACCCATGGGCTCTCATGTTTTCATGCGCTTAATCCCGAGAACTGACCCATTCTCGTCACCTTCTTACTCGCCCTTTCTCATCCTTACTCGTGTCATAAAACCTTGTCGCTTTACTATACTTTAGCTTGCGACCTCTACGTATCTATTTATACTATTCACAACCTTCCTTCAACTTGTTTGCACCATTGATTCCCTTATGTTATTGTGGAACATTAAGTGAGACATCACATCGTCCCTAACTCTTCTTTACTCTATTGACTAGATCTCTCAGTACTTAGAAACCATAGGCTGGAAGGTATGCCACTGACGATGCTGCTATCGTTCTTGGATATTGAATCCAAGTGCTTCTAGCATTCTATCCGAAGCATGGACTATTCACGGTCTTCTACCTTTGAGTATCTTGTACGTTGTTCAACTTTACCTTACTTACCTTAAAATCTCACATCGTATCTTCAATCTCTTTCATGACCTCCCTTCCACATAGGTATAATTCACGTCCATAACTTAAAGCTCTATTATAATACTTGCACCTCTGGTGCATACACAATCCGATGGAAGTTTCGTACTGACTTCTTATGAGGCTGGTACTTTTCTAACCGGCTTTATCGTAGGGCCGTTATAGAATATGGTTGTTGTACTATCCCTATGGTACCTCTGATATTAAGAGTGATCCTGTAATATTCTCAATCACGATTTCTATAATTTTTCGGGTCCAATAATCAGATTCTGGATTTACTTCGTTGATATAACTCTTTACTTTCCTCCTTCTTCTGATCAGCTTTTATGTAGGCTTAAGCTACCTCCCGATCTGTGGTTCATGGTATTAGTTATTACATTTAGACTTTCATGGGCGCTGAGGAATATCCATGATACAATCCTTTAATAATTCAATCATTCGTCTATGACCGAAATCTTCTACGACTGTATATGCTGCATGTATAAAACTCCAAACTCTCAAGTGCGTTCATAACGTAACTAACTCTAGATCATGAATCAAATAATTCTTTTTGTTCCATCTCAGCTTTCTTCAAATGTGAGCAATTACTTTTCCTGGTCTTTCTGCCCTTTTTTTTTTGCGTGCATAATTAGCTTATCTTGGTGCCCATGCATATTGGAATTCCATACAATTCATATGATCTTGAATATCACTTCTGATTTTACTTCCCGTTCATTAGCCTCAGTAGGTGCCATTTTCTTATAGAGTGCATACAATGTTGTTGTGAGACTGTTGTTATAAGACCATTTGCTCCTTAGGTCACCCAGCTTAGGTTAAAGCTTCCTTCCTTACTTTCTAAGCTAGTCTTTCATTGTAGTATTTAGGGAGGATTCTCTAACTCTTGTAAAGCTATGAGCTTATTACATTGTATACTTGACGGACCTTTTGATGTCCTTCCTTGCCTATAATTATCCGTAGTTACTTACTTCCACCCCCTTGTGCTTTTAGGGTTGCTTCTGAACTTGATATTTTGATTGACTTCCCAGTGGCACTCTCTTTTATCTCCGTAACACTCATATGGTATCTTTAACTACCCCAACTCCTATCTGAATATTTCTCAAGGATCACGATGTCATATCTGCGAGACTGGATTCACCATATTGGGTTTTACTATGTATATCTTGCACGATCTGCTACCTCGTCTGTAACCCCCTGTTTATCCATAACTAGGCTCTTCCTGAATCAATAATTGACTACTCGTTGGCCCATTCTCATATCAATATTCCGTGTAATCTTTCTTGGGTTATTTCCTTTGTCTTAACTTACGTCTTGCACTGACTCCTCGTCTATCAATAACATCTTGGGCAGGGACCCTTACTTCCTTTCCTTGACGTCGTGTTTGCATAATGTTCTGGAAGCGTAGCATATCTGTAGGCTTTGAATAAGTGCAATCTCGTCCGTTTTTCATTTTTTTATCGCATTCTTCCTTTACCATTCCATAATCACTTAATTCTGACTTAATGCCACATCACTCCATATTCCCCCTCCCCCCACCCTTTATGGAAGTACTAAGAGTTTGAGCTACGACAATCTACCTATATATGTTTTACCTCTTTATCTTTGGTGTCTTTTCACATCATCGATGACCCTTACTCGCGATGGTGACACTTAGTGTAACTGGCACACATAGTCCCTTAAGCTTAACTTTTCTCACATTGCTTGCTTTAGGGAAGCGTCTTCCTGAATGACCTTTAAAGATTATTCTGCTGTCATCCACTCTATTATTGCTGGAACGCAATCTCTCAAATTCTCATGGTGCCGACTATTACTTAGTCCCTAGTTCAAGTTTAGTTTATCTTGTTCATCAGTCCATGCTGATTTCTTATTACTCTGGGGTCTAACTTTTCCTTTTGGTAATCACGTTGGAGTCACAAACTTATTTCTCGAAATGAGGATATGACTTTATGGCATATACTCTTTTGTCGTCTCAAGGCCTGTCACCTCTCGTCTTTCCCTTCACTTGACTATAGAATCTATAATACTATCATCTTCTTGATTTACCATTGTCATCCATGTATCATATCTTACTTATAATGCTTCATTAACTCTCTTCGTATTTTCCTCTAACATTTATGTCTATCACTTTATTCTAAAAACTCGTACAAAATATTCTTTTGCTTTTAACCCCTCTTGCTCAATCAATTATGTTACACCCCATGTTTTCATACGTGGAAGTACGCCATAAGTAAATTGATATAAGATCGAAAATGAGATGTTACGTCCCGCATTTTCGTACGTTGAAGTTTTGTCGTAAGTTAATCAACGTAAGCTCGGGAATGAGATTATTTTGAGGTTATAAGCATTATGCTATTTCAAACAAGGGATAAGTAAATTCGTGAAGGTGAGAGGGTAAGCAAATCAAAGAAAATGAGTTTCGCCGAAGCTTGGCAATTTGGGATAAAATACGGACCGAGCTATAATGCCCGGTATTTATGGACTAGTACCATACAAGGTACTACATGACCATGATAGTAAGATGTACAAGGTATGTTAAAAATGAGTAGTATTTTAAGTAATTTGAGATAATTCTTAATTATGTGGGTGATTGGTTAATTATTGGATAATGGGATATTACCCAATTAATTGAGGAATTATGTTGGATAAGGATTAAAGCACATGAGGTGGCAGCCCCCCATTCAAATTAAATGACTCATGATATAAAATGAAAGGTGGCCATCCAAGGTGTCATACAAATGACACTTACGTAAAGACTACTAAGACATTAAATGTTTGGCATTGGGGCCTTCACTTGGCCTTACCATAATCAACAATCTTATAATCTTCTCCATACTACAAATATTCAAAAACAGACGTGACCCCAATCCAACAAGATCTCAACAAGATTTCTTGAAACAGAAGAATTCCAACGAGATTCCTTAGCACTTTAGCAATGTGAGATTTTACGATTTTAAAGGAGTACGGTGCAACCTTTTCCAAGAATATCATATGTATTTTTTTCCCTACTCTAGGTAGGTTAAAGTTATCCCTTATTTCTTTTGGCATGATCTATACGATACAAACGAATTGAGAAAATGTACAACTTCCATAAATGACTCTATTCGTAAAAATGCTAGAGATGCCTATGTTCTTGATTCTCGATGTGTCCTATTATTTTATCATCTGTTCATGGGTCTAAGAAAATATGTAAGTTGATAAAGTTTATTTCATGATATTAATCAAAGGCATAATGGTCTTATGACACTCCGAAAGATTTTATTGACGTACTTCTCATGCATTGCATTGATTTACATTATCCCATGACCAGATGGCATTATATATGCATACACACACACACACACACACACACACACACATATATATATATATATATATATATATATATATATATATATATATATATATGGGGGATATGGGAAAAAGGTTATGGCGTTATATACGCACCACCACCTGATCAGCTGGTATACGTTGATGATTTTGCCCACAGTGGCCGAGATGATATGATGGGATGCCCTCAGAGGCCTGATGATGTTATGAAATATATATCTATGCACGACATGACATTCATACGCATATGCATGACACTATAATTATTTCATGGTTTATAGAGTTATCCAGACTTACAGCTTGAGTCATTTACTCTATATTTCTTCCATGTCTATTATGTACTTATTATGTGCCTTACATACTCGGTACATTAGTTGTACTGACGTCCCTTTTGCCTGGGGATGCTGCGTTTCATGCCCGCAGGTCCTGATAGACAGGTTGAGAGTCCTCCAAGTAGGCTATTGGATCAGCGGAAGGTGTTGGTGCGCTCCATTTGCTTCGGAGTTGCTTGTGTAGTCAGTATGATTAGGACATCTACTGATTAGTATGGCGAGGCCCTGTCCCGACCTTAATGACATTTATGTACTCTTAGAGGCTTGTAGACATATGTCATGTACGTGAAAGATTGTACGGCCTTGTCGGCCTATGTTTTGAGTTTATAAATGATCATATTGGCATATTAGGCCTGTATGTCACATGCATATGATGATGTAATAGGAAAGATACGTTACGTTGGTACTAGGTTGAGTAAGGTACCGGGTGCCGGTCGCGGCCCATAGGTTTAGGTCATGACAAAAGTGGTATCAGAGCAGTTTTGTCCTAGGGAGTCTACAAGTCGTGTGTAGTAGAGTCTTGCTTATGGGTGTGTCGTGCACCACACTTATAAGCAGGAGGCTACAGGGCATTTAGGACTATCACTCTTTCTTCTTATTCTAGATCATATGGTAGAGCTCAGTTATAAGAACTCAATTTCCTAAACTCTATCCTATTCGTAATACAACGTTCCCTACATTCAGTAAGACGGTTGGTAAGAGATATAGTTGTGGAAGAGTTGAGTCAGAGGGACTCGATTTTTGCATCATGCTTATGATGGACATACATGAGGTATTCGGCAGATCATGTATATACTAAGACGTGTAAGCTTCTTGATAAGGAGTCTTAAGGCAAGAATATTTATTCACCTTTATGGTGAAAGACAATGAGAGATTCAGAAGATAAATACAAGTTTCAAGGAGTAAAAGAAGCAATATGAAGAAGGGTACAAGGTACCCAGTTAATAAAGATTATCATTATTCAGGAAGGGAGATATAAGCATTTTGAGTTACCTTCAACAGTGACTGATGTATGTACAATCAGCCACACCGATCTTAGTTATGCCCTATGGGAGCTAACAAACATAGTTTAAGAGAAGGACGGGTTATCAGGATCCGGCTGGGGATAGAGTAACCCAAAATAGTGGATGGATTGGTAGAGTTAGTTGACAATTCCGAAGGATAGTGCAAACGTGGTAATGGATCTCCTTGTGAGACACCTCGATGGTGTACCCTAAAATAGTACAACTAGATATGAGTACTACAAAGATAAGCACTGGAAGCCTAGAAGAGATAAATATTATCTTAGTGTGGCTCTCATCCCTGGTAGAAAGAGAATGTTAGGCAATTCGAGGAGCCAATGGATGGAGCAAGAGGGGCTAAAAGCAAAAGAATGTTTTGTTAGAGTTTTCAAAATAAATTGATAGACAGAAATGTTAGTAGGAAAATAAAAGAAGAGTTAATGGAGCAGTATGAGTAAAATGTGGTACATGGATGACAATGGTAGATCAAAAAATGATAGTATTACAGAGTCTATAGTCAAATGAAGGGAAAAACAAGATGTGACATGCCTTGAGACAACAAAAGAGTATAGGCCATAAATTCATATCATCACTTCGAAAAATAAGTTCGTGACTCCAATGCAACTACCGGAAGGAAAAGTTAGACCCCAGAATAATAGAAATCAGTATGGGCTGGTGAACAAGATAAACTAAACATGAATTAGGGACTGAGTGACTTGATAATAGTCAGCATCATGAGAATTTTATATTTGCGTTCCGGTGATAATAGAATGGACAACAAAAGACGATTCATGAGAAATTCAGAAAATGGTCATTCAGGAAGACTCTTCCCTAAAGCAAGAAATATGAGCAGAGTTAAGCTTAAGGGATTGTATATGCCAGTTGCACTAAGTGTCACCATTGCGCGTAAGGGAATTTGTTATCCTTGGTACAGAAGGATTGCCGCAAGGCGAGTAAGGGTCATTGATGTTGTGAAACGACGCCAAAGATGAAGAGGTAAAATATCTATAGGTAGATCATCGTAGCGCTAAATATTAGTACTTCCCCAAAAAGGGAAATGTGGAGTGAGGTGGCATAAAGTCAGAATTAAGTGGTTCTAGTAATTATGGAATGGTAAAGGAAGAATGCGATAAAATGAAAAAGGGACAAGATTGCACTAATTCAAATCCTACAGATATGCAACGATTCCAGAACATTATACAAACACAACGTCAAGGAAAGGAAGTAGGGGTCCCTGCCCAAGATGTTATTGATAGACGAGGAGTCAGTGCGAGACGTAAGTTAAGACAAAGGAAATAACCCAAGAAAGATTACGCGGAATATTGATATGAGAATGGGCCAACGAGTAGTCAGTAATTGATTCAGTATGAGCCTAGTTATGGCTAAACAAGGGGTTACAGACGAGGTAGCAGATCATGCAAGATAAACATAGTAAACCCCAATATGGTGAATCCAATCTCGCAGATATGACATCGTGATCCTTGAGAAATATTCAGATAGGAGTTGGGGTAGTTAAAGGTACCATATGAGTGTTACGGAGATAAAAGAGAGTGCCACTGGAAAGTTAGTCAAAATATCAAGTTCAGAAGCAACCCTACAAGCACAAGGGGGTGGAAGTAAGTAACTACGGATAATTATAGGCAAGGAAAGACATCAAAAGGTCCGTCAAGTATACAATGTAATAAGCTCACAGCTTTACAAGAGTCAGAGAATCCTCCCTAAATACTACAATGAAAGACTAGCTGAGAAAGTAAGGAAGGAAGCTTTAACCTAAGCTGGGTGATCTAAGGAGGAAATGGTCTTATAACAACTGTCTCACAACAACATTGTATGCACTCCATAAGAAAATGGCACTTACTGTGGCTAATGAACGGGAAGTAAAATCAGAAGTGATATTCAAGATCATATGAGTTGTATGGAATTCCAATATGCATAGGCACCAAGATAAGCTAAATATGCACGCAAAAAAAGGAGGCAGAAAGACCAGGAAAAGTAATTGCACACTTTTGAAGAAAGTTGAGATGGAACAAAAAGAATTATTCGATTCATAATCTAGAGTTAGTTACGTTATGAATGCACTTGAGAGTTTGGAGTTTTATACATGCAGCATATACAGCCGTAGAAGATTCCGGTATAAGTTAAAAGAAAGAATTGAGCCTAGGTCATAGACGAAGGATTGAATTATTAAAGGATTGTATCATGGATATTCCTCAGTACCTATGAAAGGCTAAACGTAATAACTAATACCATGAACCACAGATCGGGAGGTAGCTTAAGCCTACATAAAGGCTGATCAGAAGAAGGGGGAAACTAAAGAGTTATATCAACAAAGTAAATCAAGAATCTGATTATTGGACCTGGAAAATTATAGAAATCATGATTGAGAACATTACAGGATCACTCTTAATATTAGAGGTACCAGAGGGATAGTACAACAACCATATTCTATAACGGCCCTACGATAAAGCCGTTTAGAAAAGTACCAACCTCATAAGAAGTCAGTACGAAACTCCCACTGGATTGTGTATGCACTAGAGGTGCAAGTATTATAATAGAGCTTCAAGTTATGGACGTGAATTATACCTATGTGGAATGGAGGTCATGAAACAGATAGAAGATATGATGTGAGATTTTAAGGTAAGTAAGGTAAAGGTGAACAACATACAAGATACTCAAAGGCAGAAGATCTTGAATAGTCCATGCTTCAGATAGAAGGCTAGAAGCACTGGGATTCAATATCCAAGAACGATAGCAGCGTCGTCAGTGGCGTACCTTCCAGCCTATGGTTTCTAAGAACCGATAGATCTAGTCAAGAGAGTAAATAAGAGTTAAAGATGATATGATGTCTCTCTTAATATTCCAGAATAACATAAGGGAATCAATGGTGCAAGCAAGTTGAAGGAAGGTTGTGAATAGTATAAATAGATACGTAGAGGTCGTAAGCTAAAGTATAGTAAAGCGACAAGGTTTTATAACAGGAGTAAGGATGAGAAAGGGAGAGTAAGACGGTGACGAGAATGGGTCAGTTCTCGGGATTAAGCCCATGAAAACATGAGAGCCGATGGGTTCTCTAAGTTATTGAATGCTCAGTATAGCCTGAATGAACTCAAATGAGTCTAAGACTAGTAGCATTTAAAAGAGATGGAATGCTTCCCTATTAGAGAAATGAAGGTGTAATTGTGACAGATAAAGGATAATGGTTGGGCCTTCGACTGAATAATGATTTGAAGAAAGAAAAAAGGGAGAACGAGAAAATATTTCGCGAATGGCACGAGATCGGAATACCCCCATAAGGCGAATCACATCGAGATACTATGAAATACGATTATGGAAATCACTTCAAATATTCCTCGATGCAACGTAAGCCCTAGTGGCAAGGTTTTACATAAGAAGTTTCAAATTATCAGTGGTATATTGTAGATCAATATTGAGGCAAATCATAATAGATGGACAAAAGTCACAAAGTATAAGCTGAGATTAGGTCATCATTCATAAGATGAACAGTAATGAGGAAGCATTAGAGGACTTAGATTTATACATATGGGATAAGCAACAAGAGTAAGCTGGAATTTGGTAACAGACCTTCCCAACGATAAATCGAAGTAAGAATTATGGTATAATATGGCTTAAAGCTAATGACACCTAGAGGGACAGCTTGATATAATTTTGTATATGTTCATAAAGTGAAGCCTAGAGATTGGCTAAAAGTTGGAGGAAAGAGAAGAGAAGAGTCACATAGGCACATACAAAGTTAGAGTCGTAAAGGTTGCATGATAAAAGGTAGCAACAGTTACGAGATTAGAAGGATTCCGACTACAAGTCGTGGTGTGAGAAAGAGGCTTAAAAGGGGGAATGCCCTGGCCTTTGGGATTCATTCACAGAACAGTCGCCTAGATGGCAAGAGGAGTACTAAACTATTCGCAAGAGCTATAGGTTTTGAGAATGATAAGTGCATCCGTCAACATTCGAGGACGAATGTTCCAAAGGGGAAATGATGTTACACCCCATGTTTTCATACGTGGAAGTACGCCATAAGTAAATTGATATAAGATCGGAAATGAGATGTTATGTCCCGCATTTTCGTACGTTGAAGTTTTGTCGTAAGTTAATCAACGTAATCTCGGGAATGAGATTATTTTGAGGTTATAAGCATTATGCTATTTCAAACAAGGGATAAGTAAATTCGTGAAGGTGAGAGGGTAAGCAAATCAAAGAAAATGAGTTTCGCCGAAGCTTGGTAAATTGGGATAAAACACAGACCGAGCTATAATATCTGGTATTTATGGACTAGTGCCATACAAGGTACTACATGACCATGATAGTAAGATGTACAAGGTATGTTAAAAGTGAGTAGTATTTTAAGTAATTTGAGATAATTCTTAATTATGTGGGTGATTGGTTAATTATTGGATAATGGGATATTATCCAATTATTTAAGGAATTATGTTGGATAAGGATTAAAGGGCATGAGGTGGTAGCCCCCCATTCAAATTAAATGACTCGTGATAAAAAATGAAATGTAGCCATCCAAGGTGTCATACAAATGACACTTACGTAAAGACTACTAAGACATTAAAAGTTTGGCATTGTGGTCTTCACTTGGCCCTAACATAATCAACAATCTTATAATATTATCCATAGTAAAAATTTTCAAAAATAGACGTGACCCCAATCCAACAAGATCTCAACAAGATTTCTTGAAACAGAAGAATTCCAACGAGATTCCTTAGCACTTTAGCAATGTGAGATTTTGCGATTTTGAAGGAGTACGGTGTAACCTTTCCCAAGAATATCATATGGATTTTTTCCCTACTCCAGGTATGTTAATGCTATCCCTTATTTCTTTTGTCATGATCTATACGATACAAACGAAACGAGAAAATGTACAACTTCCATAAATGACTCTATTCGTAAAAATGCTAAAGATGCCTATGTTCTTGATTTTTCATTTGTCCTATTATTTTATCATATGTTCATGGGTCTCAGAAAATACGTAAGTTGATAAAGTTTATTTCATGATATTAATCAAAGTCATAATGGTCTTATGACACTACGAAAGATTTTATTGACGTACTTCTCATGCATTGCATTCATTTACATTGACCCATGACCAGATGGCGTTATATACGCGTATATATGTTTGTGTGTGTGTATATATATATATATATATATATATATATATATATGTATGTATGTATATGGGATATGGAAAAAAGGTTACGGCGTTATATATGCACCACTACCTGATCAGCTGGTATGCGTTGATGATTTTACCCACAGTGGCCGAGATGATATGATGGGATGCCCTCAGAGGCCTGATGATGTTATGAAACATGTACCTATACACGACATGACATTTATATGCATATGCATGACACTATAATTATTTCATGATTTACAAAGTTATCTAGCTGTACTATTTTAGGATGCACTATCGAGGTGTCTCACAAGGAGATCCATTACCACGTTTGCACTATCCTTTGGAAATGTCAACTAACTCTACCAATCCATCCACTATTTTGGATTACTCTATCCCCAGCCAGATCCTGATAGCCCGTCCTTCTCTTAAACTATGTATGTTAGCTCCCATAGGGCATAACTAAGATCGGTGTGGCCGATTGTATATATATCTGTCACTGTTGAATGTAACTCAAAATGCTTATATCTCCCTTCCTGAATAATGATAATCTTTATAAACTGGGTACCTCGTACCCTTCTTCATCTTCCTTCTTTTACTCCTTGAAACTTGTATTTATCTTCTGAATCTCTCATTGTCTTTCACCATAAAAGTGGATAAATATTCTTGCATTAAGGCTCCTTATCAAGAGGCTTACACGTCTTAGTACAGACATGATCTGCTAAATATCTCATGTTTATCCATCATAAGCATGATGCAAAAATTGAGTCCCTCTGACTTAACTCTTCCACAGCTATATCTCTTACCAACTGTCTTTCTGAATGTAGGCATCGTTGTATTACGAATAGGATAGAGTTTAGGAAATTGAGTTCTTACAACTGAGCTCTACCACACGATTTAGAGTAAGAAGAAAGAGTGACAATCCTAAATGCCCTGTAGCCTCCTGCCTATAAGTGTAGTGCACGATACACCCATAAGCAAGACTCTACTAGACACGGCTTGCAGACTCTCTAGGACAGAACTGCTCTGATACCACTTTTGTCACGACCCAAACCTATGGGCCGCAAGGAGCACCCGGTACCTTACTCAACCTAGTACCAACATACATATCTTTCTTATCGTACTATCATTGGAAAATGGGCCAAACGGGCCGTCATGGGCTAACCAGAATAAACATAAGGGAATACTCAATATAGGACGACCCAATCTGATATAAAACTTATACATGTGACATGCTGGCCTATAAGACCGAAACGACCACTCGTACACTGAACATAGGCCGACAAGGCCATAAAATCTTTCATATACATGGCATCTGTCTACAAGCCTCTAAGAGTACATAAATGTTATAAGTCCGGGACAGGGCCCCGACGTACCAATCAATACATTCCTAATCATACTGACCAATAGCATCTCCGGAGCAAATGGAGCACACTAACATCTTCTGCTAAGCTGATAGCCTACTTGGAGGACTCTCGACCTCTCTATCAGGACCTGCGGGAATGAAACACAGCGTCCCCAGGCAAAAGGGACATCAGTACAAATAATGTACCATGTATGTAAGGAATGAAAATCAGTAAACAATAGACATGAGACAAACATGGAGTAAAAGACTCGACATATATATCTAAATAACCCTGTGAATCACTTCATATTTGTAATGTCATGCATATGTGTATAAATTTCATACCATGCATAGGTATATGCATTCATAACATCATCAGGCTTCTGAGGGCATCCCATCATATCATCTCGGCCACTGTGGGCAAAATCATCAATGTATACCTGTTGATTAGGTGGTGGTGCGTATATAACGCCGTAACCTTTTTCCATATCCCATATACATATAATATACATATATACGCATATATAACACCATCCGGTCATGGGTCAATGTAAATGAATGCAATGCATGAGAAGTACGTCAATAAAATCTTTTGGAGTGTCATAAGACCATTATGTCTTTGAGTAATATCTTTAAACAAACTTTATCAACTTACGTATTTTCTGAGACCCATGAACAGATGATAGAATAATATGACACATGGGGAATCAAGAACATAAGCATCTGTAGTATTTCTATGAATAGAGTCATTTATGAAAATTGTGCATTTGCTCGTTTCGTTTGTATCGTATTAATCATGGTAAAAAAAAAAGAAGGGATAGCCTTTACATACCTAGAGTAAGGAAATAAAATCCGTATGATATTCTTGAAAAAGGTTGCACCGTACTCCTTTAGAATCGTAAAATCTCACATTGCTAAAGTGCTAAGAAATCTCGTTGGAATTCTTTTATTTTAAGAAATCTTGTTGATATCTTGTTGGATTGGGGTCACGTCTGTTTTTGGATATTTGTAGTCTTTACATAAGTGTCATTTGTATGACACCTTGGATGGCCACCTTTCATTTTATATCATCAGTCATTTAATTTGAATGGGGGGCTGCCACCTCATGCCGTTTAATCCTTATCCAACATAATTTCTTAATTAATTGGGTAATATCCCATTATTTAATAATTAACCAATCACTCACATAATTAATAATTATCTCAAATTACTTAAAATACTACTCACTTTTAACATACCTTGTATATCTTACTATCATGGTCATGTAGTACCTTGTATGGCACTAGTCCATAAATACCGGGTGTTATAGCTCGGTCCGTATTTTATCCTAAATTGCCAAGCTTCGACGAAACTCATTTTCTTTGATTTGCATACCCTCTCACCTTCGCGAATTTATTTATCCCTTATTTGAAATAGCATAATACTTATAACCTCAAAATAATCTCATTCCCGAGCTTACGTTGATTAACTTACGACAAAACTTCAATGTACGAAAATGTGGGACGTAACATCTCATTTCCGATCTTATATCAATTTACTTATGGAGTACTTCCACGTATGAAAACATGGGGTGTAACAGTCCATTACCATATATACGATCCAAAGCTCTGTAGATGCGAACCTGCAGGTGCGGCTTCCTTCTCCGCATCTACGATCCCAGCCTAACAAAGCCCGCACCTGCAATCAATCCCTCGCAGAAGAGCACCCACAGGTGCGACATCTTCCCTCGCATGTGTGGCGAGCTTGGAATGCCTCTTTTTTGCTTCTGTACACTGCATCACGTAGGTGCGGCTATCGCACCTGCGCACCACTCTTCACTGGTGCGGTGCACCAGAACCAGCAATACCAAACAACTTTCCAAAATAATCCGGAATCCATCCGAAACACACTCGAGCCTCTCGAGACCTCTTCCACTCATACCAAATGTTGATACTCAATTTTGCCCCCATGACTTCCATTTAGTCTTTGCCGGTTAGTATATATTGTAATGTATTTTTATATATTTTTAAGTAATATTTATAGGATATTTTTCCGTATTATTACTCCATAACGTGTTTTAAATATTAATTTATTATCTTCATGGAATTTTTCTTAAGTTAATATCACGGAGGTTTTATAAAAATAATATTGTGCATATTATACGCATTGTTTATTGACTCCAGCATTTTTAATTGATAAATATTTATTTATTATTTTTCTTAAATTATTTATGAGTGATAAGTTATCAAAACTAGTTATTTATATTTTTAGCATTCTTATGCATATTTTATAATATTTTACATCATCTCATGCAATTGCATTTGCATTTTTAGCGACAATAGCATATATTTTACGATAATTACATTTGTTATACTATTTATGCCAAAATCATAATTTAATATTTTTATAATTATAACTTAATATTTTAAACTCTTTAATTTTGTAAGTAACATTTTTATACATTTATTAGCTATCTTATAATTTATTATTTTAATTAATTCTATATATTACAAATTCCAGCTCACATACGTTGAAATTCGGACCAAAAGAGATCCAAAACCCCAAAGCCCAATACTTTGAGCCCAATAGAAAATGAACCAACACCCCTAACACGTATGTGATCTTCCATCCGCCCCACTTCGCCCATAGAATCCCAGCCGTTGATCTTAAGAGATCAACGACCCACAACGACCCCCTTTCTTGCCTTATATCCCATCAACCCCGAACCCTAATCGATTTTACACATGCTGCCGCCCCCAAGCGCTCTCATCTCTCTCAAACTAAACCCTAGCCAACTCAGTCATGAAATCTTCTCCGAATCCGACCAGACCATGGAAGCTTTCCATGATTTTCTTGCCTTATTTGTGTTATCTCGTCAGTACTAACACGTTCATGGCATTACTTAGTACTTGCCCGATCTTGGCAAGTACAATCTTTAATAATCGGGCCTGACCAACTTAAAACTTTAGGATTCAAACGATACTTCGTTTATATACATGCGAAGAGAGACAATTCTTGCACTCACAAGTCGATCCAAAATCTTGGAACCCTAGCTAGGGTTTGAAAGTGGATTTCTTTCCTTCACGGGTTGTTTCACTGATTGCATGTGATTTTACTTTGCCTTGTCTGTGTCTCATTGAATTCTTTCCTTATTTGTTCGCCTACTTGAACACTTTATAAACCATATTCCCTGATTCCCTTAAGGAGACTTTAGTCACTACTCTCTCTCACTCACACTTGTTCTATTTTGTTCTGGTTCTCTGAATACTATTGTGCTAGATTTGTTCTTGGCCGGCCGAAAGCCAAGGGTACCGTGGTATTTCTCAATAACCTCCTTTGGCACAAGAATTGCTTTGAGCTCTTGAGGCTTTGGTGAACTCGGAAGTGTTGTAGATCCTGAGGTTCTCATTGCTATCTTTCAATCACAACTGCTGCAAAACTACTGTTGAAACTCATGTCTTCTCATTTTTGCTCGTTTCACTTTGCAACTGGTTAGTAATCTTGAATCATGCAGTTTAATTGTTACATGAATATGTTTTTATTACATATTTACTTATTCGTATTTATATGTATTCTATGTGCCACTCCTGTCTGAACTCCTATCAAAAAATCGAAAAGCATGAGTTATATTTTTCTACAACTTGTGAATCAAAATATTGTACTATGTTACATGCTTTGCTGCAATTTCATTGTCAAAGTGTTTGTTCTGGGGATTCAAGTCTGCTATTGTTAAGTTTGCTTGAGTTTTATAATCTCTAATGTTATCTCTGCCACATGTAATTATACATACCTATGAGTATGTAATGGACTTGTAGAACCTCCTATGTTCTTTTAGGAATTAGGTGAACTCATATTTTTTGATTTGCTAATTGATATACTTATAAACCATGTATATAGGATTGACTTACCTTGACTTTCATTATAAATCTCCCTTGTACGAACTTCTGTGTTCTTAGGATTAAGTCTAAACCATGTATACAAGATGTTTTGTCTTAAATTTTCATGATGGACCTTTCCTGTAAGAGTTTCTGTTTGGTTATGTTCCTAGGACAAAGTCTTGAACATTATAGATGATATGTCTTTGAGATATTCTAATAGATGTATGTTTTCCTGAACATATGTGATTAAGTATTGCACTTAGAGTATATGCTTGTAAGCTTTTCATGTGATTAGTAAAGTTGTTCTTGTCTTGCCTATTTTCTCAAATCTCCAAAATGCCACTTGGGGAATCTAACTTCTTGGTTGATCTGTGAATCCCAAAGATTGAAATTTTGAATGTATATGCATTTCTTTCATGAGTTCTAAGTTGTGTTAATAACTTGTGCATAGTCTTCCACTTGCAATTTCTATCGTGTGGGGGTGTTAATTAGTAGAATCGGTCTTGTTGATAATTTGGGCTTGATCTGTTAGACCTGATTTGGGTATTGCATACTTTATCCGCTTGACCACATGCACCTGGAGCTTGACCATTTGGTTTGCATGAAGTTCAAAGTTGTTGAAGGCCCAGATATATTACTAGGTTATTTATATATTTGTATTTGGCTTGTAATTATTCATTCTGAGTGTGTAATAAATAGTAAATTTGATAATGGGGAAAATACTTAAAAGGGGGACTGGGGTAGTTTAATTTTCCCATGATCGGGTAGAAAACATGCCTATAGGTCTGAATAGTCTTGTCTGCTACTTGTCAATTATGCTTTATGTCTGCGTAGTATTCGTTATTAGATATCATGCCCATAGGACCTTCAATTTTGCCTATCCCTCTTAGAAATCATGATGTTTAAGACCTCAAACAATTGGTAACTAAACACCGCCTATATGATTTGCAATATCGTTTAGAAACTATGCCTATAGGACCTACTCTATGCTAATTTGTTCGATTATTTGCTACTACACTTAGAAATCATGTTTTAGGACTCCACACTTAGCAATCATGCCTATAGGATTTTATACTAAGTAATCAAAAATGGTGTGCTGTCATGTTCTAAAACTATGTTCCCAACGCCTCACACCTAGAAGCCATGTCTATATGAATGTTCTTAAATGTTGAACTACTTAAAACAATCTAAGGCTTGAATCACCTGGAGATCCTGCCTATCAGATTTAACAATGAAGCCTTCCTTTGCAATGATATACATGCATACATCATCTCTATAGGTTGAATTAGTTCACAAAGGGCCGCTTACACTTTCCACATAGACATCATGTTTTCGGATCAAGTAATATGCCACGACCCAAATTCTCCCTCCGTAAAACGTCGTGACGGCACCTAGTCTCTACGACAAGGTATGCCTAACACTTGCGGAAATGAAATAAAAACATGAAAATTTAACAACTAACAGTAATAAATATTTTAATAAACAATTGAGATGTCGCTCGGCATATATAATAATCAACTCTCGAAATATACATGACACTCCCAAGACCCGGAACACCGTAAGTCACAAGCTTCTATGAAGTTCTAACTGTTCTATACATTAGTGTCTATAGAAATACGAGAAGAATCAACATAAGGGGATAGAGGGGGACTCCAAGGATCTGCGGGGGCGGGCAGATGTACCTTGAAGTTCTCTGAAATAGCAACAACTGCAACTAAGGACGAGGCTAGTAAAAGGAACCTGGATCTGCACACGAAAAACATATGCAGGAATGGGCGTAAGTACACCACAGCTGTACCCAGTAAGTGTCGAGCCTAACCTCGGTCGAGTAGTGACGAGGTCAGGTCAGGCCCACTTGTATATAATAATAAAAATAGGACAATAAGCAGTATAATAAGAGACTAAGGTTCAATGAAGGAAAGAACAACGAAATAACATAACAGTGCATGGAATGAAGCGACATGGGATCTCTCGAGATACCGTCTCGTAGGCCCAAAATTAAATATGTAGGGAGAACTCCTGAGGTACCGCCCCGTAGTCTCAAAGTAAATGTGCAGGGTGGATCTCCCGGGATACCGTCCCGTAGTCCCAAAAGTAAATATGCAGGGGGATCTCCTGGGAAACCGTCCCATAGTCCCAAAAGTAAATATGCAGGGGGAATCTCCTGGGATACCGTCTCGTAGTCCCAAAGTAAATACACAGCGCATTAAATTACAAACGACAAGTACAGCAAGATAATTCAACAGTCTAGACTAAGTACAAGTCGGGAAACAAGCCGGAATTCAATAGGCATGCTGCAAAGAGTTCAATTAAGCAAATAAGGCACGTAGACATGTTATTCTAAGCTAACAGCGTAACTACGCATGCTAGTATATTCAATTAAGGTGGAAGCAGGGAATTTCTCAATCAAAAATTAGGTTTTTCAACAAATAACCCGTGTACGCACTCGTCACCAAGCGAACACGGCGCACACATAGTAAATCAGTACCAACTCCTAAGAGGACTTCTCCCACACAAGGTTAGGCAAGCCACTTACCTCAAACCAAGCTCAATCAATCCGTAACAATGCTCTTTCCACGAATATCCGGCTCCGAATAGCCCAAATCTAGCCATATCAATTACATACCATAAATACAACTATAAGAATTAATCTAATTAACAAAATTAAAGCTTTCGGAAATTCGCCCTAAAAAGCCTCCCCGGGCCCACGTCTTGGAATCGAGTAAAAGTCACCAAATTTGAACACCCATTCACTCACGAGTTCACTCGTACCAAAATTATCCAAATCAGATGTCAAAATCCCAATCAAAACCTAAAAATCTTAGTTAAAGAACTTCTTTCCATTTTTCCCAATTTTCAACCCAAATCCAAAATTTAATGATTAAATTAATGATAGTTCAATGGGATATAACCAAAATCAAGTGTAGAATCATTACCCAATCGATGTCTCTAAAAATCCCCCAAAATCTCGTCCAAATCCGAGCTCCCAAACTCAAGTTTTGATAAAAATGGCAAAACCCTCGTTTTTAAAATGTTTAATACTGCCCAGTGATTCCTTAATCGCGATCGCGAAAATAGCCTCGCGATCGCAAAGAACAACTTTGCTGCCCCAGAAATTAACTCTACGCGAACGCGTAAAACACCACGCAAATGCGATGCTCTGACTCTCATACTTACGTGATCGAGAAAAAACCTACGCGTTTGCATGCCCCTGTCCGCGAACGTGAAGAACAATTCCATCCTCTTGCCCAGCTAGCTTACGCGATCGTGGATCACCCCACGCGATCACGTATAAGGAAACCAAAACTCAAACACCAGAAAACTTTACCAACCTCCTAAGTCCAAAACTCGATCCGCTGGGCATCCGAAACACACCCGAGGCCCCCAGGACCTCAACCAAACATACCAACCAGTCCTAAATCACCATACAAACTTAGTCTAGCCCCTAAATCACATCAAACAATGCTAAAATCACGAATCACCCTCCAATTCAAACTTAATGAACTTGAAACTTCATATTTACACAACCGATGCCGAAACCTATCAAACCACGTCCGATTGACCTCATATTTTGCACACAAGCCGTATTCAACATTACAGGCCTACTCTAACTTCTGAAATTGGAATCCGACCCCAGTATCAAAATTCCACCACCGGTCTAAATCTCCAAAACTTTGACTTTCGCCATTTCAAGCCTAAATGACCTTTAGACCTCCAAAACACTATCCGGCCATGCCCCTAAGTCCAAAATCACCTAACGTAGCTAACGAAACCAACGGAACTCCATTTCGGAGTCGTCTTCACATAGTTCCGACTATGGTCCAAATCTTAAGGCTTAAACCTCCATTTAGAGACTAA
Source organism: Nicotiana tomentosiformis (assembly GCF_000390325.3). NCBI lineage: Eukaryota > Viridiplantae > Streptophyta > Magnoliopsida > Solanales > Solanaceae > Nicotiana > Nicotiana tomentosiformis. The sequence continues at coordinate 90,306,158 of NC_090818.1, forward strand.
GTGTCCCAAAATAGTCCAAAAACCAAAACAAAACCTCCCGGCAAGTCACAATAGGAGAAATAGATATGGGAGAAGCAGTTAATAGGGGATCGGGGCTATAACTCTCAAAACGATCGGCCGGGTCGTTATATCCTTCCCCTTTTAAAACAATCGTTCTTCCTCGAATGAGCATAAAGATATACCTGAAGTGGTGAAAAGATGAGGATAACAGTTGTGCATAACATGCTCAGTCTCCCAGTCGCCTCCTCGACTGGCTGACCTCAGCTTTCGAACCTGCCTGTCCAAAATAGCCACTGGCTCCTCGACATAAGATAGATCATTGTCCAACTGGAGTGAGCTAAAATCCAACACATGAGTCGGATCGTCGTGATACTTCCGGACCATAGAAACATGAAATATTGGGTGGACCCCTACAAGACTGGGAGGCAAGGCAAGCTCATAAGAAACCTCCCCAATGCGTTGCAATACCTCAAATGAGCCGATAAACCGTGGGCTCAGCTTTCCCTTCTTTCCGAACCTCATAACACCCTTCATAGGCGAAACCTGGAGCAAGACCCACTCTCCAACCATGAATGCAACATCGCGAACCTTCTGGTCTTCATAGCTCTTCTGTCTGGACTGGGCTGTGTGAAGTCGATCCTGAATCACCTTCACCTTATCCAGGGCATCCAGAACCAAGTCTGTACCCAATAATCTAGCCTCGCCTGGCTCGAACCAACCCACTGGGGACCGGCACCGCATACCATACAGAGCCTCATATGGTGCCATCTAGATGCTCGACTGATAACTGTTGTTGTAGGAAAACTCCACAAGTGGTAAGAGCTGATCCCAAGAACCCCCAAAATCTATCACACAAGCGCGGAACATATCCTCCAGTATCTGAATAGTGCGCTCGGATTGTCCGTCCGACTGAGGGTGGAATGTTGTGCTCAACTCAACCCGAGTACCCATATCTTGCTGTACAGCCCTCCAGAACCGTGATGTAAACTACGTACCTCGGTCAGAGATGATAGATACTGGTACGCCATGAAGCCTGACGATCTCGCAGATGTAAATTCGTGCCAGCTGCTCGGAAGAATAAGTAGTCATCACAGGAATGAAATGAGCTGACTTGGTCAGCGTATTTATAATCACCCAAACTGCATCAAACCTCCGCTGAGTCCGTGGGAGTCCAACAACGAAATCCATAGTTATCCGCTCCCATTTCCACTCCAGAATCTCTAACTTCTGAAGCAACCCACCCGGTCGCTGATGCTCATACTTCACCTACTAGCAATTTAGGCACCGAGCCACATACTCCACTATGTCCTTCTTTATCCTCCTCCGCCAGTAATGCTGCCTCAAGTCCTGATACATCTTCGCGGCACCCAGATGGATAGAGTACCACGAGCTATGAGCCTCCTGAAGAATCAATTCACGTAAACTATCTACATTAGGCACACATAGCCTGCCCTGCATCCTCAATATGCCATCATCCCCAATAGTGACCTCCTTAATATCACCGTGATGAACCGTGTCCTTAAGGATAAGCAGGTGGGGGTCATCATACTAACGCTCCCTGATACGATCATAAAGAGAAGACCAAGAGACCACACAAGCCAATACTCGACTAAGCTCAGAAATATCCAATCTCACAAACTAGCTGGCTAAGGCCTGAACATCCATTGCTAAGGGTCTCTCTCCTGCTGGAAGATATGCTAAACTCCCCAAACTCTCCGCCCGGCGACTCAAAGCATCGGCCACCACATTGGCCTTCCCCGGGTGGTACAAAATGGTGATATCATAATCCTTAAGTAGCTCCAACCACCTCTGTTGATGCAAATTAAGATCCTTTTGCTTGAACAGATGCTGCAAACTCCGATGATTGGTGTAAATCTCACAAGGGACACCGTACAAGTAGTGCTGCCAAATCTTCAGGGCATGAACAATAGATGCTAACTCAAGGTCGTGGACAGGATAGTTCTTCTCATGCACCTTCAGCTGTATGGATGCATAGGCAATCACCCTACCATTCTACATCAACACCGCGCCAAGACCAACCCACGACGTATCACAATATACAGTGTAGGACCCCAAACTTGTAGGCAATACTTAAACTGGGGCTATAGTCAAAGCTGTCTTGAGCTTCTGAAAGCTCTATTCACACTCCTCTGTCCACCTGAACGGAGCACCCTTCTGGGTCAGCTTGTTCATAGTGCTGCAATAGATGAGAATCCATCCACAAAGCGACAGTAATACCCCGCCAAACCAAGAAAACTACAGATCTCCATAGCCGATGATGGTCTAGGCCAACTCTGCACTGTTTCCACCTTCTTCGGATCCACCTTGATCCCATCACTCGATACTACATGGCCCAAGAATGCCACTGAGTCTAGCCAAAACTCACACTTAGAAAATTTTGCATATAACTTCTTTTCTCCCAAGGTCTGAAGCATAGTCCTCAGGTGCTTCTCATGATCCTCCCGAGTCCGGGAGTACACTAGAATGTCGTGAATAAGCACAATGATGAAAGAGTCAAGATAAGGCCGGAACACACTGTGCATCAAGTGCATAAAGGCTACTGGGACATTGGTTAGCCCAAAAGATATAATAAGAAACTCATAGTGACCATATCGGGTCCTGAAAGCAGTCTTTGGGACATCTGCCTCCCGAATCTTTAACTGATGATAGCATGAACGTAAGTCAATCTTGGAGAACACTCTGGCACCCTGTAACTGATCAAATAAGTCATTAATATGAGGCAATGGATACCTGTTCTTCACTATAACTTTGTTCAGCTGGCGATAATCAATACACATACGTACAGAACCATCATTTTCTTCACAAATAAGACAGGAGTACCCCAAGGTGACACACTGTGCCGAATACTTATCAAGCAACTCCTGCAACTGCTCCTTCAACTCATTCAACTCAGCAGGAGCCATACGGTATGGAGGAATAGAGATGGGCTGAGTGCCCGGCAAAAAATCAATGCCTAAATAAATATCTCTGTCGGGCGGCATGCCCGGAAGATCAGCTGGAAATACATCTGGAAAATCCCTCACTACAGGGACTGACTCAACTATAGGGGTATCAATACTGACATCTCTCACATAAGCTAGATATGCGTAACACCGATTCTCAACCATTCGTTGAGCTTTAAGAAATAAAATAACTCGGCTAGGAGTATACTCTAAGGTACCTCTCCACTCTAATCGCGGTAAACCTGGCATAGCCACCGTCACGGTCTTAGCATGAAAATCAAGAATAGCATAATGGGGCGGCAACCAGTCCATGCCCAAGATAACATCAAAATCTACCGTGCTGAGCAATAATAAATCGGCTCTGGTCTCAAAACCACTAAAAGCATTCAAACACGACCGATACACGAAGTCCACAACAAGAGAATCTCCCACAAGAGTAGACACATAACCAAGGGAACTCAAAGAATCCTGAGATAAGCCCAAATGTGGGGCAAAATAAGAGGAGACATAGGAATACGTAGAGCATGGATCAAATAATATCGACGCATCTCTATGACAGATGAGAAGCAGGGTAACTACGCATGCTAGTATATTCAATTAAGGTGGAAGCAGGGAATTTCTCAATAAAAATTTAGGTTTTTCAACAAATAACCCGTGTACGCACTCGTCACCTCGCGTACACGGCGCTCACATAGTAAATCAGTACCAACTCCCAAGGGGACTTCTCCCACACAAGGTTAGGCAAGCCACTTACCTCAAACCAAGCTCAATCAATCCGTAACAATACTCTTTCCACGAATAGCCCAAATCTAGCCATATCAATTACATACCATAAATACAACTATAAATACAAAGCTTTTGGAAAATCGCCCTAAAAAGCCTCCTCGGGCCCACGTCTTGGAATCGAGTAAAAGTCACCAAATTTGAACACCCATTTACTCACGAGTTCACTCGTACCAAAATTATCCAAATCCGATGTCAAAATCCAAATCAAAACCCAAAAATCTTAGTTAAAGAACTTCTTTCCATTTTTCCCAATTTTCGACCCAAATCCAAAATTTAATGATGAAATTAATGATAGTTCAATGGGATATAACCAAAATCAAGTGTAGAATCATTACCCAATCGATGTCTCTGAAAATCCCCCAAAATCTCGTCCAAATCCGAGCTCCCAAACTCAAGTTTTGATAAAAATGGCCAAACCCTCATTTTTAAAATGTTTAATACTGCCCAGTGATTCCTTAATCGCGATCGCGAAAATAGCCTCGCATCGCGAAGAACAACTTTGCTGCCCCAGAAATTAACTCTATGCGAACGCGATCAACACCACACAAACGCGATGCTCTGACTCTCATACTTACATGATCGCGAACAACCCTACGTGTTCGAGGGGAGCAAAGTGCATGGCCCAGCTTTGGTCCACTTAACCCTACGCGAACGCGACCTTGTCTTTGCGTTAGTGAAGCACCACCTCACTTCACTACGCGTTCGCATGCCCCTGTCCACGAACGCGAAGAACAATTCCATCCTCTTGCCCAGCTAGCTTACACGATCGCGGATCACCCCATGCGATCACGTATAAGGAAACCAAAACTCAAACACCAGAAAACTTTAGCAACCTCCTAAGTCCAAAAATCGATCCGCTGGGCATCCGAAACACACCCGAGGCCCCCAGGACCTCAACCAAACATACCAACCAGTCCTAAATCACCATACAAACTTAGTCTAGCCCTCAAATCATATCAAATGATGCTAAAATCATGAATCACCCTCCAATTCAAACTTAATGAACTTGAAACTTCATATTTACACAACCGATGCTGAAACCTATCAAACCACGTCCGATTGACCTCATATTTTGCACACAAGCCGTATTCAACATTACAAGCCTACTCTAACTTCTAAAATCGGAATCCAACCCCAGTAATTCCACCACCGGTCCAAATCTCCAAAACATTGACTTTTGCCATTTCAAGCCTAAATGACCTTTAGACCTCCAAAACACTATCCGGTCATGCCCCTAAGTCCACTAGCTAACGGAACTGACAGAACTCCATTCCGGAGTCGTCTTCACATAGTTCTGACTATGGTCCAAATCTTAAGGCTTAAACCTCCATTTAGGGACTCTGTGTCCCAAAACACTCCAAAAACCAAAACAAAACCTCCCGGCAAGTCACAGTAGCAGAAATAGATATGGGAGAAGCAGTTAATAGGGGATCGGGTCATTTCATAATACGGATTACTTCTTAAATTCTCCAACTAATCCTACAATTAGAAAGCATGCCTATAGGAATCCAACTTTGAGGCTACCACTTTTGCCAACCTGTCAGTTAGAAACAACTTGACACTTTTGTGAATCTACTAGTAGAGGTAACATGGGCCCTTTTATGTAACTTTGCCTTTTGTGAAGTCCTTCTTTTTAAAATTATTTGGCACCTAGTCTTTTAATTTTAAGTATCCTAGATAAGTCTAGAACCACCCACATAGTTGTCCAACACCTCCTGGACAATAGGCATGGGACAGGTAAGCACACATAGGACACGACTTAGAAATGAATTAGTGCACTTTAAGTAAACAAGTTAAAGATAGTAATCAGGTAGCTGGAGATGATAGTTTATGTATTACTTCAAATTAGTTAATCCTTAGTAGTTGGATTATATTCGATCACCCTTCATCCACTTAGAATAATTAACCACTTGCTTTGATTGTTTATTCCCTTAGTTTGATTATGGATTAATTGGCATGCTCATTTAGGATAATTAATTAGTAACTCAATATTTCCACATAGAGTTATTTGCAAATAGGTGCCCTAACACACCTTAAAATCGTTAGGTGGCGACTTTTCTCTCTTAATTCCCATTTAAAAGAGTTGTCACACGTCGAAACCCACTTTCGCAAGAAAACAGGGCGCAACAGCTTGGAGACTCTGCTGGGAAAATGCTTAGGCTATTACCATGACGAATATTTTGCTTGTGTGGGATTATCAAGTTGCTTTATTTGACTTCTTTCATGTACTTCCCTTCCCCCATCCCTTTACTTGCTCGAAATAGTTACGCCATAAACATCCTTTTCCCCTCTTCTTTATTTGCTTTACTATGTTTTTTGAATTTTATGAACCATGCTAAGTATTTCTCTTTGTCTTTTATTTTCCTTCTCTTCCTTACTTATTTATCGCATTATTAAATATTGTCTTTATGTCTTTCTTCATCATGTAAAATTATTTGGCTACTTGTTATCGTTTTCATAATCATGCTTTCAACATCATATTTCAGTCATGCGTACTATCAAGGTAGTGGCGCTTGATGAGTCTCCGCACTTTCCAAAAATACCCTTTTTAAATCGGAAAGGCTTATTAGTGGTGGACTATTCGATCAATGGTGTAATCGACAGTCCCGCGTCTTTCCCTCTCAAGTTGAACACTTGATAGTATCGGTCAGACCCTTAGAAGCCTACTCTTATCGAAATTTTGCATGCATCATGTTAAACCTAAGATGGATTAAATACTAGTGGCGTAATAGATTTGTTTACATAAACCTTTTCCGAAGTCCAAATGTATCTCTACAATCCCAAATGATACTTTCATACTATGTGCATTACTCGGAGAAAGGTACCAACATGTTGATTGTTGTTGCTTAATTAATGAAATCAAGAGGGGGTAGGGCTAACTCTTTTCTTTAATGCAGAAAATGAAGCACGACATTTCTAGGTTCGGTATGGTCCAGAGCATTCCATCCAAGTTTATCAATTGGTGGAATGACCTCCCTCAGTGTGATACGAATCATAAGAGAAGGATATTGGGTAACTTGCCATCCTTAATGTACATTCAGCCGTGCAGGGAACTAATTGAGGCTGCTAATATGTTTTGGGACGAGAAAAGGACCGTCTTTCAATTTGGAAACTTGGAGATGACCCCGCTCTTGGAGAAAATTGAAGCTTTTGCTAAACTCCCCTGGGATAGTCCAGGCTTGCTGGTACCAAAAAACCGTACACCCCGTGATTTTCTGAAAATGCTCAAGATCAAGAAGAAAAATAAACTAGGCTACTTGAAGAAGTCTTATAATGCTTTTGAATTTTTGTATGAACGTTATGGACATAGCAAATCATACTGGTTGTATCTCAAAGAATTGGACATCACTTCTATTGGGTGAATTCATCATAGGGTTTATGTTTTCATTGTGTGTTTTGTGGGGCTGATGATTTTTCCAATGCAAGGATGTAAAATACATACTCGACTAGCCACGGTAGCTAGAACCATGATGGAGGGGATCGAGGGATAAACTTACACTATTGTCCCTATGATATTGGCAGAAATATATCGAGCCTTAGACCGATGTAAGCACGGGGCAGGTTAATTTGAGGGGAGCAATTTTCTGTTGCAAATATGGTTATTAGAGCATCTCCAAAGAAGCGATTGCCCCCAAGATTTCCTTCGCAGGCCGATGAATGACTACATTTCTAGCAACCACCCAAAGAAGATGATCTTTGCTCCTGGAAGATTTGCAAGACCCACAAATGCTCAAGGATGGGCACACCTTTTCAGCAATCTGACCGGGGAACTAGTACAATGGATGTTCGAATGGTTTTCGAGTAAGGAGTTCATAATTCGATTCAAGAAATCTACTTATCTCATGTTGAAATGATTGTGAGGTATTTACCCTTATGCTTCAATAAGAGTAATGAGGCAGGCTAGAAGAAAGCGGGTTACACCACAAGTAACCAACATGACACAATACAAGGTAGATTTTAAGGAGGACATCATACCTTTCAAGTTCGAAGCCCAGCATATGTAGAATCAGAAAATCATTATGGAAGAAGAGACTATAGAGCCCGATATGTATCATGCTGGACACATGTACTACTACCTTTTGTGGATGGAAGATGACACAACTAGGGATGTGAAATCAAGTATCAAGATAAAGGGAGGATCATAGATGAAGAGGCTGAAGCTCAAGCGAAATACAAAAGGCTGCGCAAGAGGGTCTTCGAATCTGAAGCAAAGCACTTGGAGTAACATAAGACAGACATGGAAGCTATAAAAGAATGGAGAGAAATAGCAAACAAAGCGACAAAAAGGTTGGAGTATTTGGAGCAGGGACTGATGGAGTTACAGGGGAAAGTAAGGAAGAGACTCTGGGACTAACAGGGTATGGGATATGATAAAGGTGGAAAGCTAGAAATGGCCTACATGCTTCTTGACATCCACGACCTCGGGAACATGATCGAAGGAGCAAAGATGGAAAGACATGGAGAAGGGCCATTCTAGACCAAGTAGAATAGGAAATTTCCTTTAATATTTTATAGTTAGATTTTGTTTTAGAATAGATGTAATAAAGCCTTGTGCCTTTAGCGACTCTATCTCCTTATTTCTTTTTGGTAATATGATGATTTGAGTTATTTTGCTTTAATGGAATGAAATAGTGTTGGCACAAATTTCTCCAAGTTACATGTCAGTTAGTCCTACCTCGGGCACAACGAGGTCCCCAAATTAGGACTCGCATTATTCAATGCTTTATGTGCTCTTTGTTTAAATACCGCAATGCTCTTTTCATTTTTACCTTACTAACTTGGCTACCTTTTATTTTTCTTTCTTTTGATTATGCTCATTCCCAATGGTTGGTTCATGCACTCTATCAACATAAACATACCACACAAGATCTAGAGGTCCTCCGCCTCCTCCCCCTCCTAGTAACATCAAAAGCAAAGGTAAAGGGAAGATGGATAACTTGAGTGGAAATGGAAAAGACAATGCTCCTTTGGAAGAGAATGTGGAAACCTCATATGGGAGAAGCACACCAGGGCAGAACAAGTTGGTTCTGAGTTTAAAACAAAAGATTCTATAACTGCAAGGTGAGATAAAGCAGGTCCGCAACCGTGCTAACATGTCCTTCACCTTAAATGTCCCTGATATCAACCACCAAAAAGCTACTACTTAAAATCTACCACAACCCCAGAATCCACAACCTCAGAATCCACAACGTCAAGCTCCATAAAATCCCCCTACCACTAAGCAGTACCACAAACCCAAACTTCAACAAAACCTGAACCTTCCACCATTACAAGTTCCACAATAACACCATCACAACACAACTCAATACCCACAAATCGCCACCTACCCCTCCCTTGAAAATGCACCACGACCAACTCATGATCCTCCCTAGATGCCCATCAATGATCATCCATATCCCCAAGTCCCCGACACTCACCAAAGCAATCCCATATGTGTGAAAACCCTGCCATACACACCACATCAAATTATGTATACACCTGAACCCACGGAAAAGGACCTTCTCATTAACAACATGGCCGAGGAGTTGAAGACGCTATCTAGAAGGGTCCTGAGTGTCAAGGGAGGAAAAGGTATTGAAGGCTTGAACTATAAAGATCTATGCATTCAACCAGATATAGAACTACCCGACGATTATAAACCTCCAAATTTCAAGATATTTGATGGTACTAGTGATCCCAAAGCACATTTGAGGACTTATTACGACAAGCTCATAGGCGTGGGTAAAAACGAGCAAATTCACATTAAGCTATTTATGCGAAGTCTCACAGGAGATGCCTTGTTATGGTATATCAGTCAAAACCTAAAGAAGTGGTCTAACTGGGTGAGTATGGCTTCTAATTTTATGGACAAGTTCAGATTCAATACAGAAAATGCTCTATATGTGTTCTACATCCAGAACCTCAATAAGAAACCCATGGAAACCTTCCGTGAGTATGCCACCTGTTGTAGATCTAAAGTCGCTAAGGTAAGGCCACCACTGGAGGAATAACAGATGAATAAGTTCTTCGTGCGGGCTCAGGACCCAACCTTGGGAGGTGAAACCAACACACGACGCCCGAAGGCCTGTGCAAACTGATATCCATACTCACATCTTTGCAACATACAATCTGGGCCAATAAGTCCTCCGAATTAACATTCAAATGAACACGACTGACTGTGGAAGAGACCTTAGCATTGATTTATTTACACATACAAATACCCAACACGAGTATGCAAGCCTCTAAGAGTACCAAAGAGAATATACATACACACAACTTGGTCGAAACAGGTCCCCACCGTACCCAAAATAACTAGAACATACACTTCAGTACCTATTGACTTCTGAACAGCTACTCCAAAAAAGTGGAGTGCAACAATCAACTGGAACAAACACCCTACTGGGGAGGGACGTCATCGTGTCTATCTGTACATGTGGGCATGAACACAGCGCCTAAAGAAAAGGGCGTCAGTATAAAAGATGTACTGAGTATGTAAAATAGATAATGTATGTAAGCCAAAGGCATAGCATAAGAGATAGAAATGCACAAGTTTTAACCTGAATAGAAATGGCCAGTCATCGGGGGCGTATACTACTATAACCATGAATAATGAGTGTATGCGAGCTTTTTGTAAAACCAAGCCCCTCATAGGGGCCATGCTACACACACACACACACACACATATTCAGCCACTATTTGGGGCACATCACATCACTCAATACCTGGCCTCATAGAGGACTCGGTCAAACCCGGCCTCAGGAGGTCTCGGTCATACCCGGTCTCAACAAAACACGGCATAACCACCCTTGAGAGGGCTCGGTAGACTCACATCACCCATCAACATACTCGACCACATAAGGGCTTGGTAATATCTCAATCATGTCTCATCATACCCAACTGATCAGTGGTTGCACAATAGGTGTCGTACCCATAGGACTATAGCGCGGTTCGATAAAGTAAAATAAATACATATATATAAGTTCAATGCAAAGTCAATTTCAAGTGACACTAAGATCAAACTCAGGACGAAGTATATTTTCAGACTTTGGGACATTATTTGGAAATACTACAGTCCTAATAGAAATTTTATCGATAAGAGTGTATGAGAACATGGACAATGTCACCGAGAAGGACTTAAAACAACCAATTTTACAACACAGAAATCATTTAGGGATAGAGATACTTACACCATTGACTAACTGGATACACTTCTATAGTGGTTAACCCTGCCTCCAGTGAATCTCTAGATTCAATACAACAAGATAATAGATATTATGGTGACGATTCCAAGCTTCTTCATGCAAGATCTTATGAGGCTCGCCTCTGATCTTAGTTGTTCACTGTTTTGGGGATTGTAAAGAGGGTTTGAATGCATTTTGGGTGAGTTAAAGTGAGTGACACTTCCTAAATGAAAGAGAAAGATCTACATTGCCTTTTTGTACTATAGCAAGTCTAGGAAATTCCGCCGCATCCACGTGTAAAATGGGTCACCTCGCCCCTGGTAAAGCACCTAGTGAAACAGCTGGCGCACGCCTAATTAAAACGTGTAATCCCCTTGGTCTACCTACGTGTTGCTGGATGATTGTCCAAGCTAAAAACCGAACATATCAATTCTTTACTATATGTGTAAGGAAAAGTGTGGGGTGTAACAAGGAAAAGTGTGGGGTGTAACACTGTCCCCCCCCCCCTTCGGAATGATCATCCTCGAATGTTGAATCGTAGTCATTCCTTGCAAGTTTCTTTAATCATTTTGTGTTGTTCTCGCCAAGTGGTATCATTGTTCCCTTCCGTTTCATGGAATAGATGGGGGTACCGTGTTCTCATGTCTTCTTCAGCTTCCCATTTTATTTCTTCTAATTTATTATTCCTCCAAAGTACTTTAACTAAAGCTACTTCTTTGGTTCGTAGATTTCGCACTTGACGATCTAGGATAGGCATTGGAACTTCTTTGTAATATAGGTCCTCTGTAACTTGAATGTCTTAAATAGGGTAATACGGGATGGATCACTAAAGCACTTTCGAAGCATAGACACATGGAATATCGGATGCAATGTTTCCAATTCCGGGGGCAACTCGAGCTTATAAGCCACATGACTGACTTTCTGAATAATTCTATATGGTCCAATATACCGAGAGCTTAGTTTGCTTCTTTTGCCAAATCTCATCACGCCTTCCATAGTTGACACTTTCAAGAATACCCAGTCTCCCATAGCGAACTCCAACTCTTGTTGTCAGTTATCTAAATAAGATTTTTGCCTACTTTGAGCGGTCCATAGTCGACTTTGAATCGTTTTCACCTTTTCAACAGCTTATTGTAGACCCAATAACTTTATTTCACTAAATTTGAACCAGCCGATAGGAGATCTGCACTTTATTCCGTATAGGGCCTCATACAGCACCATTCATATGCGAAATCTTCAGATGAGAAGGTAGTCTTAACTGGTAGGAAATGAGCTGACTTGGTGATTCGATATAAAATAAACCATATGAAATCAAATCTTCGGCGTGATTGCGGTGACCTGGTAACAAAATCCATATTGATCATCTCCTATTTCCAGGTCAAAATTTCAATATTCTAAAGCAATCTGTCGGGTTTTTGGTGTTCAACCTTAACTTGTTGGAAATTTGGACATTGAGCGACGTATTTAGAGATGTTCCTCTTCATGTCATTCCACCAGTATAATTGTCGGAGATCGACATCGGGCACACACAACCGGTCCTTGTATCAAAGGAATCGGTCCTTGGGTAACTTGAACACATGATTTATTTGAGAGGGAATACTTTCTCTTATTTTCACCAAAGCTAGATCATCAAATTGTCGTTCTTTTACTTCGCCTAGTAGCGAGAATTCGGTAGCATTTCAAACTATGGCACTTCCGCTACCGGTGTCTAGAAATTTGTATACTTAAATTAACCAACCGGTAAAAGTCCTTGGTCACCTCAAACTTATCACCTCCCACATGTCGTATACTACCCATGGATTTCTGACTTAGCACGTCAGCCACAATGTTTGCCTTCCCGGGGTGGTATAGAATGTCAACATCATAATCTTTTAGTGATTCCAACCATCTCCACTGCCTCATATTTAATTCTTATTGATTGAATAAGTACTACAAGCTCTTGTGATCAGTGAATGTGTTGACATGAACTCCATACAGATAGTGACGCCATATTATCAAGCGTAAGCAATAACTCTCCCGTGTCACATTAATACACTGCCCAATCCCACTCCAGAGGCATCACAATATATAACGTACCCCTTAGGTCCTTTAGGAAGAGTTAGAACTGACGTCGAGGTTAACCTGTCCTATAACTCTTGGAAGCTCTTCTCACAAATAGCAGTCCACCAGAATTTCGTTGCCTTATGCGTCAACTTTGTTAATGGATCAGCTATAGATGAGAAGTTTTCCACAAACCTTTGGTAGTAACCTGCTAATCCTAAGAAGGTGCTCACCACAGTAGGAGTTGTGGGCCTTGGTAAATTCTTAACTGCTTCCATTCTGACTACCAACTTTGATACCTTTACTTGATACTACATGCCCAATAAAAGCCACTGAGTTTAGCTAGAAGTCGCACTTGGAAAACTTGGCATACAACTTGTGATCTAGGAGCGTGTGTAGGACCTTTCATAAATTCTCTACGTGCTCTGCTTCTGATCGAGAATACACCAAAATATCGTCTATGAACACGATCATGAAGATATCCAAAAATAGCCTAAACACTCGATTCATCAAATCCATAAAAGGCACTGGTGCGTTGGTTAGGCCAAAGGACATGACGAGAAATTCATAATGGCCATATCTAGTCCGAAAGGTCGTCTTTAGAATATCTTCTTCCTTGATTCTTAACTGATGATACCTAGATATAAGATCAATCTTCAAAATTTCTTAGCGCCTTGCAATTGATCGAATAAATTGTTGATCCTCGAGAGATACTTGTTCTTATTGGTGACCTTACTCAGCTATCGATAATCAATGCACATTCTCAACGAACCATCTTTCTATCGAACAAATAGTACTGGAGCTCCCCACAGGGAAGTACTGGGTCAAATAAAACCCTTATCTAAAAGATCTTTCAGTTGAGTTTTCAATTCCTTCAACTCGGTAGGAGCCATCCTTTATGGAGGGAGGGATATCGATTGTGTATCGGAGGCACATCGATGGCAAACTCGATTTCTCGCTCTGTAGGGATACCTGGGACCTCATCAGGAAACACGTCGGGAAATTCACTAACAACTAGAACTGATTGAAGGGTAGGAGGTTTTGCCTCTGCATCCTGCACTCGCACTAAATGATAAATACACCCCTTTGATATCATCTTTAGAGCCGTAAGGTAAGAAATAAACTTCCCTCTCGGCACTGCCACATCACCCTTCCATTCAATGACAAGTTATCCTGGAAAATTAAAGCGAAACAAATTTCGTCCCACAATCCACATTAGCATATCATGAAGCCAACTAATCCATACCCATAATGACATCAAATTCCATCATCTCTAATTCATTCAAATCGGCTAAGGTATGACAGTCATGAATCATCACATCACAACCTCGATATACCTGCGTAACTATCACGGACTCACCTATGGGTGTGGACACTTTGAATGACGGATGTAATAATTTAGGCTTTTTACCACAAGGTGGAAACGGGATCTATCATGGCATACATATTAATGGAAAATACGAATAGTATACCTATAATCACATCTAGTTATAACTCTAGGTTATCGTCCCCGACAATGCATAGATGCGGTTCTATTGACCACCCGAGTTAGTCACTCCACCTCTACATCTACCTCTTCCTACCAACGGTTGCATGCTTTGCTCATGAGGGCGTGCTAATGATGACAAAGCTGTTGCAGATCCCGTTGGTGGAATCATATTACCCATATTTCGCATTGGACAAAAACGTATAATGTGACCGGTCTGACCACAAGAATAACATATGTCTAAACCCTAGCGGCAAATGCCATAATAATTCCTACCACTTTATCCACAATACGGCGCCAGGGGCCTCATCTTACTAGGGTCTCCACTATATTGTGAGATTTGGCCTCGGGGATTCTGACCCTGACCGAAAAGAGTAGTCTGATCACAATGCTGACCCTAGAACTATGTTGTTGCATTAACCACCAGATAAGATGGGCGCGGGGGAGATGGAGGTCTGATCTCACCTTGAGGCTCACCCATATCACCTGTAGATCGGGCTTTTTTATTATGTCCCCGATCATGCTCTCGAGCAGCTCGTTGTTGCCTCTTTCGATCCTCCAAGATCTGCATATAGGCTTGAATACGAGCAATGTCCATGTTCGGACTTAGAGAAGTAGTGGTACACTCGTTGATCAAATGTGGTCCCAAAACACCCATAAATGGATGTACTATATCACTCATCTAGGCCATAACCAAGGGAACATACTTGGACAAAGAGTTAAATTGCATGTTGTACTCCTAAACACTCATGTTACCGTGCTCCAAATGTAAGAATCTGTCTTGTTTAGCTCGGCAGAGCTCAATAGGTAAATACTGCTGCAAAAAAGCCTCAGAAAACTCCTTCTGGTGGAGCAAGAGGTCCCCTAAATTGCTCCTACATTTCATACCAAGTCACAACAGTATCCCACAATCTGTATGAGGCAAGCTCCACGGACTCCATATTAGTGGCATACATTACTCGTAAAGTCTACTGCATCTGATCTAGAATATTTTGGGATCTTTATTTGGATCAGATCTGTTGAATACTGGGGGTCCAAATTAATGAAATCTCGAACTGTCGTACTAACGTCTCTATTTCCGGTGGCAGGGGCCTGACGTTGGGCATGAGAAGCTACTAATCGATTCAATAACTGCACAACATTTCTCATATCTAGATCCTATTCAGGGACAATCTGGGGAGGAATCGCAGGCACATTATCTTCTCTTTGTCGTTCTGGGGGTATTGGGGTTGTCCCCGAAACTTGAGTATAAGCCTCATCGTGGAGTCCGTGTTGACCCATATGGGCAGGTGGCACCTGGCTGGTACTTTCTCTTGCTTTTTCATTCAAACCCTGAATAACTGCCTGACGTCTCATGGTAGGCATTTCTATAAGCATAAGAAATATGGGGATAAGAAATGAATACTTATGACCCCGCTCTAGCGCACGATCTAGATAAAAAAAAAAGATATTCACCGTAGATATCTTGAAGCCTTATGTTTATAAGTATGGTGCACCACATACCCATAAACAAGACTCTACTAGATACGGCTTGCAGACTCCCTAGGATAGATCTGCTATGATACAAAGTTTGTCACACCCCAACCTTGGGAGGTGCAACCGGCACACGACGCCCGAAGTACCGTGTGAACCGACGTACATACTTACATCTTTACAACATATAATCTGGGCAAATAAGGCCTCCAAATTAACATTCAAACTAATACAACTGACCTTAGCAATGATTCATTTACACATATACATCTGTTGCCATCAGAGTTACAACCATGTTTTACACATACCCAAACACTAGTCTACAAGCCTTTAAGAGTACCAAAGAGAATATACATACACACAACTTGGTCGAGATAGGGCCCCACCGTACCCAAAATAAGTAGAACATAAACTTCGGTACCTATTGACCTCTAAACAACTACTCCAAAGAAGTGGAGTGCAATGACCAACAGCTGGACCAAACACCATACTGGGGAGGGATGTCACCGGGTCTATCTATACAAGTGGGCAAGAACACAGTGCCCAAAATAAAGAGCGTCAGTACGAAAGATGTACAGAGTATGTAAAATAGATAATATATGTAAACAAAAGGTATAACATAAGAGATAAAAATACACAAGTTTTAACGCGAATACCATAGACAAGCCACCAGGGGCATACACTACTATAACCATGAATCATGAGTGTATGCAAGCTTTAGTAAAACCAAGCCACTCATTGGGACCATGATTTAATTATCTTTGGCGCATATCATATTACTCCATACCTGGCCTAATAGAGGACTCGGTCATACCTGGCCTCAAGAGGTCTTCGCCGTACCTTATCTTAGTAGAACTCGCCGTAACTAGCCTCGAGAGGGCTTGGTAACATCACACATCATCATACTCGGCCACACAAGGGCTCAGTAATTACTTGTATTATGTCTTATCATACCTAACTGATCAATGGTTACACAATAGGTGTTGTACCCGGACGACTATAGCACGGCTCGGTAAAGTAAAATAGATACATATATATAAGTGCCATGCAAAGTCAATTTCAAGAGACTAAGATTAAACTTCGGATAAAGCGTATTTTTTTGACTTCGGGACATTATCTGGAAATACTACAGTCCTGCTAGAAATGTTACCGCTAAGAGTGTATGAGAACAGGAACAATGTTACTAAGAAGGGCTTAAAACAACCAATCTTACAACACAGAAATCTTTTAGGGAGAGAGATACTTACACTGAATCATGCTAGGAAAGAAAGTTATCGTACATACCTTATTGACGTACCAGCTACGCTTCTATGGTGGTTAACCCTGCCTCCAGTGAATCTCTAGATTCAATACAATAAGATAATAGATATTATAATGAATATTCCAAGCTTCTTCATGCTATATCCTACGAGGCTCACCTCTGATCTTAATCGTCGATTGTTTTGGTGGTTCTAAAGAGGGTTTAAAGCAATTTGGGTGAGTTAAAGTGAGTGACACTTCTTAAATGAAAGGGAAAGAGCTACACATCCTTTTTATACTATAGAAAGTCTAGTAAATTCCATCGCCTCCATATGTAAAATGGGTCGCCCCACCCCAGGTACAACGCCTGGTGGGATAGTTGGCGCATGCCTAATGAAAACGCATAATTTTCTTGGTTACTCTACGTGTCGCCAGCTGATTGGACGGGCTAAAAACCAAACTTATTAATCCTTTACTTTATGTGTAAGGAAAAGTGTGGGGTTTAACAACCTAGGCCACCATTCACTGTGATGGTAGCTCCATCATCAGCTTACAAATCTAATGTTGTTCCATGGGACTATATGGCTGAAGCAAGGAGAAAAGGAAAATCCAAGGCAGAAGAAGGGGGCACCACTCAAGGATGACTAGAACAGGAAGAGCGTTTACACCAGAGAATCTTGCCCAAGAAGGGTCAAATAAGGAAACTCCACTTAAACCACCTGTTGTGGAAATAGGTACTGATGATTTGTGGAGGAAAGTACAAGCTAGGGAATATTCTATTACCACTTGTACAAACCCATTCCCAGATATCCATCTTATCACTGTTACAGAATTAATACGCACACAAAAATGCCTTGATGAAGGTGTTGAGTTATTCTTATGTGCCCGCCGGCATCACTATTGGAGAAATGGCAAACATAGTGGGACAAATATTGAAAACACACAAGATCACTTTTCATGAAGATGAGTTGCTACCGGAAGGTTTAAGTCACTACTGGGCACTGCATATTACTATGCAATATGAAAACAAGTTCATTGCTCGGGTCTTGATTGATGGTGGTTCGAGTCTGAATATATGCCCTCTGACCACTTTGATGAGGCTGGGTATATGTATTTGTGAAATACGCCTCGGGAGAATGAACGTGAAAGCATTTGACGGATCATAGAGAGCTACCATTAGAGAGATAGATTTGAGTTTGAAGATAGATCTGACTGTGTTTGGTGTTGAGTTCTAGGTATCTCTACCACTTACAACTTTATGCTGGAATGACCATGGATACACATGGTTAGGGCAGTTGCTTCTACTCTACATCAGGCTCTGAAATTCAAGTGGAATAATTAGGAGGTGGTCGTTCATGGAGATAGCAACAGTCCTATTTTTACCAACCAAACTGTGTCAGCAGTTGAAGGAAAGAGGAATCTAGGAGGAGAGACATTCCAGTGCATTGAAAAGGTGAACACAATCAAGAAAGGACGATGGTGGAGTGACAAAGTGTTGAGCATTTTGTTATGATTGGGATACGATCCAGGCCAAGGTCTCGGCCCTAAGATTTAGGGGATAACAAAACCAATACGGCCACGAACTCATGGCATCACTTTCGCTCAGGGGTATGAATACACTATGCAAGAGTATCAGGATTGTCCATGACCATGGAAAGATTTCTACTACTAATTGCCTAAACCCATAGTACCAGACATTCCGCAAGGTCGATTTGATTTGGGGTTCTGAAGAAGATGAGATTCTACTTGGCATGAGAAATCCGTTCCTGGCCGAGGAAGACATAGATTGCAATGTGATTTTGGGATAGGGGGAGGAGGATCCACCATCCATATGGCGGGAGATGGAGCTATTCTAGAGAACTGGACTGTTACATCATCTTGGGCTCGTCGAGCACCTGGGTAGCTTTGACAGACTAGCATGATTTTTGAAATTGTTTTTT
Source organism: Nicotiana tomentosiformis (assembly GCF_000390325.3). Taxonomy (NCBI): domain Eukaryota; kingdom Viridiplantae; phylum Streptophyta; class Magnoliopsida; order Solanales; family Solanaceae; genus Nicotiana; species Nicotiana tomentosiformis. The sequence continues at coordinate 90,325,245 of NC_090818.1, forward strand.
GGCATTTAAGACATTCGGTATTTTGTTTTGAAATAAATACTCGAGACATCGAGTCAGGTTTGCTTTGACATTTTTATGTTTTAAATTAATGCATTATTTCTCTTCGTTTATTTATGTTATTATCTTTCCATTCTTTTTAGCATAATTATTTCTTATCCTGTTAAATCTACAACTACAACATGTAATGAGACAACGCAACACGCTGAGTGTGATTCGGAGGAATGGAAGAATGATGTAATACCTGAGGAAATCGTCCGGGAAGTTATGGATTTTGAGAACAAACCCAATTCGAATTTAGAGGAAACTGAGACGGTTAATTTGGGAGAATCCGAAATAGTAAAAGAGAGCCGCATTAATATCCACCTATAATCATCCGAAAAAGAAGAGTACATCATATTTTTTAGAGAATATGAGGAACATCTTTGCCTAGTCCTATGACAACATGACAAGGCTGAGCACATCCATAGTATCCCTATAAGCTTCCTACCAACCCAATATGTCCACCGATGAAGCAAAAACGCAGGAAATTGAAGCCAGACATGAAATGAAAATAAAAGAGGTCACCAAATAGATCAACGCTAAGGTCCTTCGAGTGGTCGAGTATCCAACCTGGTTAGCCAATATCGCACCCGTACCAAAGAAATATGGGAAGGTTGGGGTATGTGTCGACTATAGAGATCTGAACAGAGCAAGTCCCAAGGATGATTTTCCATTACCAAACATACATATCTTGATCGATAATTGCGCCAAGCATGGACTCCAATCCTTTGTTGATTGCTTCGGGGATATCACAAGATCTAGATGGTAGAAGAAGACGCAGAGAAAACATCCTTCATCACCCCAACGGGGGGTGTATTGCTAGAAAATGATATGGTTTGGTTTAAATAACACTGAAGCTACTTACATGTTGGCCATGACTACCCTTTTCATGATATGATACATAAGGAGATCAAGGTTTATGTGGATGACATCATTATGAAATCCAAGAGGAGCCTAGATCACATAGCTGATTTGAGAAAGTTCTTCGACTGCCTGCGGAGATACAGCTTGAAGTAGAACCCCGCAAAATGCGCCTTCAAAATCCCAGCCAGAAAGCTACTAGGTTTCATTGCCAGCCTCTGAAGGATCGAGCTATACCCGTAAAAGATCAAGGCCATACAAAATCTGCCATCGCCAAAGAATAAAAAGTATGTGATGAGTTTCTTGGGGCATCTGAATTACATCAGTCGTTCATAGCACAGTCGACGGTAATATGTGAACCAATCTTCAAGATGTTGAGGAAGGATGCTGCAAAAAGCTGGACAGAGGAACTTCAAAAGGCTTTCGATAAAATCAAGAAGTATTTGTCCAAACCTCCTGTGTTGGACCCACCAGAACCCGGGAGACCTCTACTATTGTACTTGTCCATATTGGACGGAGCATTTCGATGCGTCTTGGGATAACATGATGAGACCGGAAGGAAAGAGAAAGCCATATATTATTAGAGTAAGAATTTCACACCCTATGAAGCTTGGTATTCTCTATTAGAGCGTACCTGCTTTGCCTTGACATGGATAGCCCAGAAGTTGAGGCAGTATTTATATGCATACACCACATACCTCATATCAAGAATGGACCCCTTAAAGTATATTTTTTAGAAAGCTATGCCTGTTGGGAAGTTGGCAAAGTGGCAAATATTGCTAAGTGAGTTTGACATCGTCTATGTGACTCATAAGGCAGTCAAGGGGCAAACATTGGTCGAGAACCTTGTGGATGGAGAATATGAACTACTGAAGACGTATTTTCCTGAAGAGGAGGTATCTTTCATAAGGGAAGAGATCGTTAATATTTGGGGAATGTTCTTCGACAGAGCCGCAAACTGCAAGGGAGTAGGCATCGGAGCTATACTAGTATCGAAAAATGGCAACATTATCCGGTATCTGCCAAGCTCAGGTTCCCATGTACGAATAATATGGCAGGACATAAGTCTTGCATTATGGGACTTAGGTTTTCCATTGACATGAACATCTATGAATTATTGGTAATCGGAGATTCAGACTTGTTGATACATCAGATACTTAGAGAGTAGGTCACCAAGAATACCAAGATACTACCATACTTGCACTGTGTGCATGGATTGATCAAGAGATGTGCAACGATAGAATTCAAGCATGTTCCCTGATTCATAATGAGTTCATAGACACATTGGCCACCTTGTCCTCCAGGATACAACATCCAGATAAGAATTATATTGACCCCATCCCAATAGAGATTCGCAAGTATCTGGAAAAGGAAGAATACCTAGAAAGTACTATACATACTCAAAAGCACACATTACGAAGGTTAGATAATCATTTCTTTTGAATTGGAGGAATTTTTTACAGAAGAACTCCTGATCTAGGATTTCTAAGATGTGTCAATGTCAAGGAAGCATCTAGACTGCTCGAAGAAATACATGTCGGGATGTGTGGACCCTATATGAACGGGCTCATTTTAGCCAAGAAGATATTAAGGGCAGGATACTTCTGGATGACAATGGAGACTAACAATATCAAGTATGTACAAATATTTCACCAGTGTCAGGTACATGCTGACAAGAGATGGGTTCCACCCAATGAACTCAATGTGAAGAGCTCGCCTTGGCCTTTTACTACTAGGGGCATGGATGTCATTGGCCCGATAGAGCTTGCCGCCTCCAACGGACACAGATTTATCTTGGTAGCCATTGATTACTTCATCAAATGGGCCAAAGTTGCCTCCTACAAAGCCATCGCAAAGAAGGTCATAGCGGATTTTGTTCGAGACCATATTGTCTGCCGATTCGGGGTGCCCAAGTCAATTATTACTGATAATGCCACCAATCTCAATAGGGATATGATGCAAGCCATGTTCATAACATTCAAGATCAAGCACCGTAATTTCACTACATACAGACCGCAGATGAATGGAGCTGTGGAAGCCGCCAATAAGAATATCAAGAAAATACTAAGGAAGATGGTGTACAACTACAAACAGTGGCATGAGAAGTTGTCATCTGCTTTGCTTGGATACCGCACTAAAGTTCAAACATCAACTAGGGAGACTCCCTATCTATTGGTTTACTATACTGAAGTTGTTATACCTGCCGAGGTTGAAATTCCTTCCCTACGGATCATACAAGAAGCTGAGCTTAGTGATGCAGAATGGGTACATAGTCGATATGATCAATTGGCTCTCATCGATAGAAACAGGATGAATGTGGTGTGTCATAACCAACTTTACTAGAACAGAATGGCAAGGGCTTTCAATAAGATGGTTAGACCAAGACAATTCACACCGGGGCAACTGGTTCTGAAGTGAATCTTCCCACATCAGGATGAGGCAAAGGGTAAATTCTCACATAACTAACAAGGTCCTTACATGGTTCACCGAGTGCTGACAGGAGGAGAACATATACTAGCAAAAATGGATGGAGAGATATGGCCAAAACCTATCTATTCAAATGTCGTCAAAAGATATTATGTCTAAGATTGTACTCGCGCCTTCTAAAGTTACAATCAAGAATAAGTACCCACTACCAAGAATAGATGACTTGTTTGATCAATTGTAGGGTGCTAAGTATTTCTCCAAGATTGAACTAAGATCGGGATATCACCAATTGAAGATCAGGGAAAAGGACATTCCTAAAGCAACTTTCCAGACCCGGTATGGGCACTTTGAATTTTTGGTGATGTCTTTTGGGCTAACGAATGACCCAAAAGATTTCATTGATCTTATGAACCGAGTCTTCAAGCCTTACCTCAACTCTTTTGCTATAGTGTTCATTGATGACATTCTTGTATATTCGTGAAGTCAAGAAGACCATGCCGACCATCTCAAGGCAGTTATATAGACTCTATATCAGCACAAGTTGAATGCAAAGTTTTCAAAGTGTGAATTTTGGCTTGAATCTGTCACATTCTTAGGTCATTTTGTCTCCGTGAAGGAATCAAGGTTGATCCTCAGAAGATCGCAGTTGTGAAGAATTGGCCTAGACCTACAACTCCAGTAGAGATTCATAGTTTCTTGGGCTTAGCTGGGTATTACGGGAGGTTTGTGGATGACGTCTCTACTACTGCATCTATATTGACTAAACTGATGTAGAAGGCGGTTATGTTCCATTGGTCAGATGCTTTCCAAAAGAGCTTCCAAGAGTTGAAGACAAGATTGACTACGGCACCGGTGTTGACCTTACTGGAGGGTACATATGGGTTTGTGGTATATTGTGATGCTTCAAGAATCGGACTAGGGTGTGTACAAAAGCAACATGGAAAGGTGATTGCTTATGCTTCTAGGTAACTCAAGAATCATAAGAAGAACTATCCAACACATAACTTAGAGATTACGGTGGTGGTATTTGCACTTACGATTTGGAGTCATTTTTTGTATGAGGTCCATGTGGATATATTCACGGACCATAAGAGCCTTCAATATATTTTCAAAAAGAAGGAATTGAATCTGAGGCAGAGAAAATGGCTTGAGTTACTCAAGGACTACGACATTGATATCCTATATCATCCTATAGTTTGGCTCACTTGGAGGCACTTCACAGGCCGTTAGCCAAGGAAGTTCACCAATTGGCTAGTTTGGGAGTTCGCCTTGCGGACTCTAGTGAAGGAGGGGTGATTATGAAAAATTTGGCTGAATCATCGCTTGTAGTAGAAGTCAAGGAGAAGCAATACGACAATCCGTTGTTGGTGCAGTTGAATGAGGGGATTCATAAACATAAGACCATGTCTTTTTCTCTTGGCATGGATGATGGTACACTAAGGTACCAAGGGCGATTATGTGTTTCAAATGCAGATGGTCTTCGGGAAAGAATCATGACCAAGGCTCACAATTTCAGGTATTTTATGCACCCAGGTTCTACAAAGATGTACCATGATATTAAGGAAGTTTATTGGTGGAATGATATAAAGAGGATTGTAGCAGACTTTGTCACAAGACGTCCAAATTGTCAACAAGTGAAGGGCAAACACCAAAAGCCTGGTGGGTTGGCACAAAACTTAGAAGTTCTAATGTGGAAGTGGGAGATGGTCAATATGGACTTTGTGGTGGGACTACTTTGCATGCCTTGCAAGTTCGACTCGATTTGGGTGATTGTGGACCGACTCATGAAATCAGCACACGTCTTACCTATTAAGGCTACCGACACAGCAAAATAGTATGCTCAGTTGTATATCAAGGAAATAGTCAGGTTGCATGGCACTCCAGTTTCTATCATCTCTGATCGGGGGGCACAGTTCACGGCAAATATTTGGAAGAATTTTCAGCAAGGTTTGGGCACTTAGGTGAATCTTAGTATAGCCTTTCATCCATAGACAAACGGGCAAGCAATGCGGACTATTCAGATGCCTGAGGATATGTTGCGCGCTTGTGTTCTTGACTTTAAGGGTAACTGGGATGATCATTTGCCACTCATAGAATTTGCCTAAAATAACAGTTATCATGCTAGCATTCAAGTGGCACCATTCGAGCTCTATATGGTAGGAGATGTAGATCTACCATTGGGTTGTTAGAGATTTGGGAAGAAGAGTTTATAGGGCCATACCTCGTGCATCATGCTATGGAGAAGTTTAATATCATTAAGGAACGGTTGAAAACTGCTCAGAGTGGTCAGAAGTCCCATTCGGATGTGTGTCACGGGGATTTGGAGTTCAAAGAGGAAGATTGGGTATTCTTGAAGGTTTCCCCCATGAAGGGTATAATGCGATTTGGGAAGAAAGGGAGATTGAGTGCCAGGCATATCGGGTCATACAAAATCATTCACATAATTGGTTAGGTGGATTATAGGCTCGATCTACCACCAAAGATGTTGTTATTGCACCCGGAGTTTCATGTATCTATGTTGAAGAAGGTAGTTTGGAGACCCGACACTCATTTTTCCGGTAGAGACTATTGAGGTTAATAAAAAATTGACTTATTAGTAGATTCCGATCGCCATTCTTGATAGGCAGGTTCAAAAGCTGAGGAATAAAGAGATTGCCTCAGTAAAAGTGTTATGGCAGAACCAACATGTGGGAGAGACCACCTGGGAGGCCGAGGAAGAGATAAAGAAGAAATACCCCCATTTGTTTGTATGACTATGTAGCTGTGTTTTGAAAGAAAGATAATAGCTTACTTTCTATAAATTATGTTCAACTTGTACAGTTTATGTTAAAGATGCCCTTTTTTGGTATTATAATGTTTACGACTTTATGGTCGATGTTGTTTTCATATTGTGATACATCATTGAGTTATGGTTACATTGTTAGGACTGGTTTCTAAGATTCTCTAACAGGTAGATAGGCCCAATTACAGGGGAAACTCTGCCAAAAGTTTTGAAAATTTTGGGAGTTAGCCAAAACCTGGGGGCTTGAGATGTGAGGAAGAAGAGATGAGTTATGTTGGGTGTTTTAAGCGGACTCTACTCATTCGAGGATGAATGATCCTAAGCGGGGGAGGATGTAAGGCCCCGTAAAATTTTACCTAGAACTTAGGATTTTATGGTGCCGAGGTAGGCTAAGGTGTTTGAGGGTTGTAGATAACTCTCCGCGGTACGGACTTTTTGAGTTGTGCAATTCATTGGGGAGTTGGAAAAATAATTTTTGCAGAATGTGTAATGTATTTTGGGAATTATAAATGAAGTAACTAATGGTAATGAAATTGGTGTTGTTCCTTAAATTCTCTCATTGTCTAACGAATGGTATGCATCTTCACTTTATTCATGGGTAAGGTCGGGTAGAAGGCATCAAGTAGGCTTGCTTGACTGGGATATCTCGGTTGAGCACCGGTCGCGGGGTGTGACAATTGCATAAGGCTAAGCATTGTCTTCCTCTACACAGGGCTAAACACTACCCTCACTACCTGCATAGGGCTCAACATTACCCTCCATACATGCATGAGGCTAAGCTCTGCCTCCATCATTGCATAAGGCTAAGCATTGCCTTCCTTTGCGTTGGACTAAGCACTGCCCTCATCATATGCATAGGTCCAAGCATTGCCCTTATTACTTGCATGAGGCTAAGATCTCCCTCCATCATTGCATATGGCTAAACATTGCCCTCCATTGCATAGGGCTAAGCACTACCCTCGTCACCTGCATAGGGCTAAGCACTTCCCTCCATACTTGCATAAGGCTAAGCATTGCCTTTCTCTGTATAGGGCCAAGCACTGCTCTCCATACTTGCATGAGGCTAAACTCTGCCTCCATCATTGCGTAAGGCTAAGCATTGCCTTTCTCTGCATAGGGCAAAGCACTGCCCTCATCGTTTGCATAGGGCTAAGCATTGCCCCCATACTCGCACAAGGCTAAGAACCGCCTTCCTCCATTCCTACATAAGGCTAAACCCTAACTTTGTCACCTGCATATGAATAAGCACTACATATCTTCTTCGTCAAAAGTCAAGTATCGCCACATCCTTGCATTTCATATGTTGAAATATCGCCACATTATCCTAAGGCACCATTTTCATGGCTCAAGGACACCATTTCATGGTCTAAGGGTCCGAATTTATATATCATTACTCAAATGCGTTATAGTCCAAAGTCATCATCCTCATGGCCCGAGGGCATCATTTCATGGCCTACGAATCCCTTATCATATGCTTCATGGCCCATGATATCATGGTCTAAGGACATCATTCTCATAGTCCAAAAACATCTTACATGGTCCGAAGGGAATTTACATCATGTTTAAATTCTCGCACTCGCGACAATGATAGTATGATTGTTATGTATGTGTATGTTTTCTGTACTCGCTGTATTTTAAGATTTTCAGGTAACTCGGAAGGTAACCGTTCTTCAAACGGGAGCAATTCTTGCTCTGGTTTCTGTTCAAACGTTCACATTCCTTTGGTATCTCCAAGTAACCGCCAACCAATAGTCGAGCATTTTCTTTCTGTAACCGCTCCCAATTACATCACCTCACGCATCTGTAACAATCGATTCCGCATTTATTCTTATCAATACTCTCCATATATTATATCAACCATTCACAACACCATCCTATCCAAAGAAAATCATTCTTTAAAGCATGTGGTCTTTCTACAATCACTCCATATGCCTAATTCATCTTTGGATACAGAATTACATGCAGCCTAATTTTCATAAAACCAGTGATATGTAGGCAACTCAAGAACTAAGATTCGGCCCCTATATTTTGAACATCTCATATCCCGTTCACATCTATTCGAACAAAATTGATTATCAACTCAATTTTGTTACACGAAAATTCTTTCATCATTCTCGTGTAAAGAGGAGCAGCTGTTGATACTCAATTTTGCCCTCATGACTTTCATTTAGCCTTTGTGGGTTAGTATGTATTATAATATATTTTTATATATTTTTAAGTAATATTTATAGGATATTATTATGCATTATTACTCCATGATGTGTTTTAAATATTAATTTATTATATTCATGGCATTTTTCTTAAGTTATTATTATGGAGGTATTATACAAATAATGTTATTCATAATATAGCATTCTTTTAATATCTCCAACATTTTTAATTGATAAATATTTATTTATTATTTTTCTTAAAATTATTTATGAGTGATCAATTTTCCAAACTAGTTATTTTTATTTTTAGCATTTATATACATATGTTATGATATTTTACATCATCTCATGCAATTGTATTTGCATTTTTATACCAATTACATATTATTGCGACAATAGCCTATATTTTAAATAATTATATTTGTTATACTATTTATGTCAAAATAATAATTTTATATTTTTAAAATCATAACGTACTATTTTAAACTCCGTAATTTCATAAATGGCATTTTGATACACTTATTAGCTATCTTATAATTTATTTTTTTGATTAATTATATATATTGCAAATTCCAGCCCACATAAGCTGAAATTCGAACCAAAAGAGGTCCAAAATCCATAAGCCCAACACTTTGAGACCAACTTCGCCCTTAGAATCCTAGCAGTTGATCTTAAGAGATAAACGGCCCGCAACGACCCCCTTTCTTGCCTTATATCCCATCAACCCCGAACCCTATTCCATTTTACACCCGCTGTCACCCGAAGACGCTCTCGCCTCTCTCAAACTACCCCTAGCCACCTCAATCCCGAAATCTTCTCTGAATCCAACCAGACCATGGAACCTTTTCATGATTTGTTTGCCTTATTTGTGTTATCTCGTCATTACTCACACGTTCATGGCATTGCTTAGTACTTGCTCGATTTGGCAGATACTATATTTCAAAATCGGGCCTGACCAACTTCAATCTTTGAGATTCAGACGATACTTTATCTATATATATGTGAAGAGAGACGATTCTTGCACTCACATGCCGATTTATAATCTTGGAACCCTGGCTAGGGTTTGAAAGTCGATTTCTTTCCTTTATAGATTATTCCACTAATTGCATGAATTTTCTTTTTCCTTGTTTGTGTGTGATTGATTTCTTTCCTTGTTTGTTCGCCTAATCGAACACTATATAAACCCCCTTCCCTTATTCCCCTAAAGAGACTTTAGTCACTACTCTCTCTCATTCGCACTTGTTCTATTTTGTTCTGGTTCTCTAAAAACTATTGTGCTTGATTTGTTCTTCGCCGGCTGAAAGCCGAGGCCACCATGGTATTGCTCAGTAACCTCCTCCGGCACAAGCGCTGCTTGGAGCCCTTGAGGTTTATGTGAACTCTGAAGTGCCGGAGATCCTGAGGTTCTCATTGCTATCCTTCATTCGCAACTGCTGCAGAACTACTTTTGAAACTCTTGTCTTCTCATTTTTGCTCGTTTCTCTTTGCAACTGGTTAGTGCTCTAGAATCCTACAGTTTAATTATTACCTGAATATGTTTAGATTACCTCTTTACTTGTTCGTATTTATATGTATTCTAATTGCTATACTTATAAACCATGTATATACGAGTGACTTACCTTAGACTTTCATGATAAATCTCCCCTGTAGGAACTTCTGTGTTCTTAGGATTAAGTCTAAGCCATGTACACATGATGTTTTGTCTTAAACTTTCACGCTGGACCTTTCCTGTAAGAGTTTCTGTTTGGTTATGTTCTTGTCTTTGAGATATTCCAATAGATCTATGTTTTCCTGAACAAATGTGATTATGTGTACGCCCTTAAGTATTTTACTCAGGGTATATGTATGTAAGCTTTTCATGTGATTGGTAAAGTTTTTCTTGTCATGCCTATGTGCTCAAATCTCCAAAATGCCTCTTAGAGAATCTTATTTCTTGGTTGGTATGTGAATCCCAAAGATTTAAATTTTGAATGTATATGTGTTTCTTACATGAGTTCTGAGTTGTGTGAATAACTTGTTCATAGTCTTCCGCTTACAATTTCTATCTTATGGGGGTGTTAGTTAGTAGAATTGGTCTTGTTGAGAATTTGGGCTTGATCTGTTAGACCTGATTTGGGTACTGCATGCTTTGTCCGCTTGACCACATGAACCTGGAGCTTGGGCATGTTGGTTTGCATGAAGTTCAAAGTTGTTGAAGGCCCATATATATATTACTAGGTTATTTGTGTGTTTGTATTGTCTTGTAATTATTCATTCCGGACCTGTAATAATTTATAATATTAATAATGGGGAAAATAGTTAAAAAAGTGCCTGGGGTAGCTTAATTTCGCATGATCGGGTAGAAAATATGCCTATAGGTCTGAAAGTCTTGCCTGCTACTTGTCAATAATGCTCTATGTCATTCGTTAGTAGATATCATACCCATAATAGAAATCATGATGTTTAGGACCTCAAATAATTGGTAACTAACCACTGCCTATATGATTTGCAATATCATTTAGAAATCATGCCTACAGGACCTACTCTACGCTAATCTGTTCGATTATTTGCTACTACATATAGAAATCATGTTTTAGGACTCCATGCTTAAGGATCATGCCTATAGGATTTTATACTATGTAATCAAAATTGTTGTGCTACCATGTTCTAAAACCATGCTCCTAATGCCTCACACCTAGAAGTCATGTCTATAAGACTATTCTTAACTGCTGAACAACTTAAAACAATCTAAGGCTTGAATCACCTAGAGATCCTGCTTATAGTATTTAACAACGAAGTCTGTTTTTGCTATGATATCCATGCATACATCATATCTATAATTTGAATTAGTTCATAACGGATCGCTTACACTTTCCACATAAAGGTCATGTTTTAGGGTCAAGTAATACGGATTAATTCTTAAATTGTCCATCCCAATCGTACAATTAGAAAGCATGCCTACATGACGATCCACCTTTGAGCCTGCCACTTCTGCCAACCCGTCAGTTAGTAACAACTTGACACTTATATGAATCTACTAGTGGAGGTAAACACGAGGTCTTTTATGCTAACTATGCCTTTTGTGAAGTCCTACTTATTTAAATTATTTAACGCCTAGTCTTTTAATTTTAAGCAGCCTAGGATAGGTCGAGAACCACCCACATAGTTGTCCAATACCTCCTGAACAATATGCATAGGACGGGTAAGAACATATAAGACACGAGTTAGAATTAAATTAGTGTGCTTTAGGTAAATAACTTAAAGATAGTAATTGAGTAGCTGGAGATTATAGTATGTGCTCGCTGGATAATACAAGCAACCATTGCACTTAAATATTGCGAAGTATTATTTATGTTGCACAGGGTGATCCTTTAGGCTAAAAAATTTAGGAACCCTTCACTGTGTCTAATTGTTCATGTATATTTTAGTGATTAGTACTTAGATTTGTTTAAGTAGGTTGAACATCTTTGTAACCAAAAGGTTGTACAGACTAATGTTAATGAATGAAGTATGTTCTTTCAAACTGTTCGTTTATATTATTTATGTATTACTTCTTCAAATTAGTTAATCATTAGTAGTTGGATTATATTTGATCACCCCGCATCCACTTAGAATAATTAATCACTTGCTTGGATCTTTTATTCCCTTAGTTTGATAATGGATTAAGTGGCATGCTCATTTAGGATAATTAGTTAATAATTCAATATTCTTACATAGCTTAAATTTGGCCAGGAACCACTGTTGTGGACCTCGAACAGTGCCTAACACCTTATTTTCGAGGTAATTTGAGCCCTTACCCGATCTTTGGTGTGACACGAACTAGTCAAATAGAGTTATTTACAAATAGGTATCCTGACGCACCTTAAAATTGTTAGGTGGAGACTCTTCTCTTTTAATGCTCTTAAAAGAGTTGTCACACGTCGAAACCCGCTTTGCGAGAAAACGGGGAGCGATACCAATAAGTTTGAATACCTAATCCAAGCTTATCCAAATGCTCAAAACACCACAATTGACCTCAAAACCAAGAATCGAAGGTCGAGATCATTCTCTTAACTTTCAAACCTTCAAACTTCGCCGAACGTGTCCGTATCACACTTAGATATTTCGGATCACAACCAAACTTTGCACACAAGTTTCAATCAACTAAATGAACCTATCCAATGTCTCAAAATCACAATAGGAGTTCGATAATACCGAAGTCAACTTCCGGTCAAACCTATAAACTCTCCAAATGTTCAAATTGTCAACTTCGATAAATAGGGCCAAAACCTTCTAGGAATATTCAAATTCAAATCCAAATATACGCCCAAGTCCAAAATCATCATACGAATTTATTGAAACCATCAAATTTCGATTTTGAGGTCGTTTATTCAAAGTCAAATATTGGTCAACTCTTTCAACTTAAAGCTTCCGAATTGAGAATTACTCTTCAAAATCAACTCTGAACCTCTCAAAAATCAAAATCATCCATACACGCAAGTCATGATACATCACATGAAGCTACTCAGGGTTTTAAATCGCTGAATAAAATGCTAAAACTCAAAACGAACGATTGAGACGTTATAATAGTTTAATAGGAGTATAATATATCCAAAAGCATTTGTTCTTAGAGAACTAAATACAGTCTACAACACTTTGTCTTCAACCTCTAGCGGGTCATTTTGAACTAGTTTAAGAACCTTTTTTATAGACCCATCAATATCCTAATTCCAAACACCAAATACCGCAATTAAAAACACAGAAGTGCTAGAAATTCGGTTTACTAATAATTTCCTACATTTGTTTGCATCAAAATGTTCAAAAACAGATATGAAACTTAAGATATGTAACAACTATTTTGAAAACTTATAAACTCCGAAAAATCACAAGGCAGAGGTTAAATGACTGTTCTGGTACCAACTGTTAGAGCAAAATGCAACGAAAATAAAGATCAAACATAGTTCTAGCCATTATTACGACGGTGTCATTGTCGAAGTCGATTCCCAAATTCCGGTGAGTCTTCTGAGCACTCAAAATCTCACTCTTAGATGGTATGAAGATTAAAAAAAAATATGCTTAGGGACCGTTACCAGATCTGCTCTATTTATAATGCTCTTCCATCAAGAACATCTTCTAGTAGCTACAAATTAGACAACAGTTTCTGGGAAATTGAATAACCATGGCAGTTTCACAATAGGGAGAGGAAGTTTCAACTTTGTCCAAATTGAATGGACCACCTTCTGTAACGTTTAATACAGAAGAACATCACCAACAAGTAACTTTCTAATTAGATGAATATGGAACACAAGTGATTCCGTTTGGGAATTCCTCTCCTAAACTAACCATAAGACATACTGATTCCTTTTACATAGTTAAAGAACAAATTTAAGCATAAATATAAATTTGATGCTATGTTCTATATATATGCAGATTAAGATTGTTGATTTCATTATCATGACATAGCCTTTAATTAGTTATTGCTACTGAGTTACGTGTAATAAATGATAGCATGCCGTCATATTATGCATAAGTTTAAACTTAGAGCTAGACATAAATTAGCAGATATATGCTGGTATAACAATTTAAAACTGAAGCTTATTGAATCGGAAAGAAGTTGACAAACTCTTTTAGGAAGAAGATAAAACCCGCTTGAAGCATAATCTCAATTGGTTAGAGACTCGTGTTGATAACATGTTATGTAATAAATGTTATAATTATAAACTAAAACTCCACAAGAGAAGAATACAAGAATAGAGAGAAGACTAGAATAATTTTATTTCTTTATATTTCAGATTGTCTCTTTCACAAGAGAATAACATACTATTTATAGGTTACAAATAGGGGCATATGCAGAATTTTTCGTAAACAGTATTGGTATTAAAAAAGTAAACATGTGAACAAATCATTTTACCATCATTATATTTTTTTCAAAATATCATATCATATTAATAAAACATAATCCAAATGAATTTATATTGTTTTTGAAATATATATTATAAATAGACTGATTGGGGTAACTTTTTTTCATGAAATAAATAGAAAGCAGTACATGCTAAGTGATTTTGTTCGCACTTGGGAAATTTGAAAAAAATATTAAAATATAGGTCATAATTGAGACTCGAACTCCAGACCTAAGCTAGGGAGAAAATGACGAGAACCGGTGAGGTAAGACGTTCTATCTATTTAGGGGATTCATTTAATTTAACTTATAATTTTTCATATTATTTATATGTGTATTTAGTAAAAAGTTTGGCTAAGCGGTGATGACATCGCTTGAGCTAGAGTAAATTTGCCCTTGGTTAGAAAGAATCTTCTCGCATTACAATAATTAATGAGTTCATTCATTTGGTACATGAATTGCCAAAGAAATTATAGAAGGGATATTCACATTCATTAAATTTATAATAATAGTATGAAAATTGTATCTATTTTATCTTGATTAAATTTATAACAGAATCATATCAACAATTTAAAGCCCGTTTGGCCAAGCTGCCAAATATTATTTATTTTGAAAATGCTTTTGAAAAAGTACTTTTGCAAAATAGCAATTTGTGTTTGGCCAATTCGTTTGAATAGTGCTTTTTGCGAGCTCATTGTGTTTGATCAACATTTTAAAAAAGCATTTTTAAGTATCAAATTACGAAAAAAGACAGTAAAGGTTCAATTTGCTATTAGAATTATTTAGAAAAGAAAAATAAATTTAAATATTTATTATAAAAGAGTTCAATTAAAATATAAAATGTATGGTAAAAATATTAAATTAAAAATTCCAATAAATATAAATATAGTCATTTCAAAGCAGTAATATTGAGTGTTTGGCGTTGCTTATTGTTTACATGATAATTTAAATATATCAAAATACATCATTCAATATAAAGTTAAATATACTCTTAGGAGTAGGAGAAAGAGAACAAAATTATGATTGAAATAAAAAAGAGAAGAAATATATAGTAGGAATAAAAAGAAAAATGCAAAAGAAAAGAAAAATGTTAAATTAATGAGCTATAATTTGAAAAATATAAATTTATCTTAAGGTTATTTTTGTCTTGAACAAATTAATTTTTTGCTTCTGCTTCTTGGAAGAAGCTAGAATTTGTAGCTGCTGCTCAAAAGTATTTTTTTTAAGTTAGGCCAAACAACTTAAACTTTTCAAAAAGTATATTTTTTTTGACAAAAAAAATACTCCCAAACGAGCCCTAACGTACTAGTTTAGTTATCAATAAAATCCCCCAATTCTTGGAAAATCCCGCCCAACCCTCGGAAAGTAAAAAATGCTTCTGCTTAATTTTCTCCATTTTCTTCTTCTTTCTTCCCCGTTACTCCAGTAGCTCTGTATACGATCAAAACCGAGTTTGCCCTTCGTATGAATGATCGAGATTGGAACATGATAGACCAAAGTTCAACTTCGTGTAATATCAAGCCATGATGCAAAGTTAGGTTACCGAGCTCGAGACCCAGAGGTCAAGCAAAATAGAGATCGGTCAAGATCGATATCGGCTAAGATCGAGGTCGAGCAAAATGGAGACTGGTCAAGATCATGATCGGCCAAGATCGAGATCGGGCTAAATAGAGACTGATCGAGGCCGAAATCGGCCTCGATCGAGAAAAGCTTATCGAGACAAAAAAACAAAAAGCCGGAATATCCGCAATTGGGCGATAATCTCGGCGAAAATTATGGCGCATATCAATGAGAGGCCAATTAATTAATCTATCATGGTATTTCTTGTTGTATTTAAAAATTATATTAAGAATAGGACCTCCCTACTATATAAAGGGGTTCTGATTATTTGTAAGGCAAATTGATTCAGATTCATAGAACATAAAGCAATATACTATCTTTTCTCGGGTTTTGATATTTAATCATTTTGTACTTCTATCCGCTACTCTCCATTCGGTTTGAGGGTGATAAAACTCGAAGGCTCGGTTTGCGTTCATTTCTTTCACAATTAATTTCGATATTCATTTGTATATTTTCTCAATTTGTACCGAACTATAATAACTTCAAGTCGTGATCCAAATGAAAGCTATTATGCCAAATTGTGTAATAAATCTCAATGTGCTTAACACTTATTTGCTCACATGTGGACTTAAAGTCTTGAATAGAAATGCTTTGTTGTTGATGATCCGTGATGATGTTTGAAAGTGAAAGAAGCGAGTATGAGATGTAGAAATATGGCCATCGTGCCAAGAATGAGAATTACATTTGTGGCCAATAGTGCCAATGAAATGAAAGAATGTGTGAAATATTATGATATGAGTTTTGACTCCCATATATAATAATGTCATTAATGTCGTATGATAACCCATGGATAGTACAAGTAAGTGATAGTATGATCATGAACTGTGGCCGCTTGCCAAAATGAGAGTCATGAGGCATTGTATGTTCCAATGGTTTCAACTATAGTTGTATGCTTCTGAAATAATGAATGTAAATGACTTCGATGTTAAGTCATCGAAAATCATAAACTTAGCTAGTGACCTTAAGATGGCAAGGAGGTATATAATGAGTTGGAAAAGAGACGTCCTATGCTAAATAATAATGAACCTTAAGAAAAGAAATTGGGTCCATGCACCATTGAAATTTACTTAGTGATTTTCCATGCATGTGCTAATGTAATAAGCTATGTTTCTCCATGATGAGCATAACCATGATGTATTCCAATAATCTGGGAACTTACGACCTTAACGATAATGTTAAGCATTGCTTGAGTGTAAACAGGGTCGTGTACATGATTTATAATATGTGAGTCCTATGGACGGTCTATGAAACACATACGTGTATAATATGAATGAATCATATGGACGGTCTATGAAACTCATATGGGCATAATATGAATGAATCCCTATGGATGGTCTGTAAAACGCATAGGTGTATATTATGAATTAAACCCTATGGATGGTCTATGAAACGCATAGGTGTATAATATGAATGAAACCCTATGGACGGTCTATGAAACGCATAGGTGTATAATTGTTATATCTCGTATTTTAATATTAGGATCAGTCATAATAATCCATATGAGCTTGAAAGGATTAAGACCAATCATGAGGTTATAGAGGATCTGTGACTATGTTATTGTAAGACCCCGTAAGTTTAACAACCTTGATACCGTTATATACATTTGATATGGTATTTTGAATGGAACATTTTTGTAAAAAAAAAAAAAGGTTTGAAAAATATGATTTTATATAGTTATTAATATTACTACTTTCGAATGTGCTTTAAATTATACACATAATATGAGAAAGTTTATGAAATTATTTTTATTGTAAAGATATAAATTATTTTCTCACAAGAAAAAAAGGTTATCTTTTAACCAGTTTAAGAATTAAGCATACGAAAATTTGTACTCTTTATATGAGATTAGAAAAATTAGAAGTTGAGAAAATATATGTATTTTTACATGGATGTTTTAATGAAATAATAGTGTATGCATTAATTTTATATGGTACCATGATTTATTAGTATTTTAATATTTTAATAGTAGTACTTTAGGACGAGGACAAGACTATTTTCGAGGTTATAAGTATTTGTGATATGTCAAACAAGAGATAAGTAAGGGTTATAAAGGTCAGAGGGTAAACGAATCGAAGAAATTGAGTTTTGTTGAAGGTTGTCAATTTGGGATAAAATACGGTCCGAGCTATAATACCCGGTATTTTAGGACTAGTGTCATACAAGGTACCACATGACTATGATAGTAAGGTATATGAGGTATGTTAAAAGTGAGTAGTATTTTATGTAATTTGGGATAATTCTCATTATGTGGGAAATTGGTTAATTATTGGGTAATGGAAGATTCTACAACAAAGGAAGATGTGGGGTTCATGCATGGAAGAGTATCCACTTTTGAACATGTGTCAAATAGTTGGCTCCTAATTCCTAGTTCCTAGTTCCTAGAAAGAATAGCAAAAGCAGAATTTTAATCTTCTCCACACAATATTCCTTCACTCACAATATGTTTTGGCACACTAAATATATTACTGATTTGATTCCTTCAATATATGTTAAGTCACCCAATTAGTACCAACTAGCAACGAAATGAAACTGGCAATTATAGGAGCCTATGTTTCGGTTCAGGTCTGTATCTATTGTTCTGAAGAGGAGGAACTACTATACATTTTATAGAGAAAGTTGTAATATAAGAAGTGTATATAAAATAACGTAGTGGTAAATTGGGGCGAAGGAACCTATGTTGTCCAGATTTTGAATGATAATTACCTGCTGATGTTCTCAATATCGCAAGTTTCATATTGAAGTCCTTACGAGCTAAACCGTAGTCGTGTGGTTAGGTAAACGACAAAGGTGTGTTAAGTCTATCCCTTCTTTTCTTTTGGCATGATCCAAGTAACAATACATAAACGTAATGTTATTCCATAAATAGTTCTACTCTTAGCAGTTAAGGATGTCTATGTTATTCATTTCGATAAAGTTATATTCAAGTATGTCTATGTACGTTCCTAAGTCTCTATTGAGGTATATGATAAAGATGCTAATGTTTATAATATAGTGATACATGCATCTTCATGCATTTACCACTGTCTAATGGCCGGTTGGGCAGACATTCATATTCATTTACCACCGTGCTACGACCAGTTGGGCAGTTACTCATTTACCACCGATCTACGGCCGGTCGGGCAGTCATATATTTACCGCCGCGCTACAGTCGGTCGGGCAGTTACCACTGATCAGTTGGATAGTCATGCATCATAAGATATGGATAATAGTCTCAAAGAGAAGCATTATATATATATATATATATATATATATATATATATATATACGGTGGCACTTCAGAGATTCAGGTTGATTCTTATATGTTTTTAATTAATGTTGACTTATTGTTATGTTTCAGTTCTGCCTTACAAACTCGGTACATTATTCGTACTGATGTCCTTTTGTGGTGGACGCTGCATTCATGCCTGCATGTATAGAAAATCAGTTTGTCGAGCCCTCATAGTAGACGAGGTTAGCATTTAGCGAAGGATCAGCAAGACTCCACCTCATTTAGAGTGCAGTCGAGTCTATGAGTCATCGTGTCAGAGTTTTGCTACATACTCATGGGT
The DNA here is from genome assembly GCF_000390325.3 of Nicotiana tomentosiformis. Lineage (NCBI taxonomy): Eukaryota > Viridiplantae > Streptophyta > Magnoliopsida > Solanales > Solanaceae > Nicotiana > Nicotiana tomentosiformis. The sequence continues at coordinate 90,344,529 of NC_090818.1, forward strand.
ATGCCGGTACACTGTCCCATTTGATGTCGAATAATCTTAGAGGCTTTGTAGACAAAGTTTCATTTTGTACAGTATGTCAGAGGCCTTGGCGGCCCATGTGTATTCATGTTTTAAGAATGATGGTTCATTGATACAACGCTTGCCACTTATAGTTATACATTATGAGTTGTGGCCATGTTGGCCCATTATAGTTACAGAAGAAAAAAATGAGTTAAAGAGTAGTTTGCTCGGGCCAGTACGGCACCGGGTGCCAGCCACGCCTCCGTAGGTTTGGGGCGTGACAATAATATAATATGTGAACCCTATGGACGGTCAGGTGAGACGCATAGGCAACACAAACAATATGTGCCACTTCCATTACCCTTGTTTGTACATGTTGGTACTTTTACATTATATTTTGTATCCCACACATAGTTCATAGGGCATGCTTGATCCTAAAAGAAGTTCATGGGTCATTTTATAGTTTCTTGATGTAATTTATTTGCCTCTTATTTGAGTTACCGTATTTTTATATGTTGTTCTGTCTGCCTTACATACTAGTACTATTCCACATGTACTCACATCCCTTTTTGCCGGGGGGTGCTGCATCTTTTAATGGATGCAGGTGGTTCCATAGCAGGCGGCATCGATCAGTGATAGCAGTACATCCTCCTCTCAGCTGACTTGGTGAGCCCCACTTCATATCGGGTTCATGTATCTTTTTCTTCTCATGTATTGAGTTTTGAGGTATAGCCGGGGCCTTGTTGACTACACTATCCTAGTACTCTTTTGTACCTGTTAGAGGTTTCGTAGACATGGTGTGAGTTGTACATTGGTATTGGGAAGGTCAAACTACATATGTTGTAATTGTATCATATGTTCCACTTCTAAACTATGGATGTGTAATGTAATATTTTGGGGACTTATATGTAAGGCCCCGTAAATGTTGCGTAAAAACCCGGAGTTTCGTGGTGCCAAGTAGGCTTATGTGTTGATGAATGTAGAGAAGCTTACTACGGTACAAAATTATTGGATTGAACATTGCGCCGGGGAGTAAAGGAAACTTTTTGGTAGAAAAAGATATTTTTGCGGCCCACTATGCGGCCATAGAATCACTCTGCGGGCCGTAGAATGAAGCAGAAAACTGGGCAAAGTTTGGGTGATATTGTGCGGTGACTATGCGATCAAAAAACCATTTCGCGAGCCGCACATCGACCACGGAACCAGCATGAAAATTTTTCGGAGGGAGGTTTTTCCGCACACTATGCGACCGCATAATAATTCTGCGGTCCGCATAATGGCCGCAGAGTGGGGAAGAGTTGCCCAGTTCCGGAGGGCCATTTCGCGGCCTATTTTGCAGGCCGCGGAAGAATTATGCGGTCGTATATGCGACCGCATATCGTGTTCGAACTTCATTTTTCTGGTTTTATAAACTCGACCCCATTCTTATTAAACAATGTTAAGGGTCATTTTAGAATGTTCAAACTCACATTTTAGAAAGAGAGGAAGGTGGTCTAGAGTGAGAAGATGAGTTCTAAGTCATTTGTTCATCAATCTTTGATCAAACCTTGAAGACGTTTCTAGGGTAACTCACAAGGTCTTCAACTAAAAGGTAAGATTCTACACCCTAACCCTTCATTTCGGAATATAACTAAAATTGGGTAATTAGTAAGGCAATCCTTGGGTGTGGGAGTTGTTTATTTTACATGCATGTAGCATCTATGGTAGTGGGAAGATTGTTGAGCTCTTTTAGGCAAACTTTGGGTAGTGGGGTGCAAGAATCCACCATAGGAGGACCTTAAAACCTTAATGCACGCCTAGTGTTTGGTAAAATGCTCAAGTGAGCTAGAATTATGAACTTCTTCCTAATTTGTGTTCAATTTTGCAATATCTCTAAATAGATCGAAGTGGCTAGGATCTCTGGAATATTTTAGTAAATTAAAAGGGCTCGATACAAGGTATGTTGGCTAAACTTCTCTCTTAGAATTGAATTCCCGCAATGATCTTGTAAATCCCGAGTTGTCCATTATGAATTGACTTTTCTAAATAAGTTTGGCGTTGGAGGATGTATATATATATATGATTATGTTCAAATGTGTTCCGGAATGTTCTTATTAAATTGTGCTACTCTTAGGGAGAGTATTTGAAGTACGAGTATGTATTAAAATGTTGTGACTTCAAGTCAAGTCCAAATGAACGTGATCGCACCTAATTGTATGAGAGATCATATGTGCCTAAGACCCTATTTGCTCAAGTATGTGATTAAAGTCTTAATTTGAAAGCCCTTGTTGTTGATTATCCATGATAATGATTGAAAATGGAATAGTGAGTTTGACTTATGAAGTACAGCCAATGTGCCAAGAATGATATTGTGTTATGGCCAATGGTGTCAATAAAATGAATAACATGTAAATAAATACGAATTGAGTGGTAAATACGTTTAATAGCAAATTCTTTGGGAGTATCGATTAGCCACCGAGGAAGGGTAGGTCGGAAAAACCTAACCCCGAAACTACACGTGCCGGTGTAGGAGTGATTGAGGGGTAAATCCCCGTGTTAATGTGATGAGACTGTTTCCCCGTATATGAGATGAGATTGGTGTGTTGATATGTTTTTCCCTTAAATGGGATGAGATTATTTCTAGCTAGATGTGATGTAATGTCGACCCACATGGCATTGTGGTAAGACAGCTTAGCCGATCGGGCTGAGATCAGACACCATGCTGCGCACATGGTGGTATTGTGAGTGTATATCTCGGGGTGAGACGACTTAGCCAGTCGGGCTGAGATCGGAATCCATGCTAAATCACATTGGTATATCGGTGCTAAAGATCTCCCAACTTAAATTACTAATGTTCTAGTACTGTTACATATATACTAATGTCCTTTTTTCCGGGGGTGCTGCATCTTTAATGGATGCAGGTGGTTCCATAGCAGGTGGTATTGATCAGTGATAGCAATACACTCTCTCCTCGGCTGATTTGGTTAGCCCCAATTCATTTCGGGGTCCTGTATCTTCTATCCTTTGTACATAGCATTTTGAGGTATAGCCGGGGCCTTGTTGCCGGCACTGTCATAGCACTCTTTGGTTCCTGTTAAAGGCTAAGTAGACATAGTGTGGGTTCTGTCTGTTTTGGAAAAGTTAGAACCAAAAATGTTGTAATTCTATCATTTGTTCGACTTTAACTATAAATGTAGAATGTACTGTTTTGAATATTTGTTAAGGGCGTAACTAATGAAAATGAAATGGTGTTGTTCACATGACTTCTTACTGACTAATTAATGAAATGTGCTCTTCTCTTTATTTGTGGGTGAGTTGGGTAGATGGTACTGTGCAGGCTTGCTCGACTGAGGTAACTTTGTTGAGCGCCGGTCGCGCTCCCTGAGGTTGGGGCGTGACAATTGGTATCAGAGCCTAAGGTTTTAAAATATCCTAGGATGTCTTGGAGCCGTGTCTAGTAGAGTCCTTCTTATCGGTGTGTTGTCGACCACATCTATAATTATGAGGCTACTTGGGCATTTAGGAATAATACCCTTTTTTGCTGATCTAGATCGTGCGATAAAGCTGATTGTAAGATTGTTCCTCCTTTAACTCGTTCATTGCTCTAATTTTCAGTATATGGCACCTAGGAAGAAAGCAAGAACTGGCTAAGGAGCCAATGCCACCCCAGTAGTGGCAGTTGACCCTTTACTTGATGATGCGGGTGAACACCCGAGGTATGAGAATATTCCCCCGACTACTACACTGCCTGATTCCACTATATCTGGTCAGACCGCACCAGTTCTTGCACCTACTGAGGGTGCAAAGATCCCTCCAACTGATATTCTAGTTCTACCTCCAGCCGCAGCTTGCGGTCCCGGTGTATCCGATGGGGATCTTAGGGGAGCCATACAGATGTTGGCTCAAATAGTGGCTTCCCAGGCCCCGAGATCAGATGTTGCACCCACTTCTTCTAGTCAGCCAGGGGATTCCACTAGTTCCAGGTTGAACAGATTTCTCCAATTAGACCCTCCAGTGTTCACAGGTACTGATCCTGAGGAGGACACCCAGGATTTTATTGACGAGATGCACAAGACCCTCTGAGTTATGCGTGCTAGTGAGACAAAGGGAGCAGAGTTGGCCTCCTACCGCCTAAAAGGGGGTGGCCTATTCTTGGTTTGAAATGTGGGAGGACTCCCGTGAGGAGGGAAGCCCTCCGGCGAGATGGAGTGAGTTTGCCGATGCTTTTTTGATTATTTCCTACATGCCAAGACTAATGCAGCCCGTGCCGCCGAGTTTGAGAACCTGAAATAGGGTAGCATGAGTATGTGGGAGTATCATATGAGATTTGTGCACTTGTCCAAATATTCCATCTACATGTTGCCTACTATGGAGGCTAGAGTACGCCGGTTTGTGCAGGGCCTTAGCCCCTTGGTTATTAATGAGGCCGCTACAGCTACCTTAAAGCGAGAGAGTAGCAACATGGCCCGGTCAGCGGGCAACTTCAGTTGTACTACTGGTGGTGGTGGTGGAGGTAGGACATATTTCAGGGGAGGGTCATCAAGGCCGTCCCAGTCTTTTGCTCAATCTTCAGTCAGTCCACCACCATCGGGGCCCAGTCAGCAGCAGGGGAACCATTTTAGGCCCAGCCAGGGAAACAGGGGATCCTACCAGCATTGTCGATCTGGTGGGAGATTTCAGTAGCAGCGGAGGCCCCCATGCCCTAGGTGCGGGAAGATGCACTTTGGGACCTACTACATGGACCAGCACATATGCTACGGGTGTGGTATGAGGGGTCACATTCAGAGGGATTGTTGTTCGTCTCACCAGAGCATGGGCATAGGTACAACACATCCAGCCAATTTTGCAGCTACTACATCCGCAGCACCTCCTCCAACTCGAGGCACCCCAGCACCCGTAAGGCATGGTGCAACTAGGGGTGGCGTATAGAGTTCGGGAGGACCCAGCCGTTACTATGCTATGAGGGGTCGCCAGAGTTTAGAGGCTTCTCCAGATGTTGTCACAGGTATATTTACTGTCCAATCTCATGATGTGTATGCTCTTATTGATCCCAGTTCCACTTTGTCCTATGTTACTCCCTATGTTGCTATGGAATTTGGGATAGAACCAGAACAGCTCTATGAGTCGTTCTCTGTATCTACTCCGGTTGGTGAGTCTATTGTGGTCGCGCGGGTTTATAGGGATTGTGTTGTCACGGTGCATGGTCAAGACACCATGGCCGACCTCATTGAATTGGGGATGGTCGATTTTGATAAAATAATAGGGATGGATTGGCTTTATTCATGTTTTGCTAAGCTTGACTGTCGAACCAGAACCATTAGGTTTGAATTTCTAACTGAGTCTGTGATTGAATGGAAGGGGGATAATGTGGTGCTGAAGGGTAGTTTTATTTCTTACTTTAAGGCTACAAAGATGATTAAAAATAGGTGTATCTACCATTTGGTCTGGGTTACGGACACCGATGCTTAGGCACCTACACTAGAGTCTGTGCCTGTTATGAATGAATTTTCAGAGGTCTTTCCGGATGAGCTCCCTAGGATCCCGCCAGACATGGAGATTGATTTTGGGATTGATGTGGTGCCAGGCACGCATCCTATATCTAGTCCACCCTACAGAATGGCACTGGAAGAATTGAAAGAGCTAAAAGAACAATTGAAAGATTTGTTAGAGAAGGGTTTCATCAGGACGAGTTTGTCGCCTTGGGGGGCATCAGTTCTATTTTTAAGAAAGAATGATGGGTCGCTAAGAATGTGTATTGATTATCGGCAGCTCAACAAGGTTACAATAAAACATAAGTACCCACTACCAAGGATAGATGACTTGTTTGATCAATTTCAGGGTGCTAAGTACTTCTCCAAGATCGATTTAAGATTCGGGTATCACCAATTGAAGATCAAGGAGCAGGATATTCCAAAAACAACTTTCAGGACCCAGTATGGGCACTTTGAATTTCTGGTAATATCTTTCGGGCTAACAAATGCCCTCGCAGCTTTCATGGATCTTATGAATAGGGCCTTCAAACCTTTCCTCGACTCCTTCGTGATTGTGTTTATTGACGATATTCTTGTTTATTCACGAAGTCAGGAGGACCATGCCGATCATCTCAGGACAGTTTTGCAGACTCTGTATCAGCACCAGTTATATGCAAAGTTTTCGTAATGTGAATTTTGGCTTAAATCTGTTACGTGCTTTTGTCATGTTGTCTCTAGAGAAGGAATTGAGGTTGACCCCAAAAAATTTCAGCCGTGAAGAATTGGCCCAGATCTACTACTCCAACAGAGATTCTCAGTTTCTTGGGCTTAGCTAGATATTACCGGAAGTTTGTGGAGGGGTTCTATACTCTTGCCTCTATGTTGACTAAATTGACGCAGAAGGCGGTTAAATTCCAATGGTCAGATGCTTGTGAAAGGAGCTTCCAAGAGTTGAAATCAAGATTAACTACGACACCAGTGTTGACTCTACCCGAGGGTACGAATGGATTTGTGGTATATTGCGATGCTTCAAGGATTAGACTAGTGTGTGTATTAATACAACATGGCAAGGTGAAAGTTTATGCTTCTAGGCAACTCAAGTATTATGAAAAGAACTATCCAACACACGACTTAGAGCTTGCGGCGGTGGTATTTACATTGAAGATTTGACGTCATTATATGTATGGGGTCCATGTGGATATATTCACGGACCATAAGAGCCTTCAATATATTTTCAACCAGAAGGAATAGAATCTGAGGCAAAGAAGATGGCTTGAGTTACTCAAGGATTTTGGCATCGACATCCTATATCATCCGGGGAAGGCTAATGTTGTAGCGGATGCTCTTAGCCAAACATCTATGGGCAGTTTGGCTCACTTGGAGGCATATCAAAGGTTGTTGGCCAAGGAGGTTCATCGGTTAGCTTGTCTGGGAGTTTTTCTTGCGGAGTCTAGTGAAGGAGGGGTGATTGTGCAAAATAGGGCTGAATCGTCGCTTGTGGTGGAAGTCAAGGAAAAGCAATTCAATGATCCATTGTTGGTACAATTGAAGGAGGTGATTCAAAAACATAAGACCATGGCCTTTTCTCTTGGCGTGGATGATGGTACACTAAGGTACCAAGGGTGACTATGTGTTCCAAATGTGGATGATCTCCGGGAAAGAATCATGACCGAGGCTCACACTGCAAGGTATTTCGTGCACCCGGGCTCCACAAAGATGTATTATGATCTTAGGGAAGTCTATTGGTGGAACAATATGAAGAGGAATGTAGCGGACTATGTGGCGAGATGTCCAAATTGTCAGCAAGTGAAGGCCGAAAACCAAAGGCCCGGTGGGTTGGCACAGAACATAGAAATTCCAATGTGGAAGTGGGAAATGATTAACATGGAATTTTTAGTAAGAGTACCTTGCACTCCTTGCAAATTCAACTCGATTTGGGTGATTGTAGATTGACTCACGAAATCAGCACACTTCTTACCAGTTAAGGCTACCGACACAGCGGAACAATACGCTCAGTTATATATAAAAGAAATAGTCAGATTGCATGGCACTCTAGTTTCTATCATTTCTGATCGATGGGGTACAATTCACGGCATATATTTGGAAGAAATTTCAGTAAGGTTTGGGTACTTAGGTGAATCTTAGTATAGCCTTCCATACACAGACCGACGGGCAGGTAGAGTGGACTATTTAGACGCTTGAGGATATGTTACGCGCTTGTGTTCTTAACTTCAAAGCTAGCTGGGATGATCATTTTCCGCACATAGAATTTGCCTACAACAATATCTATCATGCTAGAATTCAGATGGTGCCATTCGAGGCTTTCTATGGTAGGATATGTTGATCTATCATTGGGTGGTTCGATATTGGGGAAACGGAATTGATAGGGCCAGACCTCGTGCATCAGGCTATGGAAAAAGTTAAGATCATTAAGGAGCGGTTGAAAATTGCTTAGAGTCGTCAAAAGTCTTATTCGGACGTGCGTCATAGGGATTTGGAGTTCAAAGAAGATGATTGGGTGTTCCTGAAGGTTTCCCCTATAAAGGGTGTAATGAGATTTTGTAAGAAAGAGAAATTGAGTCCGAGGTATGTCGGACCGTACAGAATCATTCAGAGGATTGGTCAGGTGGCTTACAGGCTAGAACTACCTCCAGAGATGTCTTTGGTGCACCCAGTGTTCCATGTGTCCATGTTGAAGAAGGTGGCTAGAGGTCCGCCGCTTATTATTCCGGTTGAGACCATTGAGGTTAATGAAGAATTGACTTATGAAGAAATTCCAGTTGCCATCCTTGATAGGCAAGTCCAAAAGTTGAGGAACAAAGAGATAGCCTCCGTGAAAGTACTATGGCGGAACCAACAGGTTGAAGAGGCCACTTGGGAGGCCGAGGAAGAAATGAAGAAGAAGTATCCTTATTTGTTTGAATAGCCATGTATTTATAAAGTTGTGTTCTATGAAAATGCTAAAAGTTACCTTCTATGAATTATGTATAATTTATACTGTTGAGACTCTGGCAAAATTTTGGAAATTTAGGAAGTTAGTCAAAAATTGGAACTGCTGGTGTGTGTTGTAGTAACTGAGTCACATTGTGCGCTAATGGTGAATTTTGACCCTCATTTGAGGATGAATGATCCTAAGTAGGGGAGGATGTTAGGCCTCATAAATTTTGCCTAAAAACCCGGGGTTTCGTGGTGTCGAAGTAGGCTTATGTGTTGACGAATGTAGAGATTCTTCGCGGCGAGCTTGCTCGCATTGATACAGACTTTTTGGATTGAACAGTGTGCCGGGGAGTAAAGGAAATTTTTTTTCAGAAAAAGACATTCATGCGGCCCACTATACGGCCACAGAATCATTTTGCGGGCCGTAGAATGGCCGCAGAATAAAGCAAAAAACTGGGAAAAGATTGGGTGATATTGTGCGGTCACTATGCAATCACAAAATCATTTCGCGGGCCGCACATCGACCGCAGAACCAACATGAAAATTTTTTGGAGGGAGGTTCTGCGGCACACTATGCGACCGCAGAACAGGTGTGTGGATTGCATAATGGCCGCAGAGTTTCCCAGTTCCGGAGGGCCATTTTGCGGACCGCAGAATCATTATGCGGTCGTAGATGCGACCGCAGATCGTGTTTTGGAGCTTCATTTTTTTGGTTTTTTAAACCCGACCCCATTCTTATTAAACAATGTTAAGGGTCATTTTAGATGGTTCAAACTCATATTTTAGAGAGAGGGGAAGGTGGTCTAGAATGAGAAGATGAGTTCTAAGTCATTTGTTCATCAATCTTTGTTCAAACCTTGAAGACTTTTCTAGGGTAACTCACAAGGTCTTCGACCAAAAGATAAGATTCTACACTCTAACCCTTAATTTCGGAATATAACTAAAATTAGGTACTTGGGTGTGGGAGTTGTTTATTTTACATACATGTACCATCTATGGTAGTGGGGAGATTGTTGAGCTCCTTTGGGCGAACTTTGGGTAGTGGGGTGAAAGAATCCACCATAGGAGGACCTTAAAACCTTAATGCACGCCTAGTGTTTGGTAAAATGCTCAAGTGAGCTAGAATTATGAACTCGTTCCTAATTTGTGTTTAATTTTGCAATATCTCTAAATAGATCGAAGTGCCTAGGATCTCTGGAATATTTTAGTAAATTAAAAGGGCTCGAGACAAGGTATGTTGGCTAAACTTCTCTCTTAGAATTGAATTCCCATGATGATCTTGTAAGTGACGAGTTGTCCATTATGAATTGACTTTTCTGAATAAGTTTGGCGTCGGAGGATGTATATATATGAATATGTTCAAATGTGTTACGGAATGATCTTATTAAATTGTGCTATACTTCGGGAGAGTATTTGTAGTTCGAGTATGTATTAAAATGTTGTGACTTCAAGTCAAGTCCAAATGAAAGTGATCACACCAAATTGTACAAGAGATCATATATGCCTAAGACCCTATTTGCTCGAGTATGTGATTAAAGTCTTAATTTGAAAGGCCTTGTTGTTGAGTATCCATGATAATGATTGAAAATGGAATAGTGATCTTGAATTATGAAGTATGGCCAATGTGCCAAGAATGATATTTCGTTATGGCCAATGGTGTCAATAAAATGAATAACATGTAAAAGAATACGAATTGAGTGGTAAATACTTTTAATAGCAAATGCTTTGGGAATATCTATTAGCCACCGAGGAAGGGTAGGTCGGAACAACCTAACCCCAAAACTACACGTGTTGGTGTAGGAGTGATTGAGAGGTAAATCCCTATGTTAATGTGATGAGACTGTTTCCTCGTATATGGGATGAGATTTGTGTGTTGAGATGTTTTCCCCTTAAATGGTATGAGATTATTGCTAGCTAGATGTGATGTAATGTCGACCCACACAGCATTGTGGTGAGACGGCTTAGCCGATCGGGATGAGATCGGATGCCATGCCGCACACATGGTGGTATTGTGAGTGTATGTCTCGGGGTGAGATGGCTTAGCCGGTTGGGCTGAGATCGAACTCCATAATAAAACACGGTTGTATATCGGTGCTAAAGATCTCCCAACTTAAATTACCGAAACCTACTTGAAATTTACGTTTCCTTTAATGTAACACTTTGATACCATTTGAGTCTCTTATTGATATCATGTTTATTCTCCGTTTACTGTTGCTCATTCTATTGAGAGGGTGTTTAGTTTTATATACTAGTACTATTCCATATGTACTAACGTCCCTTTTGCCGGGGGTGCTGCATCTTTAATAGATGCAATTGGTTCCATAGCAGGTGGTATTGATCAGTGATAGCAGCACACCCTCTCCTTAGCTTATTTGGTGAGCCCCACTTCATTTCGTGGTCATGCATCTTCTATCCTTTGTACATAGGATTTTGAGGTATAGTCGGGGCCTTGTTGCCGGCATTGTCATAGCACTCTTTGGTTCATGTTAGAGGCTCGTACACATAGTATGGGTTGTGTCTGTTTTGGGAAAGTTAGAACTAAAATGGTGTAATTGTATCATCTGTTTCACTTTAACTATGAATGTACAATGTACTGTTTTGAACATTTGTTAAGGACGTAACTAATGTAAATGAAATGGTGTTTTCACATGACTTCTTACTGACTAATTAATGAAATGTACTCTTCTCTTTATTTGTGGGTGAGTTGGGTAGAAGGCACTGTGTAGGCTTGCTCGACCAAGGTAAATCTATTAAGCGCCGGTCGCGCTCCCCGAGATCGGGGCGTGACATTATAAATTAAGTAGCTAATTGTAATGGATTGGTGTTGTATACATGATCTCCTTATTTTCTAATTAATGAAAATATATCTTCTTCTTATTCATGGGTGAGTTGGGTAGAAGGTATTGTAGAGGCTTGCTCGGCGGGGGTATCTCGGTTGAGCACCGGTCGGGGCATGACAATAGAACTATGACAAGTTGTCCCTCTTGGCATCTATATGTATACTAAAGTTCTTCGCTCGGTACTTTGCGAAATTTACGACTATTGCTATATCTTGTTTCATAGCCTCGATTATCTATGCTTATGGCTTTACTACATCTAGGCAGGTCATATAATACCATAATTCTTACGTCGATTTATTATTACAGAAGTATGCTACCCAACTCCAGGTTACTCTCTCACTACTTCTCCTACATGTATAAATCTAAGTCCTTTAATGCTTCCTTATTACTGTTCATCTAAAGAATGACATCCTAATCTCCTCTAATACTTTGGAACTTTTATCCATCTATTGTAAATTGACCTTAATGTTGATCTATAATTTATCACTGATAACTTGAAACCTCTTACATAATATATTATCACTAGGGCTCACGTCTCATCGGGGAACATCTGAAGTGATTTACCTGATCCACCTAGGGACGATACTATACTTCAATATTTGTATTTCATAGCATCCCGACGTGATTAATCTAAAGGGGGTATTATAATCCTGTGCAATCTATGAAATCCCTTTTCTTTAAATCATTACCCAATCAAAGGCCTAAACGTCATCCTCTTATCTATCACAATTATACCCTTATCCTACTACCAGGGCAGAATTTCATCTCTTCTAAATGCTCCTAGTCTTATACACCTCCAAGTCCATTTAGGCTATACTGAGCTTTCTACAACTTACGGAAACCATTAACTCTCTTGTTTTGATGGGCTTAGTTCTTAGGCCTTACCTATTGATGTCACCTTCTCACTCACCTTTTCTTATCCTTACTACTCTCTACCTAAAACCATCAACCATACTTTAGCTAGCGACCTATGATGCTAGGCTATAATTGCATGTTTTAGTTGCTTATCGCACTTTAATTTTCTACACTTTAATTGAGTTCGAGCTTTAATCGCTAGTGTTTTGCCCTAATTGTGTATTTTATGCCTTGTAGGAGTGATTCCGAGCTATGTAGATGTTATGGGATGAATTCACGCTATTTTGGATCTTTGAAGTCTACGTAGAAGCCCAAGGATTAAGTTGGAATTGAGTTCAGGGCTCAATGGACACTAGTGCATTCAAAAAGAGAAACGAAGAAACGAGATAGACATCACCCAGGTGCGCGACCGCGCACTCGGCGTGCTTGTGAGGCAGAACACTACGTAAAGTGTCCGGCCTAATGCGCGAGCATCCTCCCAGGTGCACGACCGCACACGTCGTGTCCGGGAAAAGTCCTATTTTGTGAAGGAGAAGGTGTGTTTATTTGGGCCCGACCCTACTTGGTATATATACATGGAAAATGGTATTTTGAGGACTTTTGACATAATTTAGACCTAAGGAGGCTAAGGATAAGTGGGAGAAGCAAGAGCACAAGGATTTCATCATTCAATCCTCACTCAAGACAAGGGTTTGGATTGTTTTATATTTTTCTTTAACTTAAACTTATTTGTGATAAATTTCTCCATATCTATGGAGTAGTTCTCTTTAGGGATTGATGGATTTGGTGTATTGATAATTGTTTATGGATATTAACTCTAGTTTTTAAGCATTGATTCATTTTGGGTGTTTTGATTGTTGCATCTATATTCACATATTCATGTAATCGATAGAGGCGTAGTTTGCATTATCTTGTTGGTTGAATTCATTGATTCTTCTTAGTAATCAAAATAGGCTAGTTGAATTATTGTTTAGACCTAGTTAGGAGAATAATCGAAAGAGGTTCTCTTACAACCAATCCACTATGAATTCTTGCATATCTTCACCGAGCTTAACTTAGTTCATATTGTGAGGATGAAACTTAATCGAGAGAGGAGTTTCTACTGAACATTCGAACTAATAATATAGTGAATTTGAGAGACTCACTTGAACATTAGAAGTGAATTAACTAGAGTTAAATCCCAGACAAGTACCTTGCACCTATCCAATCAACCTATATTGTCTCCCATTGATATCTTCCTTGCTTACATTTGTTCGAGTGTCATTCGTTAATAAGTTAGACTCTTAGTTAATTTTAGTTTTAATCACATAAATTTCAATTGTTGATCATCTTGGATAGATGTAATACCCCGGAAAATTTTAAAGAACTTAAGTGTAAAGCCCGGTAAAATTTGCAAAGACAATAATGTTTCATGGTGCTGGACTAAGCTTATGTGTTTGAGGATTGTAGGCTCGGACTTTTTGGGTTGAACAATGCACAGAAAAGTAAAAGAAATTTTTTGGCAGAATAGTGCATTTCTGCAGTCCATTACGCGACCGCAGAATCACTCTGCGGACCGCAGAGTGAGACAGTTAATTGGTTCAGTATGAAGCAATTATGCGGTCGACTATGCGACCGCATAAATGTTATGCGGTGCATTATGCGATCGCATAACAGTTATGTGGACCGCATATTGACCGCATACACAGATGGCTTTTTTGATCATTTTAGCAGCAATTATGCGACCGATATGCGGTCCGCATATCCATTATGCGGTCGCATATGCGACCGCATAACTGTTCCGGAGCTCCATTTTTGGGTTTTTAAAACCCGACCCTATTTCGTTAAATACACTCTTTGGGCCATTTTTGAGCCATAATCTGATATTTTAGCGTGAGAGAGAGTGCCCTAGAGTGCGAAGGTGTTCTTCAATAATTTTCTTCGATTCTTGCTCAAGTTTTGGAAGATTTAGAAGGGAAGCTCACTAGGTCTTCATCCTAGAGGTAAGATTCTACACCCTAAACCCTAATTTCAAAATCTTCTAAAAATGGGTGACTAGCAAGGTAATGTTTGGGCATGTGAGTTGTTTATTTTACACGCATGTGTTATCAAAGGGTATAGGAAGATTGTTGAGCTAAAAATGGTAAAGCTTGGGTTGTGGGATGATGGAATCCTTCATAAAAAGGACATTGAAACCTTATGCACACCTAGTGTTTGATAAAATGCTCAAGTGAGCTAGAACCATGATCATCTTCAATATGTTGGCTAAACTCTTCTCTTAGAATTGAATCCCACGATATTCATGTAAATTATGTAAGTCCCGAGTGATCCATTACGAAACTGGCTATTCCGAGTAAGAATGAGTTGAAAGATATATGTTCAACAAGAATCCCAAATGCTTTATTCATGTTATGTTACCAATTGAGGATTTGTTAAAATATGGGATGTGCATTAATAATGTTTCTACTAAGTCAAGTTCAAATGAAGGCTATTATGCCAAATTTTGTGAAATATCTCTATGTGCTTTAGACTCTAAATTGCTCACATGTGTACTACACACCTTGATTTGAATTGTATTTGTTGTTGATGATGATGATGATAATTGAAATTGATAAGGTGAGCATGAAATACTGAATATGGCCAACGTGCCAAGAATGATCTTATAATTACGGCCATTAGTGCCAATGAGATGAAAAGAGGTGGAAGTAATACGAAATGCGATGATTGATATAAAAAGGTTGATGTCTTAAATTAGACAGCCTAGCCGTTCGGGTCGTGATCGGACACCATGCCGCACACATGGTGGTGATTGTGCTGGAAATTTATGATTTTAAATTGTGATTGTGGTCGATGTCCCTAATGGATAGCCTAACCGATCGGGTCGTGATCGGACTCCGTGTTAAAGACGGTGGTATTGATATTGAGAGAAATAGTGGTTGATGTCTCTAATAAGATGGCCTAGCCGATCGGGTCGTGATCGAACTCCGTGCTAAGAGTACGGTGGTAATTATTTTATGAATAATGGTATTGTGAATAATGGTATCGTGGACAATGGTATATCGATACTAAAAATCTCCCAATGTGAGATATGAGAATTAATTTGAACACTGTCTTGATCCTAAATTGAGGTTTGATGTTAATTAAGGATTTCATTGATATTATGATAATCTTGTTTGTATTATTTGTCATTCTATTGAGAGACTGTTTAGTTATACATACTAGTGCTATTCGACGGTACTAACGTCTCTTTTGCCGGGGGCGCTGCATCTTTAAATGGATGCAGGTGGTTCCAAAGAAGGAGATATTGATCAGCGATAGTAGTACACCTTCTTCCCAGCTGACTCGGTGTGCCCCACTTCATTCCGAGGTCGTATGTTTTGTACTTTATGTATTCGGTTTGAGGTATAGCTGGGGCCTTATTGCCGGCATTATCATTGCACTCTTCTCTATTTATAGAGGCTCCGTAGACATAGTGTGGGTTGTGTATTGGTGCTGGGAAAGACAAACTACGTTATGTTGTGGTTGTATTACTTGTTCTAGTTAAGACGACTAAAAACGATGGAACTATTGGTAATGAATTGGTATTGTGAACATGAATAACTTTTTCTCTAATTAATGAAAATATGTATTATCTTCATTCGCGGATGAGTTTGGGTAGAAGAAAATCTAACAGGCTTGCTTGGTCGGGTTCACTCGGTTGAGCACCGGTAGCGCTCCTCAGCTTTGGGGCGTGACAAACTTGGTATCAGAGCCTAAGGTTTTAAAGTGTCCTAGGATGTCTCAGAGCCGTGTATAGTAGAGTCCTTATTATCGGTGTGTTGTCGACCACATCTATAATTAGGATGCTACATGGGCATTTAGGAATAATACCCTTCTTTCATGTTCTTGATCGTGCGATAAAGCTGGTTGTAAGATTGTTCCCCCTTTTAACTCCTGAGTTGCTCTAATTTTCAGTACATGGCGCCTAAGAAGAAGACAAGAACTAGCCAAAGAGCCAATGTCACCCCAGTAGTGACAGTGGATCCTATAATTGATGATGCGGGTGAATACCCGAGGAGTGAGAATATTCCTCCAGCTACTACACTGCCTGACTCTACTACAACTGATCAGACTGCACCTGTCCCTACACCTACTAAGGGTGCAACGGTCCCTCCAACTGATATACCAATTCCACCTCCAGTTCCAGCTTCAGATTCTGGTGTTTCTGATGTTGATCTTAGGGGAGCCATACAGATGTTGGCTCAAATAGTGGCTTCCCAGACCCAGAGGTCAAATATTGCACCCACTTCTTCCAGTCAGCCAGGGGATTCTACTGGTTCCAGGGTGAACATGTTTCTCCAGTTAGATCCTCCAGTGTTTACAGGTACTAACCCAGAGGAAGATCCCCAGGATTTCATTGATGAGATGCACAAGACTCTCAGAGTTATGCGTGCTACGGAAACAGAGGCAGTGGAATTGGCCTCCTACCGCCTTAAAGAGGTGGCATATTCTTGCTTTGAACTATGGGAGGAGTCCCGTGAAGAAGGGAGACCTCCGGCGAGGTGGGGTGAGTTTGCCGATGCGTTCATTGATCATTTCTTACCTGCCGAGACTAAGGCAGCCCGTGCTGCTGAGTTTGAGAACCTGAGGCAAGGTAGCCTGAGTGTGTGGGATTACCATATGAGATTCGCGTACCTGTCTAAATATGCTATTTACATGTTGCCCACTATGGAGGCTAGAGTTCGCCGATTTGTACAGTGCCTTAGTCCCATAGTAATAAATGAGGCTACTACAGCTGCCTTGAATTTTGATATGAACTATGGAAAGATAGTGGCATTCGTCAAGCCACAGAGACCCGCAAATTAAGGAACAGAATGGAGCGAGAGGGTAGTAATAAGGCCCGGTCTGTGGGCAACTTTGGTGGTTCTTCTGCTAGTGGAAAGTCAGCCTTCACAGGAGGGTCGTCAGCGCCATCACAGTCCTTTGCTCAGTCTTCAGCTAGTGCACCGCCATCAGGGCCCAGTTAGCAATAACAGTGGAGCCATTTCAGGCCCAATCAGGGCAACAGGGGCTCATATCAGCAGGGTCGTCACGATGGAAGATTCCAGCAGTAGAGGAGGCCCCCATGCCCTCGTTGTGGAAAGATGCACCTAGGAATATGCTACATGGACTTACCCATATGCTACAGATGTGGATTGAGGGGGCACATTCAGAGGGATTATCATTCGTCCCCCCAGGGTGCGGGCAGAGACCCAACGCAGCCAGCTAGTTCTGCAGCTACTACATCCATAGGGCCTCCTCCAGCTCGAGACACTTTAACACCCACATGGCGTAGTGCAGCTAGGGGTGGAGCACAAAGTTCGGGAGGATCTAGCCGTTTCTATGCTATGAAGGGTCGCCAGAATTCAGAGGCTTCTCCAGATGTTGTCACAAGTATATTAACCGTCAAATATCATGATGTATATGCTCTTATTGATCCCGGTTCCAATTTTCCATATGTCACACATTATGTTTCTATGGAATTTGGGATAGAACCAGAACAGCTTCATGAGCCATTTTCTGTATCTACTCCTATTGGTGAGTCTATTTTGGCCGCGCGGGTTTATAGTGATTGTGTTGTCACATTGCATGGTCGAGACACCGTGGCCGATCTTATTAAATTGAGAATGGTCGATTTTGATGTGATAATGGGGATGGATTGGCTTTATTCTTGTTTTGCCAAGCTTGATTGCCGAACCAGGATTGTTAGGTTTGAATTTCCAAATAAGCCAGTTATTGAGTGGAAGGATGATGATGTAGTGCCGAAGGGTAGGTTTATTTCTTACCTTAAGGACACGAAAATGATCAACAAGGGATGTATTTACCATTTGGTCCGAGTTACAAACACCGATGCTGAGGCACCTACACTTCAGTCCGTGCTTGTTGTGAATGAATTTTCGGGAGTCATTCCGGATGAACTCCCTGGGATCCCACCAGATAGGGAGATTGATTTTGGGATTGATGTGATGCTAGACACACATCCTATATCTATTCCACCCTACAGAATGGCACCGGCAGAATTGAAGGAGCTAAAGGAACAATTGAAAGATTTGTTAGAAAAGGGTTTCATCCGACCTAGTATGTCGCCTTGGGGCACACCTGTTCTCTTTGTAAGAAAGAAAGATGGGTCACTACGTATGTGTATTGACTATCGGCAACATAATAAGGTCGCAATCAAGAATAAGTACCCACTACCAAGGATAGATGACTTGTTTGATCAATTGCAAGGTGCCAGGTACTTCTCCAAAATTGATTTAAGATCCGGGTATCACCAATTGAAGATCAGGGAGCGGGATATTCCGACAACAGCTTTTAGAACCCGGTATAGGCATTTTGAGTTTCTAGTAATGTCATTTGGGCTAACAAATGCCCCAGCAGCCTTCATGGATCTTATGAATCGAGTTTTTAAGCCATTCCTCGACTCTTTTATGATAGTGTTTATTGACGATATTCTTGTATATTCACGAAGTCGAGAAGACCATGCCGATCATCTCAAGGTAGTTCTGCAAACCCTACATCAGCACCAGTTATATGCAAAGTTTTCAAAGTATGAATTTTGGCTTGAATCAGTCGTATTCTTGGGTCATGTAGTTTCTAGTGAAGGAATTAATGTTGATCCTCAGAAAATTTTAGCTGTGAAGAATTGGCCGAGGCCTACAACTCTAATAGAAATTCGCAGTTTCTTAGGCTTGGCTGGATATTACAGAAAGTTTGTGGAGGGGTTTTCTACTCTTGCCTCTCCATTGACTAAATTGACGCAGAAGGCAATTAAGTTCCAATGGTCAGATGCTTGTGAAAAGAGTTTCCAGGAATTGAAAGTAAGATTGACTACGGTACCGGTGTTGACTCTACTAGAGGGTATGGATGGATTTGTGGTATATTATGATGCTTCAAGAATCGGGCTTGGGTGTGTATTAATGCAACATGGGAAGGTGATAGCTTATGATTCTAGGCAACTCAAGAATCATGAAAAGAACTATCCAACACATGATTTAGAACTTGCAGCAGTGGTATTTGCATTGAAAATTTGGCGTCATTATTTATATGGGGTCCATGTTGATATATTCACGGACCATAAGTGCCTTCAATATATTTTCAAATAGAAGAAATTGAATCTGAGGCAGAGAAGATGGCTTGAATTACACAAGGATTATGACATTGATATTTTGTACCATCCAGGGAAGGCTAATGTTATGGCGGATGCTCTTAGCCAAAAATCTATGGGTAGCTTAGCACAGTTGGAGGCATATCAAAGGCCATTGACCAAAGAAGTTCACCGATTGGCTAGTTTGGGAGTTCATCTTACGGACTCTATTGAAGGAGGGGTAATTGTGTAAAATAAGGCTGAATCATCGCTTGTTGTGGAAGTCAAAGAGAAGCAATACAACGATCCATTGTTGGTGCAGTTGAAAGAGGAGATTCATAAACATAAGACCATGGCCTTTTCTCTTGGCATGGATGATGGTACACTAAGGTACCAAGGGCGACTCTGTGTTCCAAATGTGGATGGTCTTCGGGAAAGAATTATGACTGAAGCTCACACTTCTAGGTATTATGTGCACCCAGGTTCTACGAAAATGTATCATTATCTTAAGGAAGTCTATTGGTGGAATGATATGAAGAGGAATGTGGCGGATTTTATGGCAAGATGTCCAAATTGTCAGCAAGTGAAGGCCGAACACCAAAGGCCCGGTGGGTTGGCACAGAACATAGAAATTCCAATATGGAATGGGAAATGATTAATATGGACTTTGTGGTAGGATTACCGCACACTCCGCGCAAGTTTGACTCAATTTGGGTGATTGTGGATCGACTCACAAAGTCAGCACACTTTTTGCCGGTTAAGTCTACCGACACAGCGGAGCAGTATGCTCAGTTGTATATCAAAGAAATAGTCAGGTTGCATGGCACCCCAGTTTCCATCATTTCTGATCGGGGAGCACAATTGACTGCTAATTTTTGGAAGAAATTTCAGCAAGGTTTAGGTACTAAGGTGAATCTTAGTACAACCTTTCACCCACAGACGGACGGGCAGGCAGAGCGGACTATTCAAACGCTTGAGGATATATTGCGTGCTTGTGTGCTAGACTTCAAAGGTAGCTGGGATGATCATTTACCAACTTATAGAATTTGCATACAATAATAGTTATCATGCTAGCATTCAGATGGCACCATTCAGGGCTTTATATGGTAGGAGATGTAGATCTCCCATTAGGTGGTTCGAAATTGGGGAAGCAGAGTTGAAAGGGCCAGACCTCGTGCATCAGGCTATGGAAAAAAGTTAAAATCATTAAGGAGCGGTTGAAGACTGCTCAGAGTCGTCAAAAATCCTATTTGGATGTTCGTCGTAGGGATTTGGAGTTCAAATAAGATGACTGGGTATTCTCGAAAGTTTCCCCCATGAAAGGTGTAATGCGATTTGGTAATAAAGGGAAATTGAGTCCGAGGTATGTCGGACCGTACAAAATCATTCAGAAGATTGGTAAGGTGGCGTACAAGCTTGAGCTACCACCTGAGATGTCATTAGTACACCCGGTGTTTCATTTGTCTATGTTGAAGAAAGTGGTTGGAGATTCGACACTCATTGTTCCGGTCGAGACTATTAAGGTAAATGAGAGATTGACTTACGAAGAGATTCTGATTTCTATTATTGATCGGCAAGTCCGAAAATTGAGAAATAAAGAAATTGCTGTAGTGAAAGTGTTGTGGCACAAACAACAGGTTGAAGAGGCTACTTGGGAGGTAGAGGAAGAAATGAAGAAAAAGTATCCTTATTTGTTTGAATGACCATGTATTTGTAAAGTTGTGATCTATGAAAAATTCTAAGAGTTGCTTTCTATAAATTACGTATGATTTGTACATTTGATGTTAAGGGTGTTCCGTGCTGGTAATATAATTGCTTGTGAGGCCACAGTTAGTGTTGTTTTGTATTATGTTACGTCGTTGGCATACATATATGTTGTTAGGATGTGTTTCTGGGGCTCTCTGACAGGTGGATAGGCCTAGTTACAAAGGAAACTCTGGCGAAATTTTTGGAAATATTGGGAGTTAGTCAAATTTGGGGCTGCTCGAATGTGGTATGAAACAAATTGAGTTGCGTAAGATGTTAATAATAGGTTTTGAACCCTCATTCGAGGACGAATGATCCTAAGCGGGAGAGAATGTAACACCCCAGAAAATTTTAAAGAACTTAAGTGTAAAGCAAGGTAAAATTTGCAAAGACAATAATGTTTCATTGTGCCGAACTAGGCTTATGTATTTGAGGATTGTAGGCTCGGATTTTTTGGGTTGAACAATGCACAGGAAAGTAAAACAAAATTTTTGGCGGAATAGTGCATTTCTGTAGTCCATTATGCGACCGCAGAATCACTCTGCGGACCGCATATATGCGACCGCATAAATGTTATGCGGTGCATTATGCGATCGCATAATAGTTATGCGGACCGCATAGTGACCTCATACACAGTCAACTTTTTTGATCATTTTATCAGCAATTATGTGACCAATATGCGGTCCGCATATCTTTTATGTGATCGTATAACTGTTCCGAAGCTCCATTTTTGGGTTTTAAAAACCCGACCCTATTTCGTTAAATACACTCTTTGGGCCATTTTTGAGCCATAATCTGATATTTTAGAGTGAGAGAGAGTGCCCTAGAGTGAGAAGGTGTTGTTCAATAATTTTCTTCAATTCTTGCTCAAGTTTTGGAAGATTTAGAAGGGAAGCTCACTAGGTCTTCATCCTAGAGGTAAGATTCTACACCCTAAACCCTAATTATGAAATCTTCTGAAAATAGGTAACTAGCAAGGTAATTTTTGGGCATGAGAGTTGTTTATTTTACATGCATGTGTTATCAAAGGGTATAGGAAGATTGCTGAGCTAAAAATGGTAAAGCTTGGGTTGTGGAATGATGGAATCCTTCATAAAAAGGACATTGAAACCTTATGCACACCTGGTGTTTGATAAAATG
Organism: Nicotiana tomentosiformis; assembly: GCF_000390325.3. Taxonomy (NCBI): domain Eukaryota; kingdom Viridiplantae; phylum Streptophyta; class Magnoliopsida; order Solanales; family Solanaceae; genus Nicotiana; species Nicotiana tomentosiformis. The sequence goes on from NC_090818.1 coordinate 90,366,578, forward strand.
CTCAAGTGAGCTAGAACCATGATCATCTTCCAAATTTTGATTCAATTTGTTATATTTCTACAATAGATTGAAGTTGCTAAGAATTCCGGAACATTTTAGAGTTTAAGGAAGCTCAAGTGAGGTATGTTGGCTAAACTCTTCTCTTAGAATTGAATCCAACGATATTCATGTAAATTATGTAAGTCCCGAGTGATTCATTACGAAACTGGCTATTCCGAGTAAGAATGAGTTGAAAGATATATGTTCAACAAGCATCCCAAATGCTTTATTCATGTTATGTTACCAATTGAGGATTTGTTAAAATATGGGATGTGCATTAATAATGTTTCTACTAAGTCAAGTTCAAATGAAGGCTATTATGCCAAATTTTGTGAAATATCTCTATGTGCTTTAGACTCTAAATTGCTCACATGTGTACTACACACCTTGATTTGAATTGTATTTGTTGTTGTTGATGATGATGATAATTAAAATTGATAAGGTGAGCATGAAATACTGAATATGGCCAACGTGCCAAGAATGATCTTATAATTACGGCCATTAGTGCCAATGAGATGAAAAGAGGTGAAAGTAATACGAAATGTGATGATTGATATAAAAAGGTTGATGTCTCAAATAAGACAGCCTAGCTAGTCGGGTCATGATCGGACACCATGCCGCACACATGGTGGTGATTGTGCTGGAAATTTATAATTTAAAATTGTGATTGTGGTCGATGTCCCTAATGGATAGCCTAATCGATCGGGTCGTGATCGGACTCCGTGTTAAATATGGTGGTATTGATATTGTGAGAAATTGCGGTTGATGTCTCTAATGAGATGGCCTAGCCGATCGGGTCGTGATCGAACTCCGTGCTAAGAGTACGGTGGTACTAGTTTTGTGAATAATGGTATTGTGAATAATGGTATCATGGACAATGGTATATCGATACTAAAAATCTCCCAATGTGAGATATGAGAATTAATTTGAACATTGTCTTGATCCTAAATTGAGGTTTGATGTTGATTAAGGCTTTCATTGATATTATGATAATCTTGTTTGTATTATTTGTCATTCTATTGAGAGACTGTTTAGTTATACATACTAGTGCTATTCGATGGTACTAACATCCCTTTTGCCGGGGGTGCTGCATCTTTAAATGAATGCAGGTGGTTCCACAGCAAGAGATATTGATCAGTGATAGCAGTACACCTTCTTCCCAACTGACTCGGTGAGCCCCACTTCATTCTGGGGTCATGTATCTTTTGTAATTTATGTATTTGGTTTGAGGTATAGCCGGGGCCTTGTTGCCGGTATTATCATTTTACTCTTCTTTATCTATAGAGGCTCCGTAGACATAGTGTGGGTTGTGTATTGGTGCTGGGAAAGACAAACTACGTTATGTTGTGGTTGTATTACTTGTTCTAGTTAAGACGACTAAAGATGATGGAACTATTGGTAATGAATTGGTATTGTGAACATGAACACCTTTTTGTCTAATTAATGAAAATATGTATTATCTTCATTCGTGGATGAGTTTGGGTAGAAGGAAATCGAACAGGCTTGCTCGGTTGGGTTCACTCGGTTGAGCGCCGGTCGCGCTCCTCGATTTTGGGGCGTGACAATAGAAATCAAGCTATAAACTATGAAAACACTATTTAACTCCAATCTATGTGGATACGATATTATATTATACTATATTTGACTAGAGAGCATATTTAAGTGTGGTTTGCGCTCATCAAATTTTGGCGGTGTTGCCGGGGATTGGCAACTAGTAGTGTTTTAAATAGTTTGTGTTTCTAAATCCGGAATTTTCCTTTTTATTTTATTTTTCTCTTTTTACGTTTGGTGTTACTTGATTGTGCGTAGGCTACAGGTTAGATTGGTGCATGACTCAATCTTCTGGTAAGGAAGTGCTACCATACGAACCAGAAATTGAGAAACAACTACGACAGCTGAGGAAGGAAAGAGATCTCCTCGAGAATACTGAGAAGGTTGGAAAATCCTCAACCAAAGAAATTATGGCGGGAGATGATGATAATGTTGATTTGACTGCAAGAGAGGCAACCCAGCATAGAGAAAAATCTGCACGAGATGCTGAGGAGACAGCTCTTCAAAATGCACAACTTGTCTTTAAGGAGGAGAGGGCTCGGAATCAACCTTTGGCTGCAAACCAATTCAAAAATATAGCTCCCGGTGTTGGGAGACTGCTTGGCAATTATGCTAGAACGGTCTACAACTAAGGATTATCAAGTGTGAGACCACCTCCAGTTGCAGCTAACAATTTTGAGTGAAAGCAGGGGTTGCTTCAAACCCTTCAAAATAGTTGTGTCTTTAGAGGAAAGATGAACGAAGGTCCAAACAATTATTTGATGGATTTCGAGGAGATTATGAATACCTTTCAATACAATGGTGTGTCATAAGATGCAGTTTACTTAAGGGTATTCCCCTTCACTCTCAAAGACAATGCAAAGCAACGGCTTTGAACCTTTCCTAATGGATCGATTAGAACATGGGATGAGATGACCAGAAAATTTCTTGACAAATATTTTTCATCATCTAAGACGGGTAGGTTTAGAAGAGAAATCCATAACTTCTGCCAAAACAAGACTGAAATTGTGTTTGAAGCTTGGGTGAGGTTTAAAGAGATAGCACGAAAGTGTCAACATAGTGAAATTGAACTATGGATGCAACTCTAGGATTTTTTGGATGGTTTGATGCCAGCCTCATGTAGAATATTGAGCAATGCAGCTGGAGGCCCGTTGATGAAGAAAACTCTAGAGGATATAGTTCCAATTCTGAATGAGTTATCTGAAGACGCAAATCAGTGGCCCTCTGAAGTTGATGAAAGAAGAAGAACAACTGGTGTTCACCAAGTTGATGCTAACATATATATGGAGGTACAACTTGATGCCATGGCCAAAGAAATAAGGAAGTTGACCTTAGCTTCAATACTTAGTGAGCCTCACGTAGCATGTGACATATGTGGAAGAGGACACCCTACTCATGAGTGTCAAGCCTCAATCGAGGAAGTTAATGTTGTTGGAAATTATAACTTCAATGCAATGGGTCAGAAGCACCCCGATTTTTCATGGATTTCACGTGGGGGTACTGCAAATGCATGGCAACAAAACAATCCCAAATTTCAAGTAGAAGGAACTCCTGGTTTTGTAAATCATCTGAGGCCGCGGTTCCAGCCTCAACAACCAATTCAGTCTGGTTTTGAAGATCTAATGAAGGCCTTCATTGTCAAGACGGATGAGAGATTAGATGCTCATGGTTCAGCTATCAAAGAACTTGGGACTGGTTTGCGGAATTTGGAGAAGCAAGTGGGGCAAATTGCAACTTTACTGTCTGAGAGAATCCCAGGTACTCTACCATCTGACACTAAAAGAAACCCCAGAGAAACAGTAAATGTTGTGACCTTGAGAAGTGGGAAAGTATTGAAATATCCCACTCCAGTCCAAAAAAGAAGTGGTACCTGAAAAAGAAGTTGAGGAGCAGCTGAAAAAGGAAGTTGATAAGAAGAAGAAAGGTAAGAAAGGAGCTGAGAAAAAGAAGGAGGAGGAAACATCAAGAAGGGAGGAATCTAATGAGAGCGAACATATGCCTACTCTACCCTTTCCCCAAAAGTTATATAGAGAAAAGCTGGACAAGCAGTTTGAGAAATATCTAGAGATGCTGAGGCAGGTTAATGTAAAATTGCCATTCACAGAAGTGCTCTCACAAATGCCAGCATATGCCAAATTCTCAAAGGAGATCCTTACAAAGAAAAGGAAGATCGATGATACAGCGGTATTCAAGCTCATTGAGCATTGAAGTGCAATCTTGCAAAACAAAATCCCACAAAAGTGTGGAGATCCAGGGAGTTTTACTATACCTTGCTCGTTAGGCACTCTTAATTTTGATAAATCTTTGTGTGATTCTGATGCCTCAATTAATTTAATGCCTTTGTCTATTTATAGAAAATTGGAGAATGAGCTTGGAGAGATAAGGTCTGCACCAATATCTTTGCAGTTGGTAGACCAAACAACTGTCATAAACAAGGGGATAGTGGAAGATATCTCAGTTTGGGTAGATAAGTTTGTATTTCCTGTAGATTTCATTGTGGTGAAGATGGAGGAGAATAAAGAGGTTCCCCTTATCTTAGAAAGACCATTCTTAGTGACAGGCAGAGAAATGTTAGACATACATGATAGAAAGCTCATGCTTAGAGTGGGTGAGGAGACGGTGACTTTCGAGATGAATGTAGAGTGGAGAGTGAAAAGCTCGAAAGTGAAGGTTTCAGTGATTGAGAAAGACAAGTGTGGGGTGTACCCCAAGAAGGATGAGAAGAAGCTGTCTGCGTGGATGTGTGCACTAGTTCAGGCATGAAGGATAGAGCCCGACTTTGATTCAGACCCCGACTAAATATTCAGGGAAGTTCCTCTACCTTCTGCTTTTTAATTTTCTGTGTCATGGGGGCATGCCACAACTTAAAGTGTGGGGAGGGGGATATATTTGTATGTATGTTGTATGTATATTAATTTGGTTAGTTGTAGTATTTTGATAAAAGAAAACCATAAAAATTTAAAAACTTTCGATTTTTCCCGACCATGGATATCATAGACAGGTTTCTTGAGGGATTAAAGTCGAAAGAAAAAAGACAAAAAGATTTTTTGTTAGGTAGTGTATTAAATCCCCCTTGGTTTTCTTTGGGCCACGGATCTTTTCCAAGGGTTTTGTTTGAACGGGGTATAGTTAGTTTTAAATTTTTGTTAGTAGTAGGAAAACATGTGCTGTGTTTTGAATTAGAAGCAATATCTCTTAACTTTGTTATGCCTTGAGAATAGTAAGTGCTTAAGTTGTGACTCTTAGGCTTAGTTTTTGACTTTTGTATGAGGACCTTAAATTGTATGATCTTAACTTTGCTTAACTACTTTGATTAGAGTGTCTTGATAATCCAATCTGGAGTGAGCTATGTGCCATGTGTGTGTGAGTTTTTGTGTCATTATGTGCATTGAATTTGATGTCTAGAACTTGCCCCGTGTGTTTGCAAAGCGATAGTAGTTTTATTCAGTCTTGAAAGTGGTATAGGCATTTCTTTGTTGAGCCAGTTATATGCTTTGACCCACCTAATTGTTATGTATCTTAGTTAACCCCTTTGAGCCTGTAATCCTATTTCTTTGGCAACCACATTACAAGCCTTACCCATTTGTTCGAATTGACCATCTATTTGAACCTTGTACTTTTTCGCGAGCACTTGAATTTATGATGAACTTTGTAAAAGTTGAAGTATGGGGTGGTTGGTTTGGCTTTTAAGTGGAACTAATGAATTAAGGAGACATGTGCAATGTTTTGATAAAGTAAGAGCCACTTGAATTGAAAACGAAAAAAATATATATATAATTGTTTTGTTGTGAAAAATATACCTTAATAGTGGCAACTCTTGATGTAATTGTGCTTAAAGAAGTTGGGAGTTAATGTATATTGATGTGAAGGTGGAGTTATAGTTTGACATAAGTGTGGGGTTTTGAAAGGTTAATTGTATGTATTAAAGTGCTTAGGGAGGTGTAGTAACTCTTATATCCAAATGTATCCTACCCGTCCCACATCCTACATTACAACCAATTAAAGTCATACTTGATCATTGACTGAATGAGCTCGAATTAGTAGAGTAGTATGCTACGGGCAAGCCTATGGTTCATCTTTTATGGCATATGAATGTTGTTTCTGAGAGTGAGCGAATTCTTTTTATTTGAAGTTCCTAATTGTTCTTAAATTTGATTGTGTGGAACTACTCTCTTTTGTTGTGAGGGCACGTGATTCATGAAGGAAAAGTAATGTCGTTGACCTCTATGTTGGAGTAAGTGAGTGAGTTATAAATAATGCGTGGTGATTTTGAGTCAAATTGTGAGGCTAGGATGTTACACTATCGTGCTTAGTCTATTTTAAATATTCTTGGTACGATGAGTTATGGGAGTTGTTTAAAAAGGTCATGTATTTATAAAGTGTAGTTTGATTGCTTGAGGACTAGCAATGATTTAAGTGTGGGGTGTTGATGGTTGGCTATAATTGCGTGTTTTAGTTGCTTATCGCACTCTAATTTTCTACACTTTAATTGAGTTAGAGCTTTAATGTAACGACCCGACCGGTCGTTTTGAGCATTTGCACTTTGCTTGGTGGTTTACGGGCGTGCGTAGCTCTATAAGATTTATTTTGACTTGTGTGAATCATCGGTTTTGGTTTTCAGGTTATTCGGGACTTATTTGGAAGAATGATTCTCAACTAGGGAGCTTTAAATTTGAAAGAGTTGACCGAATTTGACTTTTTAGCACTTGACCTCGGATTGGAATTTCGATGGTTCTGTTAGCTCCGTTGGGTGATTTTGGACATAGGAGCGCGCCCGTATTGTGATCTGGAGGTTCGTGGTTGAATTTGGCTCGAAATGGCAAAAGTTGAAATTTTGGAAAGTTTGACCGGGAGTGGACTTTTTTGATATCACGGTCGAATTCCCATTCCAGAAGTTAGATCAGGTTTGTAATGTCGAATGTGACTTATGTGCAAAATATAAGGTCAACCGGATATGATTTGATAGGTTTCGGCATCAGTTATGGAAGTTTGAAGTTTCAAAGTTCATTGATTTTGAGTTGAGGGGTGATTCATCGTTTCAATGTTGTTAAGTATGTTTTGAGGCCTCGAGTTAGTCCGGGTTATGTTATGGGACTTGTTGGTATGTTAGGACGGGGTCCCGAGGGGCTCGGGCGTGTTTCAGATTGATTTCGGATCATTTTCCTTCATGTTTTCACTGTTGTGTTCTACTGGTTTCTGGTGTGTTAGTGCTTCATCGCGTTCGCATGGCAATTGTCATGTACGCATAGCGTATTTTGATGGCAGCAGCAAATTGTTCTTCGTGATCGTGAAGTATGTCCCGCATTCGCGTTGAGTTGGGGAAAGTCTTCTTCGCGTTCGCGTATGGAGGATCACGTTTGCGTAGTGATGAGGTTGGCTGCTGGGAGTTAGAGCATTCTTCTAAGCGATCGCAGAAGGTGAGTCGCGTTCGCGAAGCCTTGGCAGCAGTGGTCATCGCGTTCGCGTGGGGTGTATCGCGAACGCGTAGAGTCTTTTGTGGCAATGTGAGTTTTATTCATCGCGAACGCGATGAATTTCCCACGTTCACGAAAGAGTGAGTCTGGGCAGATTATAAAGTAAACTATTTCGAGGGTTTCGACCATTTTTACATTTTGGGAGCTATTGAGCTCGGATTGAGGCGATTCTTGAAGCAATTTTCACCATATGAATTGGGGTAAGTGTTCTCCACTCGGTTTTGGTTATATTTCACGAATCTACCTTCGTTTTTGGTAATTGGATTGTGAATTTTAAAGAAGAAATTGAGGGTTTTGTCATAAAGTTTCATAATATGAATTTTTGAGTTTTGAACATCGAATTGGAATCAGATTTGAGTGAAACTAGTAGGGTTGGACTCGTAATTGAATTGGTTGTCAGATTTTGTGAGTTTTGTTGGGTTACAAGGGGCGGGTCCGGGTGTGAGTTTTGGCCAATTTTGGGTTTTGATTAAGGATTCGATCTTTATCATTTGCAATTTGTTTCCTTGGGCCTTATTTGACGTATTTGAGTTGCTTTTGGCTAGTTTTGAGCCATTTGGAGGTCTCTACGCGCGTGATGGAATTTTTGGAGCTTTTCTTGGCCTGCTCGGTATTGGAATTTACTTGTTCGAGGTAAGTAACTCTCCTAATCTTGGAGCTGAGGTTATGAACCCTGAATATACGTGTTATGTGTTTGGTGTTGAGGTGACGCACATGCCAGGTGGTGGGCGTGTGGGCGTGCACCGTGTGAGCCGTGACTCTGTTATTCCTGTGGTACTATGTAGTTACCTAAACTTATCTGAAATCATGAAATCTTATTTAAGCATGTAGCCTAAACATGGTTTCTAACATGAACCACAACTCGATAACTTCAGTACGTAGAAATTTCATGCTTTCAGATAAATTCAGGTAGCTACATAGTACCACAGGAATAGCAGAGTCATAGCTCACATGGTGCACGCCCACACGCCTATAACCTATCATGTGCGTCACCTCAACACCAAACACATAACACGTATATTCAGGGTTCATACCCTCTGCTCCAAGATTAGAAGAGTTACTTACCTGAAACAAGCAAATTCCAATACTGATAAAGCCAAGCGAAGCTCCAAATATGCCATCACGCGCGTAGCGACGTCCGAACGGCTCAAAACTAGCCAAAAGCAACTTAAATACGTCAAATCAATCCCAAGGAAACAAATTCCAAATGATAAAGATCGAATCCTTAATCAAAACCCAAAATCGGCAAAATATCACACTCGAGCCCGCGCCTTGTAACCCAACAAAACTCATAAAATCCGAAAACCCATTCAATTACGCGTCCAACCCTACTAGTTTCACTCAAATCCAACTCCAATTCAATGTTCAAAACTCAAAAATTCATATTATGAAACTTTAGGCCAAAACCCCCAATTTCCTCTTTAAATTTCATAATCCAATTACCAAAAACGAAGGTAGATTCGTGAAATATAACTAAAACCGACTAGAGAACACTTACCCCAATTCATATGATGAAAATTTCTTCAAGAATCGCCTCAATCCGAACTCCATAGCTCCAAAAATGTAAAAATGGCTGAAACCCTCGAAATAGAGTACTTTATAATCTGCCTAGGCTCCCTCTTTCGTGAACGCGGGAAATTCATCGCGTTCGCGATGAATAAAACTCACACTGCCACAAAAGACTCTACGCGTTCACGATACACCCCACGTGAACGTGATGACCACTGCTACCAAGACTTCACGAATGTAACTCACCTTCGGCGATTGCATAGAAGAACCCTCCAACTCCCAGCTGCCAACCTCATCACTATGCGAGCGCGATCCTCCATACGCGAACACGTAGAAGATTTTCCCCAACTCTACGCAAACACGGGACATACTTTGCGATCGCGAAGAACAATTTGCTGCTGCCATCAGAACACACTACGCGTTCGCAACAATTGCCATGCGAACGCGATGAAGGACTGAGACACCAGAAAACTTCAAACTTCCACAACCGATGCCGAAACCTATCAAATCACGTCTGCTTGATCTCAAATTTTTCATACAATTCACATTCGACATTACAGACCTGCTCCAACTTCCAGAATCGGAATCCGACCCCGATATCAAAAACGTCCACTCCCGGTCAAACTTTCATTTTATCTTTGAGTTACTTCTTTTATTACTTGTACTATGCTGTTATGAATTGTTGTGGAATATTGGTGTTGGACCCAACCCTTGTGTTAGCTCATCACTACTTTCAACCTAAGGTCAGGGTTGTTATTTATTGAGTACATGAGGTCGGTTGTACTCATACTACACTTCTGCAGCTTGCGTGCAGATGTTAGCTGATGATGTTGCTATGTTCGTTGGGAGCTGGGTCTGACGATGTACCTGTGTTCCGGTTGTAGCTGACTCTTGTTCATGGAAGCCTTAGATTCATAAAACTCTGTTTATGTAATTTCCAAACAGATGATGTATTTACTTCATACCAACTTTGTAAACTCTATTCTTAGAAGCTCATGATTTGTACAACTAGTCCTTGGGGATTGTATTAGATTCAGATATTTCTTTACTTAATTGCTTTATTAATTATTATTGGAATTGGTTAGTGGTTAACTGGCTTACCTAGCGGGTTGGGTTAGGTGCCATCACGACTAGTTGGATTTTGGGTCGTGACATTTAATCGCTAGTGTTTTGCAATAATTGTGTGTTTTATGCCTTGTAGGAGTAATTCCGAACTATGTAGATGTTATAGGATGAATTCATGCTATTTTGGAGCTTTGAAGTCTGAGTAAAAGCCCAAGGATTAAGTTGGAATTGATTTCGGGGATCAACAGACACCAGTGTTGTCACGCCCCAAACTCGGGGTGCGCGACCGGCGCTCAACCGAGAGAACCCGGCCGAGCAAGCCTATTAGACTTCCTTCTACCCAAACTCATCCATGAATAAAGAGGAGATATACTCCATTAATCAATCACTGAAAATACTTTATTAACAACTTCCTTTTCATTCCCATTAGCAGCTTCATTCATAATTTCCAAAACATTATGAGTTTATAGAATTAATGAAAAGCGTAATTTCCAAGTACCAACATTTCTAGTTCAATTCCCAACATCAACCATAACACACAACCTGTCTATGGAATTGCCCAAATATACCACCTCTAATGCGCTGCTGAGCATACTCACAACACGATGCCAAATATTCCTTCCCACATGACGGACATAACTGGATGGGTGTACCCAACCTAGGGAATTGTTCTTCTTTTTCCCCCTCTTTCCACAGCCATAACATATTTCAAGGGTCATCCAACATGTTCCCAAGTGTCACTTCTTGCAAATCACACAATCTGGTTCATTAGCACCAACAACCCTCTTTCGTTTCTTAGATTCTCTCACCACACGATCCGGTGGTGCGGTGACAGTGGTAGGAATAAGGACACTTCCCTTAGCAAGAAGTTTTTCCAACCCCTCCACGGCTCGACGCATTCTCCCAACAAACTATTGTGTAATCTCCCCCAGATTCAATGGAGCGGTCATTCCCTCCTCGTTGTTTTGAATCGTGGATTACTCATCTTAAAAAAAATAATGAGACATAACAAGGAAATTAGCTTCCTATCTTGGGCTCTATCGCACGATCTGGAGTATCAAAGAAGTCTGAAATTCCTAAATGTCCAAGTAGCCTCCTCATTATAGATGTAGTCGACAATACACCGATAAGAAGGACTCTACTAGACATGGCTCCGAGACATCCTAGGACACTTTAAAACCTTAGGCTCTGATACTAAGTTTGTCACGCCCCAAACTCGGGGAGCACGACCGACGCTCAACCGAGAGAACCCGGCCGAGCAAGCCTATTAGACTTCCTTCTACCCAAACTCATCCTTGAATAAAGAGGAGATGTACTCCATTAATCAATCACTGAAAAGACTTTATTAACAACTTCCTTTTCATTCCCATTAGCAGCTTCATTCATAATTTCCAAAACATTACGAGTTTATAGAATTAATGAACAACGTAATTTCCAAGTACCAAAATTTCTAGTTCAATTCCCATCATCAACCAAAACCCACAACCTGTCTACGGAGCCTCTAAGTACAATAGAAGAGTAATATGAAAATTCCGGCAACAAGGCCCCGGCTATACCTCAAAATGCAGTACATGAGGAACAAAAGATACATGACCCCGAAATGAAGTGGGGCTCACCAAATCAACTGAAAAGAGTGTACTGCTATCACTGATCAATGTCGCTTGCTTAAGAACCACCTGTATCCATTAAAGATGCAGCGCCCCCGGCAAAAGGGACGTTAGTACTATCGAATAGCACTAGTATGTATAGCTAAAAATCCTCTTTCAAAATAGAATGCCCATATAAAAAAAGGCAACACATAGAAACAGCAACTCATAATCAACAATATCCAAACGTCCAATTAAAATATAATAATTTTCAAAATGCGAACTTCATATATATAATTTTGGTTGGGAGATCATTGGCACCTATATACCACCGTCTTTGTTAGCACGGAGTCCGATCACGCTCGATCGGCTAGGCCATCTCCCCACGAATAGTGTGGTTTGACATGTGATACGAAAGAAAGTTGTTACCAAGAGTAGTACCACCATATGCACAATATGGCGTCTGATCTCCACCCGATCATCTAGGCCGCGTTCCCACATATGCCGTGTGGGTTGACTTTTCCTATCCACAAAGGTTCCAGTTTCATCCCAATTAAGGGGAATAATATCACAATTTCCAAAGGTTCCAATTTCATCCCAAAATAAGGAGAATAATCCCAATCCACCCCTACACCGGCACGTGTAGTTTCAGGTGTGGGCTTTATGACCCACCCTTCCTCGGTATTTCTAATGATTCTCCCAAAAATATTTTTTATTTAATTTGCAAACAGAAATATCATAAATACAATTGTACTCACCTCAACATCTTTCACATTGTATAAATTCTCATTAGTATTTCCTGTCATTCACAACGACAATATTTCCTTGGCTCATTAGGCCATTCACAAGATTCTTTATTCTTGGCACGATGGCCGTATTTCATATTCCACACTTTCACCTCTTTCAATTTCAACGATCACTATCAAGTATCAACATATAGGATATTTCAGAAATCATATACTTCAAATCCATTTGAAATGGAAACTTCAAACACAAATGGTTTCTTCCCAAAGAATGAGGCAAACCAACCAATAATAGAAACACACATGAAAAATTATAAACAGTCAATACACCATTTACTCTTGCAATACTCTTCCCCAGAAATGACAATGTACAATTTCAACACATGAGTATATAGAACTTGAATCACACTGGTTATATTTATAAATCAAAGCATTAGTTAAAGCAGCCACTAATGAGCATGAATTTAGTACAAAATCTTTTAGACAATTCTATCTAAGAAGTCATTTTTAAACAATTGAGTCAAGGCTCATAACAATAAGACATTTCCAAATCAAGACTTTAGGTACACATATGAGCAATTAAGAGTCTTAAGAATATTGAGATTTTCTCACACAATTTGGCATACTATCTTTCATTGAAACACGACTCAAAGCCATAACCTTTTAATACGCAACCCATATTTTGAAACTTACGAAAATATTATGGAATTCGATTTGAAGAGAGAATGTTTAGCCAACATACCTCAATCGAGCTTCCTTAACTCTAGAATGATCCAGAATTCTTAGCAATCCCAATCTAGTTTGAGACATAACAAATTTGAACCATAATTAGGAAGTTATTCATGGTCTCGACTCATTTGAGCATTTTATCAGACACTAGGTGTGCAAATTTAACTACAAGGTTCTTCTACAAGATTTCCTTCACTCCACAACCCGATCCTTACTTATTTCAACTCAACAATCTTTCCACAATTCTTATTGGTACATGCATGTATAATTAATAATCTCATACCCATGAATCATACTCCTAATCAACCATATTCTACCCAAATTCAAAATTGAAAACTAAGGTATGGAACATTACCTCTTAGATGAAGAACTTGTGGGTTTTCCTTGTTAATCTTCCAAGATTTGAGCAAGACTTGATGAATAATTAGCCTAGGGTTTCCTCTCTCTCTAAAACACTCTCTCTTCTCTCTAAAACATCAGAATTTTTCTAAAAAATGACCCAAAAATAAAGTAGGGTCGGGTTTTATAAACCCAAAAATAGAGCTCCGGAATAGGTTCTGCGGTCGCATATGCAACCGCATAATGGATATGCGGGCCGCATAATTACATACCAAAACGATCAAAAATCTGTCCATGTATGTGGTCACTATGCGGTCTGCATAACTGTTATGCGATCGCATAATGCACCGCATAATAGTTATGCGGTCGCATAGTCGACCGCATAATTGCCCCCAGACTGGCCCTTCTCCTGCTCACTTCTGCGGCCATTATGCGGCCCGCAGAGTGGTTCTGCGGTCGCATAATGGACCGCAGAAATGCGTTTTTCTGCCAAAAATTCTTCTTTACTTTCCGGTGCATTGTTCAACCTAAAAAGTCCGAACCACGAGACCTTGAATTCACTTGCAAAATTCATGGGGCTTTACACTAAAATACTTCAAATTTTTTTGGGATGTTACATTCTCCGCCGCTTAGGATCATTCGTCCTCGAATGAGGGTAAAAATCCGTCATTAGCATTCAATGTGGTTCAACTGTTGGTTCACACTCACCAGTAGTTTCAAAATTTTGCTAACTCCCTAAATTTTCAAAAATTTCGCCAGAGTCTCCCCTGTAACTGTGCCTATCCACCTGCCAGAGTAACACCAAAACAATTCCTAACAACACATCCAGAACTTGACAAAACATCACCATGTATAACAACGTCACTAATCTCATCATTAGAGGCATTATACTATCAAGAGTGGTATCTGGACATGAGCTGCACATATTTAAATCATAACACACAGAAGTACCTTTCAAATCACAATCATTTAACTATACACTCACGTGGGAACATTTTATTTCCTTAACACACTTGCCCCATCATGTGGTCTCCTCGACTTACAGACTTTGCCATAACACATTAACGGAGACAATCTCAACTCTCAAAATTTTCTAACAAGGATAACAAATAGTTGCTCCTCACAATCCCATTATCCCTTATCTTCACCTTATTAGACATAGACACATGAAACACCGGGTACACGGAGAACAATAATAGGGAAACATGATACTCATAGTTTAGCCTATTAACAATTCACATAGCATCCTCATGCAGAAAATATTGAGAATAACCCATTCACTTTCTTCAACTCTTAATCTTCACGCCGAACACCCAAACTAAACCTTTGGCAACCTCCAACAATTTCTCTAATATGTGCTAGCTTGACTATGACCATAAAATTCCTATCCCATATATTTGATCACGGGATGATGCTTCTTGTTTGACATGCCTCAACCTAAAATACTTGATAGATTTGCTACAAACAGGAACAACGAGGTTTGAGATTTCGCTGGAATTATTCAAGAATCCATCAATGTGCTGAGCCCGGCATTTCAGGAGGTTATATCCTAAGAGACATGAAGGTCACTACCAATAGCGCTGACATGGTGATTTGTTGTGGTGACATCATTGGTTCAACAAATGAGTCATAGAGTTGCCTAGTAGGCATTGATAACGTAGGGAAAATGTTCATGATTCTGAGATTTAAAAGAAATGAGTCACGAAAAGGACATCAACAATTGTTTCATTCCATTCGTGCCTTATTTTGAAATAGTAAGCCTCAAAGAGAGATAACACTTATATGACACCAGTCGCCCCCCTGGAGAGTAGGGAAAATCAGTTTAACTCGAAATGAGAATATTCTAGCACCCTGAATGTGATATGGGTTTCAAAATACATGAAGTTGCATTATACTCATAACAGTAACTAGCAAAAGGAATCTATGCCACAAGCCTAGGAGGATGAAAAAGAAGTTGAGCACTTGTGATATTATTATAATTCTGACAGCTTAACCCTTCGCAATAGTTGATCCTATATGAGAGGACCAGAGATACAACAAACTTGTCTTTCAAATCAATATGCTCATCATAAAGCTGTTTAACTTCCAACCACACACGAGTGAAATCATGTAGATAGGACATCTTAAAGTTGGGATGAAATCATGTATTGGTTAGAGAAAATGAACACTTTGCTATGAGCTATGAGCTATGAACACTTTGCCATAACAATTCTCAAGTTGCAATACTGGGCCACTTCATGTGCGACTAGTTTGAAGTATCAAAGAAGTGTGAAATTCCTAAATGTCCAAGTAGCCTCCTAATTATAGATGTGGTCGACAACACACCGATAAGAAGGACTCTACTAGACACGGCTCTGAGACATCCTAGGACACTTTAAAACCTTAGGCTCTGATACCAAGTTTGTCACGCCCCAAACTCGGGGAGCGCAACCGGTGCTCAACCGAGAGAACCCGGCCGAGCAAGCCTATTAGATTTCCTTCTACCCAAACTCATCCATGAATAAAGAGGAGATGTACTCCAATAATCATTCACTGAAAAGATTTTATTAACAACTTCCTTTTTCATCCTCATTAGCAGCTTCACTCATAATTTCCAAAATATTACGAGTTTATAGAATCAATGAAAAATATGATTTCCAAGAACCAACATTTCTAGTTCAATTCCCAACTTCAACCACAACCTGTATATGGAGCCTCTAAATACAATATAAGAGTAATATGGAAATGCCAGCAACAAGGCCCCAACTATAACTCAAAATACAGTGCATGAGAAACAAAAGACACATGACCACGAAATGAAGTGGGGCTCACCAAATCAGCTTAAAATAGTGCACTGCTATCACTGATCAATGCCGCCTGCTGTTGAACCACCTGCATCCATTAAATATGCAGCGCCCCCGACAAAAGGGACGTTAGTACTGTCGAATAGCACTAGTATGCATAGCTAAAAGTCCTCTTTCAAAATATAATTCCCACATAAGAAAGGGCAACACATAGAAACAACAAGTCATAATCAACAATATCTAAATGTTCAGTTAAAACATAATAATTTTCAAAATACGAACTTCATATACAATTTTGGTTGGGAGATCATTAGCACTGATATACCACCGTCTTTGTTAGCACAGAGTCCGATCACTCCCGGTCGGCTAGGCCATCTCCCCACGAACAATGTGGTTTGACATGTGATGCGAAAACAAGTTATTACCAAGAGTTGTACCACCATATGCGCAATATGGCATCTGATCTCCACCCGATCAGCTAGGCCGCCTTCCTACATATGCCGTGTGGGTTGACTTTTCCAATCCACAAAGGTTCCAGTTTCATGCCAATTAAGGGGAATAATATCACAATCCACCCCTACACCGGCACGTGTAGTTTCAGGAGTGGGCCTTATAAACCACCCTTCCTCGGTTTTGCTAATGATGCTCCCAAAAACATTTTTGATTTGATTTGCAAATAGAAATATCATAAATACAACTGTACTCACCTCAACATCTTTCACATTGTAGAAATTCGCATTAGTATTCCCAGTCATTCACAACGACAATATTTCCTTGGCTCATTAGGCCATTCACAAGATTCTTTATTCGTGGCATGATGGCCGTATTTCATATTCCATACTTTCACCTCTTCCAATTTCAAAGATCACCATCAAGTATCAACATTTGAAATGGAAACTTCAAACACAAATGGTTTCTTCCCAAAGAATGAGGCATACCATCCAACAATAGAAACACACATGAAAATCATAAACAATCAATACACCATTTATTCATACAATGCTCTTTCCTAGCAATAACAATGTTCCAGTTCAACACATGAGTATATAGACTCTAATCACACTACATATATTTATAAAGCAAAGAATTAGTTAAAGCAACCAATAATGGGCATGAATTGAGTACAAAAGTTTTAGGTAATTCTGTCTTCGAAGTCATTTTTAAACAATTGAGTCGAGGCTCATTTTATATCCTTTATCGCATCTTCTCAAATCATTTGCACTACTAGACACAATCATAACTTAAATTCTTGGCATGTTGGCCACACTATATATCCCCAATTAACTTATTTCACATCCAACCATCTTTATAGATTATCAACAATAAGACATTTCCAAATCAAGACTTTAGGTCCACATATGAGCAATTAAGAGTCTTAAGAATATTGAGATTTTCTCACACAATTTGGCATACTATCTTTCATTGAAACACCACTCAAAGCCATAACCTTTTAATACGCAACCCATACTTTGAAACTTACGGAAATATTATGGAATTCGATTCCAAGAGAGAAAGTTTAACCAACATACCTCAATCGAGCTTCCTTAACTCTAGAATGATTCGGAATTCTTAGCAATCCCGATCTAGTTTGAGACATAAAAAAATTGAACCATAATTAGCAATCCCGATCGAGCTTCCTTTCCTGTGCATTGTTCAACCTAAAAAATCCGAACCACGAAACCTTGAATTCACTTGCTAAATTCACGGGGCTTTACACTGAAATACTTCAAATTTTTCCGGGTTGTTACACCTGACCTCAGGCTGAACCTTAATCATGGCTGCACTGGCATAACACTCGGATCATGATAAACATAAGTCAACTGCTCTGGAGTACGAGCAGCGGGAGTCTGAGCTCATCCGCCGCACGAGTAGCTACAGGTGCCTGCTCCTCAATCACGGCCTAGCACGACCCCTCGCAACAGCACATGCTCCTCCTCTGACTCGGTCTCTGCCCCGTCTCTTAGCAATACCGGCACCGGAGGTAGCATCATTAGTAACTGAAGCTCGTGTCCTCACCATCTGAGGGAATATAATGACAAAGGCCCAAATTCCAAAATCAATAATTCTGAATGATAAGAAATGAAAGAAGTGAAATTTCCTGATAGTTATGTAGCCTCTCGAATATTAGTACAGACGTTTCTGTACCGATCCACAAGACTCTACTAAACTTGCTTATGAGTCGTAGAATCTATGAACCTATAGCTCTGATACCAACTTGTCACAACCCAAAATCTCACCTTAAGGATCGTGATGGCATCTAGTTCCTAGGACTACGTAAGCATATAACATAAAAAGATAAACAGAACAAAACACCAACTTAAATATTAATGAAAGCCAAAAAGTACCATAACATAACTAGAAGTGGAATACAACAGTCACATAAAAATCCCAAATCCATGTAGTACTGACTCATAAGCTCTACAAAGAATACACTAGAAAACTCAAAATACAATACTATTTGGAATTCAATAATCAGTAGCAAAAGAATAGTAGAAGGTGATTGTGAGGTCTGCGAGCGAAACATCAGGTTAATCTTGAAGTCTTCACAACTGAGCTCGAAACACTAGCAACCAGCACGATCCGAGATATCTGGATCTACACAAAAATATATGCTGAAGCATAGTATGAGTACACCACAATCGGTACCCAGTAAGTATCAAGACTAACCTTGGTGGAGTAGTGATGAGGTTCAAGTAGAGACACTTACTAGACAATAACTTGTGCAAAACACCAATATGAAACTAACAACGAAAAGCATAACCAGTTAAATAGCCACAAAGAATATGCATGTGATAACACAACAAATAAACCAAAACATGTAAATCACAAAGTGAAATCATTTAAGGAAATCAAGGCATGTCCAAATCATCATGTTGTTCCAACACAAGAATAACAACAAGAACTACTCTGATGTACCACATAACATAATCACAAATCGCCCTTATGACGCCGCGTGAGCTACACATTTAAAACATTTCCCTATATAGCTTCACGCGCATAAGCCCCCTTATCTCGTTACGTGTGCTTCACAATGAAGTATTGCAACACGTGCATAAGCCCCCTTATCTCGCCGCATGCACATCAACATAGAGACCACCCTTATGTCGTTGCATGTGCATCTCAATTCGACACAACAATAACATTCACATCCACCACACGTACACATATGCCACAACATCACCACAATAACAATACCAATGCCTCAATAAGATATAGCCCACGGGTCAACAACAATATGTACAAGAATCATGACATTAATATAAGGGTGCGGGGAGTGAACAACAAATTAAAGCATGTTTCATATAACAAACAACTCCAAATCGGGTCATATTATTAGCCTGAGGTCTAATCCGATCACAATCAACACATACGCTCGTGTACCCACTCGTCAACTTATGTAAACGCCGTTTCACATAGCACAAATATTACAAATTAGACCAAAATCTATGGGGAATTTCCCACACATAACGTTAGGCCAGATACTTACCTCAGATGAGCTAAGTCAATGCACTAAGAAGCCTTTACCGTGCGAATCACTCTTCGGACATATCGAATATAGCCAAAATAACTTAATAATATCAATAGAAATCATAGAAAATATGCCCAAACAATAAATCTACGATCATGGTTCAATTATGCAAATTCAAGTCCGGGCCCGCACCCTAGAATCCGACCCAACCCACAAATTCCAAATACTAATTCCGATACGAGTTCAAGTATATGTGTTTTATCCAATTCCGACCTCAAATCGACCTTAAAATCTTCAATTTAAGTTTTGGAAAAGTTTTACTAAAATCCCAAATTTCTTCAATTTGATTCATCAGTAATCGCTAAATTCATGGTTGGAACCATGAGATATAAACAAATCCTAGTCAAAAATATATACCCCAATCCAAATCATAAAAATCCCCTCCAAAATCGCCTAAATCCGAGCTCTATAACTCAAAATATGATAAAATAACAAAAACCCTCGAATTAGAGAACTTGAGTGGTCTACCCAGGTATACACACATCGCGATCGAGGGACCTACGTCGCAATAACGAAGATGAAGTTCAGCCCAGTTGTTGGACCTCCTACAGGAATGCGAGAAAACCATCGTGAACACAATGCTCAAGTTGTTGGGCCCTACACGAACGTGTCCTAATCGACACGATCATGAAGAACAAACGTGAGCCCATCCCCAACCAGCCTTTCTTTCTACACAAATGCGGCTCTATGCTTGCGATCGCGAAGGCACAACCTCCCCAAACTCCGCGAACGTGTCCCCCACTTCACGATCTCGCAGACCAAATCTGCCTAACACCAAATAGCCCTCCACGGATGCGACTTCCTCTTCACGATCGCGAAGAAGGAAACTAGACACCAGTCAAACAGCAGCCAAAACCAAGAGAAAATCATAAACACACATGAGGCACCCGGGATCCCATCCAATCACAGCAACAAATTCCAAAACATAACACAAACCTACGGAGACCTCAAATCAAACCAAACATCATCAAAACTACGAATCACACCTCAATTCAAGCCTAATTAATTAATAAAATTTCAACTTTCAAAACTTATGTCGAACCATATCAAATCAACTCGGAATGACATCAAATTTTGAATACAAGTCTCAAATGACACAACGGACTATACCAACTCCTGGAACCTTTATCCGAACCTAATATATATATAAAAACAACCCTCGGTCAAACCTATCAACCTTCCAAACCTTCAACTTTTCAACTTTCACCAATTTAAGCCAAAACAACCTGGGAACCTCCAAATCCAAATACAAACATTCGCCTAAGTCCAAAATCAATGTACGAAACTATTGAAACCATCAAAACACCATTCTAGAACCGTCTACACAAAATTCAAACTCCGATCGACTCTTACAACTTAAGCCTCCAACAAAGGGACTAAGTGTCTCAAATCAATATGAAACTCTCCCGAAATCAACCAACCAACCCCGCAAGTCACTTAACTACAAATACACATATGTAAAGCATCAAATAGGGGAAATGAGGCTAAAATACTCTAAACAACCATCCAGGTCGTTAGAAGGAGTGCATATTCTCTCACAGAAATGCCTTTTCATATGCGCCAAAAGCACCCAAAAGGGACCTCTCACCTCATGACTCTAACTCGCATCTGCGAACAACTCACCACAGGTGCGACCTCGCTCATGCGCCCCCTTGTGCATAGAAGCGGCAATCTACTGGACCACCTCCTCATCGCATAAGCGAACTAAATCCCGCAGAAGGAACATCGCAATTGTGACCAATCCTCCACATGTGCGAAAATCCAGTAGCAGAACTGCCAAACAAGATCAAAATAATCTGAAACTCGTTTGAAACACACTCGAGCCCCTCAATTCAAGCTTAATTAACTAAGAAAACTTTTAACTTTCAAAACTCATGCCGAACCACATCTAACCAACTCAGAATAACCCCAAAATTTGTAAAAAATCCCAAATGACACAACAGACCTATTATAACTCCCGAAATAATAATTAGAACCCGATAGCCAGAAAGTCAACTACCGATCAAACCTATTATTACATCCCGTATTTCTGCGCTCGTATGCATCATATGTAAAGTAACGTAAATCCTAGTAAGGCTAAGATCATATATTTGGATAAAAATAGGTTTAAATAGGTGTTACAAAAGTTTCATAACAGTTGGGGGTCTAACGAATCAAAGAAAATTAAATTCGTCAAAACTCAGGGTAGGGCAGGCAGAATTTCGAAAAGGATTTTTAGCTCAACTTGGCAGGGATATATTTGACGGAATATGAGTAGTTATGGGATGCACAACCTATCTAAGTTCAATTTCATGGAGTCCTTTTTCCAACGCAACAAACCATTAGTCAATACCATGTTGTAGTAGAGAGATGTTTGTGTTTTTGCGAGACTGTGCAGGCAGCCAGTTTGGCGTGATAGCCAGTGCATGGAGACCCTTATAGTGCCCTTAGGGGGATGGAAATTTCTAGATTCCTGTTTAAAGCGGTGCAGCCCATTTCCCTTTCATTTCTCGACCTTAGATGCTCCAAAACCCACCCAAAGACTCTCTAACGGCTTCTCTACAATTGAAGAACATTTCAAGTGTTTATATATTGATTTTCCCCTTCAAAGAGTAAGGCCACCTAGTAGTTCTCTCTAGTTTGTTGAGTGTAGTTGAGGGTTTCTGTCACGACCCCCAATTTTTCACCTTAGGATGTTGTGATGTCACCTAGTCTCTAAGTCTAGATAAGCCTAACACATGCTGATTTAATAACAAAATTGAACTATTTAATCATTTATCATAAACCATTAAATGACATACATGGCCACCAGCGGCCAATAGTTATACATTTCCCAAAACCTATAGTACAAAGTCATAAGCACTACTAAAACACATTAAAATCTTTAAACACAATACTGTTTTGAATTACAATTCAACAGTAGCATAATGAAGTAAGATACTAACTTTGGGGTTTCAAGTCTCCTGCCGTACAGACGCAACTCTCAACAATCTAATCGGAATACCTAGATCTGCACAAAAATGTGTAGAAGCGTAGCATGAGTACACCATAACGGTACCCAGTAAGTATCAAGACTAACATCGGTAGAGTAGTTACGAGGCAAGGTCAAGACACCTACTAGATATAGAAACCTGTTCAAGATATAAATAAGCTAACAATGGAAAAAACATCAATGGAAGACCAACGACGGAAAAATTATTGATGAAGTAATAGAAACATAAATGGTAGCAAGTAGTAAATGAGTAATAAATAAACAACATAATCATAACACCGATGAGATGTAAATGAACTCAAATAAGGAAAACACGGATGACAACTGAAATAATCAAACCACTCCCAACGCATGGACTTATAACAAGAATTACCCTGAGGCACCTCAACTCATAAACCACAAGTTAGGTACCACAATTTCTAAATCTTACATATATGGCACCTCGTACCCACAATAACAATCAGCTTCACATGGCAAAGCCCACGTGCTACCATGTCACTTTGCAACCATGATAAATATTAATTTAGATGACCGAAAAATATACTTAGACATCATAAAACATAATAACAATCTTGAATAAGGTAAGGTATCAAATGAAATAATGAGTTTATTTTAGAAATCAAGTAAGGTAAAACAATATACAATTTATACTAAACATAGTATAAGATGGGTTTAGTTCACAAATCAATAAAATTGAGTAAAAGTATTATTTTTAAACAAAGCAAAACATATGTTAAATTAACGAATTAAATATAGAATTTGTTAAATAAAAACATGATAACAATTTTAAGTAAGGTAAACATTTAACATGGTGATGAGTATAATTTGAGAACCCAATTATAGTGAAAGTGCGATAACCATTTAGAATAATAAGGTAACGAGTGAGATAATGAGTTCTATCTTAAGAGGCACATAGAATAAAGCATGTTAATAATTCTTTTATTTAAACCATTATGTTACTAACAACCCAACAGAATATGATATAGTGACACCACATAATTAACTTCACATTGACAATCAATTCACCAAGTTATAATGGAGGCACAGATTGGCATGTTAAAGCAACACAACAAACCACGTAGAATGCATGACTCACACAAGAAACCACAATCGCTCCAACATCAAGATAACAACGAATAAACAGACACAATCAAAATGTGGATGAATGATTGAAGGAAGAACAATGACCGTTCAAATCAACAAGTTGTCCCAACATGGAATGTACAATGAAAATCATAACCGAGGTACCGCCTCGTATTCACATTTTATAATTTCAATCACAATCTTTTCCTATACCGCCGCGTGAGCCTTACATTTGAAATGGGTTTTGAAAATAGTTTTTCCGAAATAGCTACACGCACTTTACCCACCTTATGACGCAGCGTGGCTTCACGTAGTTCCCCTATAAGTAAAACGCACATAAATCCCACCTTATACTGCCTCATGCACATTAACCCCAAGCCCTATACCGCCGCATGCACGTCAATATCAAATCACAATAACAACTCACACCATAAGTACCCATATATCACAATTTGCCAAAAATCAACAATATCAATGTTTCCACAACAATAGTCCATGGCTCCACCACAACGGGTACAAGGATATCAACAACAACAATGAATATAAAATGCCCAACAAGGAAGATGTTTCAGCTAACAATTTCTCCTCAACATGATAACGGCCTTCACAACCTCAACACCAACAACTCAACAATGAGATAATGTATAACCACGATATTAAAATGACTAACAATGGAAGAGATAACGTATAACAATGACTTCAAATAGTGAAAATCAACAAGGAAAGAGATAACATGAGCATTAACTTCAAGTAATGATAATCAAGAATGAAGGGGATAGCACGAACAATAACTTTTAATAATGATAAATAACAATAAAGAGATAGCATGTAACAATAAAAGAGGCATCAAGTTCAACTAAGGCATGCGAGCAATTTATCAAGTAGGATGTAGAACAAGTTTTAAACAAGTCAATTAAGGCATGTACGAATAGACCAACAAAAACAAGAATAGATTAACAAAGAAAATTTAGAACATGATATGGCATTTCAACTAAAGCATGGAAAATAGTCTAAGTAGCCTAAACCGGCCGAATACCATGTACAACCCGGGTACTCACTCGTCACCTTGCGTACACGGTTTTCGCATAGCACAAATGAATAAATCAATACCAATCCTAAGGGGTAGTTCCCCCACACAAAGTTAGGCAAGATACTTACCTCAACTAGGACAACTCAACCCTCCAAAATAGCTTTTCCCCTAAAATACGCATCCACACGGCTCAAATCTAACAAAAAAAAACTTAATAACATCAAACAATGCAAGAGAAATCAATTACAATAAATAAAGTTATGATCTTTACATTTTTCCCAAACTGTCAACAAAGGTTAACATCGGCCCCGCCTTAGATTTCGTATCTAAGCTTACCCGAGCAAAGCCCGAACCAATACCAGCTCGCATGAATGAAAACCAACTCAATCGGAGTCTAATAACCCAACCAATTCGCCAAAACATCGCTCTTGGGTGTTCATAACCCAAGAGTCCAACCCATACTAGTTGGGTCCCACATCTCCCGAAATACTCCTCCAAAGCTCGCCAAATTCGAGTATGTTGTTCTACTAATATAGAATAACAAAACCCCAAAATGAATCGGGAAATAAATGCTTCTAACTAATTTTCAATTTTTAAAATTTAGAACATAACCCTAGGTCTTGATTTAAATAATTAAATGGGTTTTCAATTAAAATCATGGATTAAAGCTTAAACCAAGGGAATAAATCAAAGAAAAATACTTAGGTTATGGTTTAGACCTTACCCCATGGAAGAAACTTGAAAACCATCCTTGAATTCTCCCAATCCCAAACTTTCAAGATGAGAAAAAAACTCCAACAACATTAATAGCAAAAACATGCCAAGTTGTTCTGCCTCCTTTCTTATGCCAAACTATCCCGAAACTCACTTTTGATATATCCAACGGATTCCTCATGAAATTTCAGACAAGTTAGGCTTTTGAACCACTCCATTTGACCTTATAATGAAGGAGATGTGTTGGTTTCAATTTTTGAAAATAGTGCAGATTTTTAAATACGAATTCAGTGGTAATTTCGTAATTAATCTGAAAAATCTCGCAACTTGATGATTTTAGCTGTTATGGTTCACAAATTACGATACGGATATAACAGTTTAGTCAAAACACGAATCAAAGGTCGTTTGCACAATATGGTAACCTTTATGCTCAAATCGACGTCGAAACCGAAAAAAATCACCATACAACCCAAACTTATCCCAAACTCATCGGAACTTAACCAAACTATGTCGACCTCTCCAAAATTATCATATAAACTTATTGGAATAATTAAAACCCGATTCCAAGTCCATTTACCCAAAAGGCAAACATTGGTCAACTCTTCCAACTTAAAGCTTCTAAAACGAGAATCATTCTTCCAACTCAATCCCGAACTGCTCGAAAACTAAAACCAGCCATACACGCAAGTCATAATTACATAATATGAAGCTACTCAAGGTCAAACCACCAAATAGAATGCTAAAGCTCAAAATGACCGGTCAGGTCATTACAGTTTCTTTGATCTTGGGATAGAGCTTGTTGAGGAGCACTCCTTGGCTAGTGAGGTAAGGATTTTACTACTCCTATATGATCTATGGTTCCTTCTAGATTAGCTTGATAAATTGGTGAAGACAAATTGTAAAATATGGAAGTATTGTACACAATTCATGGAAATACTTAGGAGATGTTGTGTTGTTGTTGAGCTGCTCGTTTGGGGCTGTTTGGTTAGTTGCTGAAAATTGTAGACTATTGTTCGTTGTTGTATGAGGAAGATAAGGAAGTTCAGTAAAGCTAAAGAAGTTGCCTTGTTGATTAGTTTCCATTGTTATGAGATTATAGAAGTTTTATGCATATAAGATGTTTTATAAAATGTCTAAGTTAAGACTACCTTTATTATTGATCCGAAATTGATCCAAATCATTTGTATAATGTAGATTATAATTTGTGGAGCATTTGGGAGCTCGTGAGTTGTCAACAAAGGTATGTAGGGCTATCTCCTTTCTTTGTCATGGTTGATACAAGCGTTTCTAAAAGATGAGATCTTCTTGTTGCAATATTTTACTCATGTCTCCTTCGCTATTTATCACATCCTATGATCGTTCGTAGTCGGGAGAACTTTCGGTATCCTATTAGTCTACTGGTATTGATTGGAGATTGAAGAACGTAGCGCGAATAATGATATTCTGATAATGACCATAGGTCACTCCAACTCTGATTATGATATCTTTTGAGGTTTGTCTTGCATTACACCTATATATATATATATATATATATATATATATATATATATATATATATATATATATATATATATATATATATATATATTCTCATTGCGCCGTGCTATAGTCGGTCGGGCAGGCACTTATTTGTGCATACCACTGATTAATTGGGCAGATATTACCGTGTCCTATATGGACGAGCAGTTTATTATGAGCTTACCACCACAGAGGGACTTGATATGATACTATATGGCCCCATAGAGCGGCCTGAGTTTACTTAGATGCATATTCATGGCTATGTCACTTGTGTGCCCTCAACGGCCTTTTCTGAGTTACAAGTTGATTCGATACCATTTTGTTTGTTTTACATATCTTATTTACATGATTTACTTGCCTTATATATTCAGAACATCTATTGTACTAACTTCCCTTCAAGGGCCCTATGTTCATGCCCGCAGGTGCAGATCGACAGACCGACATACCTCCTCAGTAGGGTACCTGTCGGGGCCCTGTCCTAACTTGATAACGTAATCGTAGAGGCTTTCAGACAAGAGGTTTCTATATATATGTTTTGTGCGGCATTTGTGGCCCTTTTCAGTTGTTGATATACATGTGATGGCCTCGTAGGCCTTAGTTTACGTATATATGTTATGTTTGGCCTTTTCTACGTGTGGGATACTGTTGCCTTCTACCTTTTCATTGTCATTGGGAGGCCTTGTCGGCCTAAGTTTGGTATTGTGGTATTCAAGTATTATAGTTTGTTCTCTCGGGCCTTAGGGTGCCAAGTGCCGGCCCCAACCCACCCCCCACCCCACTAAGGTTGGGGTATGATATCTATTAACTTTCCAAAACATCAATTTTTCAATTTTTGCATACACCTAAGTTCAAAATCACCATACGAACCTATTGGAACCATCAAAATATGAATCCGAGATCATCTACTCACAAGTTAAACCTTGGTCAACTCTTCCAACTCAAAGCTTCCAACACATACCCATGGGCGATCCAACGTCACCACAACCTATATAAGACCATTATCACAATCCAAAATGAAGATTCTTCCCCCCACCTTAATCAATAAACCTTATAACCTAAGCTCCAACATCCGGAGTTTCTTATAAGATCCAACTCTTGTATAAATAAATTGTATCAACCCCAACAAGCTTCATCAAGCCATCAATATACTACCAAGACCTAACCACACGATGTACCACATAGCTTATTTACTCATACCAACAACTCCTGACCATAATAGATGTTCATTACTAAACCCGGTATAGGTAACATACCTCATAACAAATAAACCATGTTCCAAACCCTCACAACACCACTAATGATGTAAGGAACATGTGGAAACTTATAACCACTCTCCTTATCAACACGTCTTGGAGCTCTCTCACCCAACAAAATCATCACCAAATCATAATCTAACTAATAACATTATTCTTCCAAACATACCTTATCCAAATCTGATTGCTCTGATTCCAAGTCCAATAACCTCATCTCACCCGGTGAAAGCTACTCGGCCCATATGCCACATCGAATGCCGCCTAGAGCTTCATAAGATGCAATTTGTGCACCAAAAAACAACAACCCGAATATAATCAAATATGGAAAGGAAACTAAATGAGAGAACTATCCAACAAGTACAACCGTAGCAGATACATGCTATGAACTCATCCCATAATGGAGAAGCAAAACACATGAAATAATCACAACTAATCTCATCCAAACATAATCGCGTTGCGGCACGTAGCCAGGTCCAAACATACCGATCCACATGGAATACCCATCGATCCCTAATGCTAACAATCAACAACCACATGTATATTAATAGCAAACACCCAAAATTCATGACCATAACCATCGAGAAATGATAGCACAATATACCACAGACAGTAAAAGCATAACTAAGGTGCAATAAGCAACTCAACACCCCAAGAGCCATCTCGCTCAAATATTGCCACAAGTCCTGAATAGAATCACACCATGTGTGTGAATAGTAAAACATCCTCACAACCCATCGTAGGATAAGAGAGCAACACATGAAACAAGACATGTTACGAATAACATCCTTTCCGCCCGATGACACCCCCGCAGTAAATGATGCACAAGAGTGAGCAAACCTTATCTGGTGTAGGATACACATTCTCATTAGGCCTACCAATGGGCCCCTAAGTCAATTTTGACCATCCTAAAATAGGTAAATAACATTCTAAAAGTCGATGGTAACGTATCCATGACACATACCATCAGTTGTATAACTCTTAACATATCTTCACAGTCTGCAACGAAGGAATAGTCTGCCTCTAAGAACATCCAGTCTCTAAACCTCAAGAATACATGAATCTCCATATCTGATCCTAACTCCGCTGCTCAAATGACTGACACATCACGCATACATAATCATCTCGCAAAAAATACTCACTTAAATCTTCCGTGTCACATAGAAAAACCTAAACCTCAGTAGCCAACAACTAGGCGACTACCATAATACTAGTCAAGCATCCGCAAATCAAAACATCATGCATCTCCTAACACGCAGAACCTTCTCAAGCAATACCAAATAATGACAACATTCTCATAAAACATCTAAGATCGTCCATGTTGTCTAGAACTCATGACCTCCCCTTCAAAACTAAATTGCAACCTTGTACTTGCAATACTCACTTCCACTCTACGTATCGCATCTATCATGTTATCATATGATAACACGAGAATCCCATTATCAACTCTAAATCAAACATAGGATGGACATCTCATCAACCGAAAACCTTCCACTTAACCCCCCAGAGAACAAAATCACTACATGTAACGAACTCCACATGCCTATAGAGTACATCAATCGCAAGTCATGGCCAAACCATCGCAAACTCTTTGGAACCCATTTGCACATAATCAAACCATCAGAACTAATTTCCCTCTAACTCAACCAAGTCACGCAGACTAACAAACCTAAAGGTATTGCCACGAAATACCAGTAAATCACTAGCATACCAAAGGAACTAATCATTTATACTACTATACTAATCCAAACTGCTATTAAGCAAGACCATACTTCTTCAGATTCCTCTTGACTTTCCCTTGGGGTAACACTTCTCATTCCCAGTATTCTATGAACCTCAATCAGAACTCACCCCAAGTAACTCCAATATGAAACCATGACATCCTAAGACTCATAACCACTTTGTTCCCTCTCATGTACCCTATAACACCTCAAATCAAAATGCCTGCTCTGAAGAGACCTTCTGCAAATCTAAAGTTGTTTCTTTCATCTCTCTAAACCTGTAATGTAGAATCAATAATGATATAAAATACTGCAAATGAAAATCTTAGATCTTAGCCATACACTAATCTGGAAATCTTTAAACACCACATATAAATCTTGAACCCATTATAACACTCTCAAGAGTCATTCACCTCGCTCCAATATCCAATTTTACAGCTGATACGCACCAAACATCCTATTCTCCACCACCACATGGATATCTAAAAAGAAGTAACCAAGCGATTCCCTTTTTTTCCTTGCACTCTACATCCACAACGAATATCAAACCTGAATATTTCCAAGACTCCCATGTAGTACATATGCACCCCGTAGTGTCCTTGCTCGAGTCACTCTCAAAGTCATCATCTTTAATTCATAACTAATCCACAAGTATGCGTCAGTCCAAAACCACAGTACCCTTCCTTCATAGTTGATCCTTGATAGTAGACTTCCCTACATGGCTGGAAGACATACAACACATCATTTGTAACCCATAGTACCCTTCCTTCATAGCTACCCCAATACCGCACTATTAATCAGGTGAATACTTCATAAACTCATGTAACACTAGTCATAAAACACTCCAAAGACTCTACCAAGTGTATACTCATCCTTGTGACAAGCCAACTTTCTCAAGTGTTCTGAAATGATAGTATATGCATTCCACTAAATAGAAGCCTCATACGAAACACTAAACCTCAAATCTTCTCGCAGGAGATAACCTACCGTCTAGCCTCAAATCGACATCCTACCATGACCCTTCAATGGTCACAAGAACTAGCCAACTAATTAATCTTCCCGAGTTACACTCATCAACAAGATATATGAGTCAATTTCATTCAACAAATGAACAACTGAAAGATACTGTACAACATATCAACATGATGATCAAGTATCCATAACCCTTCATAGCCCATCAGCGACATCACAAGCCGTCAGTGCACATCTGATACCGAGTGCGCAATATCACATACGCGTGAATGGAAGAAAATCAAAGATATGAGCTCCAAGCTAAAACAAAGTCGCACAATAAGGGAAGAAATATGGGAAGTTTCCTAGATGCCCTGTAGCCACTCGAAGATTGGTATGGACATCACCATACCAATCCTCAAGAATCTACTGGACACTTGCCCATGACCTGTAAAACCTATGAACCTAGAGCTTTGATACCAACTTGTCACGACCCAAAACAGCACCAAGTCGTCATGGCACCTAACCCAACCTGCTAAGTACTCCAAACAGTATAACAAAAAGCTATAACAAGGAATCATCAATATTATTAACAGAACTGCGAAAAAATTCAGTACAACTATCCTAAAGACTTGTAGTACAAGTCATGAGCCACTATTATTTAGATTTACAAAGCTGGTAAAAGAAATAAATACAACATCTTTGAAGGTTATATAAATAGAAATGAGGTCCTAATCTACCATGAATAAATGATAGCTTGAATTTGGGATGCAACTACAAATTCAGTGTCTACCTTCGTTATCCACATCAGCTCAACGCCAAGAATTTTATCACGACCCAAAATTTCCCCACCTTCGGGACTGTGATGGCGCCTAACATTTCACTTGCTAGAAAAGCCAACGTAAGATATATTTGTGACCAAGTTTTAACAATTCAAATTAAATGATAATAAAAACAGTTGTATAATCTGAAATAATGTCATAAGCTATTGAACAATGTAATCCAAATACAACCCACAAACTAGAGTCATGAAAATATGAGCATCTAGAATACTACAGATAATAGTATGAATAAAACACAACTGTTGGAATCACAATAAATAGTGGTGACATAGAAAGGGACTTCAGGGTTGTGAACGTCGTGCAGCTATACATCAAGTCTCAACCAGTAGCTAGATCCGGGTAATCTCACTAAACGCTGCACGGACAAACTCAAATATCTGCACAAGAAGTATAGAGTGTAGTATGAGCACAACCGACCCAATGTACTCGGTAAGTGCCGAGCCTAACCTCGACGAAGTAGTGACGAGGCTAAAGCGGGCCACTTACAATAACATGTACGCAGTAATAATGATAATAATAGGAAGTGGAAGTAAAGCAATTAACTCATAAAAATGAACTCAAACCTCATTAGCAGAAAACCCAGAATAACACGTCTCATAATCTCATATGAAAATGCCAAGGCCAATTCAACAATAACAACAAGTACAACATATACAAACCATTGTGGCGTGCAACCTGATCCCACCATATCATCATTTATCAATGTCAAGTTCCACATATACAATCTGTTGCGGCGTGCAACCCGATCCCACCACATCATCATTTATTAATGTCAAGATCCGCCCTTATTCAACCATTTTAGTTCATTACATTTCAATTTTCGTTGCGGCGTGCAACCTGTTCCCCAAACAATTTCAATTAACATAAACAATCTGATAGCCCAATTTACAAGACTTTCTACATCGAGAGAGTAAAGGTACAAGTCAATAAAGGACCACATAATAATCTAAGAATCTCTAACAATTCTATGTTTCAACTTTACAAGTATATCGGTATCTAACAAACTAAACAAACTCACGCAAATGAAACTACATCATATAATGCAACAAATATTACAAAAATAATAGGACAAGTAAGACATGTGACAATCAAGATGTGCAAGTAAAACAATTAAAGGCAAGTAGCAAATAAGCATGAATTCATGGAAGGGGCGAACAATTTAGTACAAGAATAATTAAATGACAAATAATAATTATGGCATAGAAGTCAAATAAAGCATGTAACAATTAAGGCATGGAACAAGATAATTCATGAAATAACGAAAAACATGGAAAACATATATCTTGACGGTGTATATGCACTCGTCACCTCGCTTCTACACTTTTTTCTCACATAATCCACACAACACAGTTCAAAAATTCCTTATTCCCTCAAGTCAAGGTTAGATCCAACACTTACCTCACTCCGCAATCAAATCAAAGCTCAACTGGGCCCTTTCTCTAGAATTAGCCTCCAAACCAATCAAATCTAACCAAATATAGTTCAAACTATTCAAAATAAGATTTGGAAACTACCCACGAGTGAAAAAGATTCAATCTTCAACGGTTTTGGAAAAAGTCAACAAAAGTCAACCCTAGGATTGCTTGGTCAAAACCCGAGACTCGAAACAAAACACAATTATACATTCAACCCCGAGCACGTTTATGTGATTAGTTTCGAAATCCGACCTCAATTTGAGGTCTAAATCATAATTTCTCAAAATCCCCAATTTCTACCTAAATCCCTAATTTCTACAATGGAAAAGCATAGCTTAAAGGTTAAAATCAATGGGTGTTTATGGAAATGGAAGAAAACAAGTTAAAATCTACTAACCTATGAAGTTGGGATGAAAAACCTCTTCAAAGTTGTCTCTAGGCCGAGCTCAAACTTGAAAAAGGTGAAAAATGGGATAAATTCCGACTTTGGGAAAATTAAATCACTGGGCGTCAGGCATTCTTCGCGTTCGCGAAGGGCCTGATGCGATCGCGAAGCACAGCTGCCCAGTGGCCTTTGCGTTAGCGAGACATTGTACCCATTCGCGATGGCCCTCCCCTCTAGACTTCGTGTTTGTGATCCCAAGTTCGCGTATGCATAGAACATTACACAGACCCCCTCCCAGACCCATTAAACCCATCGCGTTCGCGTGGCTTGGGTCGCGTTTGCGAAGGGTAATCCCACCACTGTTTTGCATTTGTGACCTTATCCTCACGTTTGCGTAGAGGGACTCCGCCCCCAGCCCAACTTGCCCTTCGCGATCGCGAAGCACAATCCACCAGACACTAGAAAACCAGCTGAAGCTGCAACCTCTAAGTCGAAAAATGACCAGTAGCCTCTGAAACTCACCCGAGCCCCTCGGGCTCCAAACAACTCCGTTTTACACCAACTTTTGCAGAGAAGTTGTAAATAGGAAAATGAACCTATATTATGTTCCAGAACAAAAATCCGAACCTAGTAGCAACCAAGTCAAGATATGATAAAACTTAAGAATTCTTTAAACATTCAAAATACTAGTTTCAACAAATCACGTTAAATAAAGTTAGGGACTTCCGAATTCAATTTTGGGCATACACCCAAGTCCAAAATCACCATACGGACCCACTGGGATCATCAAAATACCAATCCAGGTCTTTTTACACAAAATATTGACCGTAGTCGACTCAAATTATTTTTAAGGCTAAAATTCATATTTTCTTCAATTTTTCACATAAAAACTTTCCGAAAAAGATACCGATTGCGCATGCAAATCGAGAAACGGCAAAAAGATCTAGTAGGGGTCTTGGAACGTGAAAATAAAGGCCAAAACTCAAAATGACCTATCGAGTTATAACATTGTCCATCTTTAAAACAAACGTCCGTCCTCGAACGGACATAGAAAGGTACCTGGACTGGTGAAAGGTGGGGGTATCTACTCTGCATATCGGACTCAGACTCCCACGCTACTGCCTCAATCGGCTTACCTTTCCACTGCACTCTAATAGAAGGATAACTCTTAGGCCTCAACTTCCGGACCTGCTGTGCTAGAATGGCCACTGTCTCCTCTTCGTAAGTCAAATCCTTGTCCAATTGGACTGAGCTTAAATCTACTACATAGGATGGATCATCGTGATACTTTCGGAGCACATAGATATGGAACATCGGGTGAACTATTGATAAGCCAGGTGGAAATGAAAGCTTGTAGGCCACCTCACCAACTCTCTCAAAAATCTCAAAGGGTCTGAAATACCTAGGGCTCAGCTTTCCCTTCTTTTCAAACCTCATCACACCCTTCATGGATGAACCCTGGAGCAAAACCCTCTCTCTAACCATGAGTGTAACATCGCGAACTCTACGAGTGGCATAACTCTTCTGCCTAGACTGAGTTGTGCGAATTCGATCATGAATCATCTTGACCTTTTTCAAGGCATCCGGAACCAAATCGGTACCCAACAACCAAGCCTCTCCCGGCTCGAACCAACCAACTGGCGAACGACATCGCCTACCATATAATGCCTCATAGGGAGCCATCTGAATACTCGATTGGTAGCTTTTGTTGTAGGCAAACTCCGCAAGTGGCAAGAACTTATCCCAAGAACTACCAAAATCCATAATACATGCACAAAGCATGTCCTCCAATATATGAATGGTGAGCTCGGACTGTCCGTCCATCTGGGGTGAAATGTTATACTCAACTCAACCCATGTGTCTAACTCATGTTGTATGGCCCTCCATAAGTACGATGTAAAATGCGTACCCCTATTAGAAATAATGGACACCGGCACACCGTGAAGACGAACGATCTCGCGAATATAGATCTCAGCCAACCGCTCTGAAAAATAGGTAACTGCTACTGGAATGAAATGTGCCGACTTGGTCAACCTGTCCATAATGACCCATACTGGATCTAATTTCTTCGAAGTCCGTGGGAGCCCAACAATAAAATCATGATAATACACTCTCATTTCCACTCGGGAATCTCAAGCCTCTCAAGCAAACTGTCTGGCCTTTGATGCTCATACTATACCTACTGGCAATAAAAATACTGAGCCACATATGCAACTATATCTTTATTCATTCTTTTCCACCAATAATGCTGCCTCAAATCATGATACATATTGGTGGAACCCGGATACCGTGCATTGTGGGACTCCTCAACAATCAACTCACGAAGCCCAACCATATTGGGCACACAAATCCGAACCTGCATCCACAAAACCCCATCATCTCCAATGTGAACCTTCGTGGCATCACCGTGATGGACCATGTCCTTAAGGACAAGCAAATGGGGGTCATTAAACTGACGGTCTCTGATGCACTCATACGAAGAAGAACGATAAATCGTGCAAACAAGAACCCGACTGGGCTCTGAAACATCAAACTTCACAAACTAATTGGCCAAAGCCTGAATATCTGATGACAGTGGTCTCTCACCAACTGGAATATATGCAAGGCTACAATACTCATAGCTTTCTACCCAAGGCCTCAACCACCACATTGGCCTTCCCGCGGGTTGATACAAAATGGTGATATCATAGTCTTTTAACATCTCTAACCACCTCCGCTACTTCAAGTTGAGATTCTTTTGCTTAAACAAGTACTGAATACTCCGATGATATGTGAATACCTCACACGATACACCGTAGAGTTAATGTCTCCAAATATTCAATGCGTTAACAATCGCTGCCAACTCCAAGTCATTAATAGCATAATTCTTCTCATGAACTTTCAACTGCCGCGACGCGTATGCAATCACCCTGCTAGCTTGCATCAATACTGCACCGAGCCCAATACGCGATGCATCATACTACACTATGTAGGATCTTGAACCTGTGGGAAACACCAACATAGGGGTTGTAGTCAAAGCAGTCTTGAGCTTCTAAAAGCTCAACTTGCACTCATTGGACAACCTGAATAGAGCACCCTTCTGGGTCAGTCTAGTCAATGGGGCTGCAATGGATGAAAACCCCTCCACGAACTGGCGATAATAAGCCGCTAAACATAGGAAACTTTGAATCTCGTTCACTGTTCAACCCAGAAAGTTCGTATCACGGCGAGCTTAAGAATCTCTACATTCGTCAACACAAAAGCCTACTTTGGCATCACGAAACCCCAGGTTTGTAGAGAAATTTATAGGGCCTTACAATTAGCCAACCGGTAAAAGTCCTTGGTCACCTCCATCTTATCACTTTCCACATGTCGTAGATTGTCCATGGATTATCGACTTAGTGCGTCAGCCACGACGTTTGCTTTCCCGAGGTGGAATAAAATATCAATATTGTAATCCTTTAACAATTAAAGCCATCTCCACTACCTCAGATTTAATTCCTTTTGCTTGAAAAATGTACTGCAAGCTTTTCTGATCGGTGAATATGTCAACATGAACTCCATATAGATAGTGACGCCACATTTTCAAGGTGAATATAATAGCTAATAGCTCCAAGTCATGAGTTGGGTAATTTTTCTCATGCTTCCTTAGTTGTCTTGAAGAATAAGCAACAACTTTTCCATGTTGCATTAGAACACTGCCCAAGCCCACTTTACAGGCATCACAATATATAATGTACCCTCGGGTCTTTAAAGAAGTGTTAGAGCTGGCACCGAGGTTAACTTTTCCTTCAACTCTCGGAAGCTCTTCTCACAAACATCGGTCCACCGGAATTTTGTTGCCTTATAAGTCAACTTGGTTAATTTAGTAGCTATAGATGAGAAATTTTCCACAATCATTCGATAGTAACCGGCTA
Source organism: Nicotiana tomentosiformis (assembly GCF_000390325.3). Classification (NCBI taxonomy): domain Eukaryota; kingdom Viridiplantae; phylum Streptophyta; class Magnoliopsida; order Solanales; family Solanaceae; genus Nicotiana; species Nicotiana tomentosiformis. The sequence goes on from NC_090818.1 coordinate 90,403,701, forward strand.
AGCCCAAGAAACTATGAACCTCGGTAGGAGTTATGGACCTTGGCGAATTCTTAACTATGTAAACCTTTTGACTATCAACTTGGATACCCTCACCTGACACTATCACTGAGTTTAGCCAGAATAGCCACCTGATACCCTCACCTGACACCTGACCCAAGAAAAGCCACTGAGTTCAGCCAGAACTTGCACTTGGAAAACTTGGCGTACAACTTTTGATCCTGGAGTGTGCGTACGACCTTTTGCAAATGCTCGACATGCTCTGCTTCCGATCGGGAATATACCAAAATATTATCTAGGAACACGATCACAAAAATATCCAAAATTGGCCTGAACACCCAATTCATCGGATCCATAAAAGTCATCGGTGCATTAGTTAGGCCAAATAACATAACGCGTAATCTGTAATGGCCATATCTGGTCCGGAAGGCCGTCTTCAAAATATCTTCTTCCTTAATCCTTAACTGATGATACCTAGATCGTAGATAAATCTTTGAAAAATACTTAGTGTCTTGCAACTAATCGAATAAATCATCAATCCTCAGGAGTGGATACTTGTTCTTAATGGTGACCTATTCAGCTTTCGATAATCAATGCACCTCCTTAACGAATCGTTTTTCTTATGAACCAATAGCACTGGAGCTCCCCACGGGGAAGTACTGGGTCGAATAAAGCCCTTATCGAAAAGATCCTTCAATTTAGCTTTCAATTCCTACAACTCAGCAGGAGCCATTCGATACGGATGGATATATATCAGTTGTGTATCTAGTGGTACATCGATAGCAAACTCGATCTCTCTCAGAAGGGATACCCGAAAGCTCATCAGGAAACACATCAAGAAACCTACTAACAACCAAAACCAACGGGAGGTGGGAGGCTTTGCCTATCCATCTTGAACTCGCACCAAGTGATAGATACACCCCTTTGAAATAATATCCTTAGCCTTAAGGTAAGAAATAAACCTCCCTCTTGGCGCTGCAACATCACCCTTCTATTCAATGACGGATTCTACTGGAAAAAATTAAAGTGAACGACTTTCGCCTAGCAGTCAACATTGGCATAGCACGAAGACAACCAGTTCATCCCCATAATGATATCAAATTCCATCATATCAAACTCATTTAAATCAGCTAAAGTATGATAGTCATGAATCATCACATCGCAACTTGATATACCTTCTAACTATCACGGATTCGCCTACGGGCGTGGACACATCAAATGGCTGATGTCACAATTCAGGTTCTTTACCATATTTACTAGCAACAAATGGAGAAATATACGACAGGGTGGAACCTGGATCTATCAGAGCATATATTTTAATGAAGAATACGGATAATATACCTGTAACCACATCTGGTGATGAGTCTAGGTTCTGTCGCCCCGACAATACATAAATGTGGTTCTGTGGTCCACTAGAGTTAGACGCTCCACCTCTACCTCTACCCCTTCCTACAGATCATTTCATGCCTTGATCATGAGGGCGTGTTGAGGAAGATGAAGCTGCTGCAGATCCTGTTGGCGGCACCATGTTTCCCACATTCTGCACTTGGCAAAAAACACATAACATGACCGAGTTGCCCACAAGAGTAGCATATGTCTGAACCCTGACGGAACTGGCCAAAATGAATCTGACCGGCTAAAATGTGGCACCAGGGGCCTCATCCTACTAGTGTCTCCATCATATTGCGAGCTCTCCCCTCGAGGATTCTGACTCTGATTGAAACTAGTGGATCAGATCGCGACGCTGACCCTGGGATTATGTTGTTGCATTATCTACATGATAAAATTGTTGCAGGGAAAATAGAGGTATGAACTCACCTCAGGACTCCCCCATATCACCTATAGATCGAGCTCTGTTATGTTGGCCCCGATCATGCTCTCGAACAGCTCTCTGCTGCCTTTTTCGATCCACTAAACTCTGCGCATAAGCTTGAATGCGAGCAATGTCCATGTTTGGACTCATAGAAGAAGTGGTACACTCATTGATCAAATGTGGTCCCAAACCACCCACAAATGGATGCACCCTATCCCCCATCTCGGCCACAACCAAAGGAGCATACTTGGCTAAGGAGTTAAATTGCATGTTGTACTCCCGACCACTCATGTTACCCTGCTCCAAACGTAAGAATCTATCTTGATTAGCTCGGCGAAGCTCAATAGGAAAATATTGCTGCAGAAATGCCTTAGAAAGTTCCCTCCATCCTACTAGTGGAGCAAGAGGTCCCCAAGATTTCTCCCATTTTATGTACCAAATCACAACAATATCTCGCAATCTGTATGAGTCATGCTCTATAGACTCTGCATCAGTGGCATGCAATACTCGTAAAGTCTGCTGCATCTGATCTAGAAAATTCTGGGGATCTTCGTTTCGATCTGTTCCTATAAATATTGGGGGTCCAAATTTATGAAATCCCGAACCCTTATACTGACTGCTCTATCCGAGGTGGCAGAGGCCTGAAGTTGGGCCTGAGAGGATACTAATCAATTCAACAATGACACAACTCTTCTCATATCTGGATCATGTTTAGGAACAACCGGGGGAGGAATAGGAGGCTCATTAGCTTTTATTTGCCGTTTCGGGGGTATTGGTATTGTCCCATAGGGGAAGGTGGCACCTGGCTGGTACCTTCTCCTGCTTATTCATTCAATCCCTGAATAATTTCTTGACGTCTTATGGTGGTCATTGCTATAGACATAAATAAGATGGGGATTAGAAATAATTACTTTAGATCTCGCTCTAGCGCACGATCTAGATCAAAATGAAAGGTCTTTACCCTAAATATCTTGTAGCCTCCTATCTATATGTATAGTGTACGACATATGCATAAATAAGACTCTACTAGATACGACTTGTAGACTCCCTAGGACAGACCTATTCTGATACCAAGTTCGTCACACCCCAACCTTGGGAGGTGCGACCGGCACACAACGCCCGAAGTAATAGTACCAAAATTTAAAATGTACACTTCTGATTGTGGAAGAGACTTTAGCATTGATATATTTACACATACACATATACATCTGTCGCCATCAGAGTCATAACCATCTTTTACATATACCCAACCATTAGTCTAGTCTGCAAGCCTCTAAGAGTGTCAAGACCTAATACATGTACACAACTTGGTCGAGAAAGGTACCCATTGTACCCCAAATAACTAGAACATGCACTTCGATACCTAGCGACCTCTGAACAGCTACTTTGAAGAAGTGGAGTGCACAATCAATCAGCTGGATCAAATATCCTCATGAGGAGAGACAACACCGGGTCTATATGTACCTGTGGGTATGAACACAATGCCCAAAGAAAAGGGGTGCCAGTACAAAAGATGTATTGAGGATGTAAAATAGATAACATGTGCAAATCAACAACATAACATAAGAGATAAAAATATGCATGCTTAACCTTGATACCATAGACAAGCCACTTGAGGCGTACACTGGTATAACCACGAAACATGAATGTATGCAAGATTTTGTAAAACCAAGCCACTCTTTGGGGCCATGAATTATATATATATATATATATATATATATATATATATATATATATATATATATATATATATATATATACACACACATACACATACACACATTCAACCACTCTTTGGGGCATATCATCACATTTTACTCCATACCCGACCTCATAAAGTACTCGGTAGTACCCGACCTCAGGAGGTCTCGACTATACCCAGCCTTAATAGGACTCGGCCGCATGAGGGATTGGTAGCCTTACATCAGGTATCACTCCATGCCTGGTCTCATAAAAGATTCGGTTGTTCCCGGCCTTAGGAGGTCTCGGATGTACCCGGTCTTAATAGAACTCGGTGTATCCAGCCTCAAGAGGACTCGTTAGCCTTACATCACACATCATAGTACCCCGGCCACACAAGTACTCCATAATATCTCATATCATATCTTATCATACCCTACTGATTTGTGGCTGAACAATAGGTGTCGTACTTGGCCGACTATAGCGCGCCTCTGTAAAGAAAAATGGATACATATATATAAGTGCAATGAAAGGTAAATTTCAAGGAACTACCAAGATCAACTCAGAATGAATCATACATTCTGACTTCAGAATACTATCTAAAAATACTTCAACTTGAGAGAAACATAATATTAATGGTGAGAATATATATATAAGAACAAAAGAAACGTTACTGAGAAGGGCTTAGAATAAACCAATCTTACAACATATAAATCCTTTAGAGAGAAAGACATTTACACAAAGTCATGCCAAGAAATAAAGTTGTCCTACAAACCTTGTTGAGGAGCTAGCTACTCTTCTATTCGCCTTCGATTTAACATTAGACTATTTGGGGAATTCTAAAGGGGTTTGAGAGCATTTTGGGAGAATTAACGTTGGGGATATCTTCATGAATGAGAGAAAAAGAGCTACACCGCCTATTTATACCATATCAAGCCTAGGAAATTATGTCACTCCCCATGCAAAATGGGTCACCCCGCACCAGCTGCTACGCCCGGTGGGACATATGGCAAATTTTGGCCACATTCAGTCACCCCTTTTGCCCGTTAACATGCCGCCATCTGGTTGGTTATACTTAAACCTCATATATCTTCCAACTTCATATGAGGGGTGTAAAAGAGGACATAGATGACAATAATGCAGAATCGATCGTTACGAAGATGTATGGCGATGTGATTGGGAAACGGTTATGGGAAAGAAAAATGCTCAATTATCGGTCAATAGTTATTTGGAGATATCAAAACAGTACGTTGTACAATCATAGTTAAAGTGGAAAAGATGACACATTTACAACATTTTTAGTTTTAACTTTCCCAAAAACAGATACAACCCACGCTATGTCTACGGAGCCTCTAACAGGAACAAAATAGTGCAATGACAGTGCCGGCAACAAGGCCCCAACTATACCTCAAAACGCTATGTACAAAGGATAGAAGATACAGGACCCCGAAATGAAGTGGGCTCACCAAATCAGCTGAGGAGAGGGTGTGCTGCTATCACTGATCAATACCACCTGCTATGGAACAACCTGTATCCATTAAAGATGAAGCTCCCCCGGCAAAAGGGACGTTAGTATATATGGAATAGTACTAGTATGTAAAACTAAACACCCTCTCAATAGAACAAGCAACAGTGAACGAAGAATAAAATATGAAATCAATAAAAGACTCAAATAGTATCAATGTGTCAAGTTAAGGTTCAAATAGGTCTCGGTAATTTAAGTTGAGATATCTTTAACACCGATACACCACCGTATTTTAGCACGGAGTCCGATCTCAGCCCGACCAGCTAAGCCGTCTCACCCCGAGACGTACACTCACAATACCACCATGTACGCGGCATGGCATCCGATCTCAACCCGATCTGCTAAGCCGTCTCACCACAATGTAGTGTGAATCGACATCACATCGCATCTCGCTAGCAATAATCTCATCCCATTTAAGGGAAAAATAGCTCAACACATCAATCTCATCCCATATAAGTGTCACGACCAAAACCATTGGGCCGCGACGGGCACCCGGTGCCTTACTCAACCGAGTACCAATGTTACATATCATTCTTATCGTACTATGATTGACAATGGGCCAAAAGGGCCGTCATGGGTTAACCAGAATAAACATAAGGGTATACTCAATATAAGATGACCCAATCTGACATAAAAACTTATACATGTGACATATGGCCTATAAGACCAAAATTACATTGAACATAGGCCGACAAGGCCGTAAAATCTTTCACGTACACGACATATGTCTACAAGTCTCTAAGGATACACAAATGTCATAAAGGTCGGGAAAGGGCCCCGCCATACTAATCAATACATATCCTAATCATACTGACCACATAAGCAACTCCGGAGTAAATGGAGCGTTCCAATACCTTTCGCACAGCTGATAGCCTACTTGGAGGACTCTCAACCTATCTATCAGGACCTATGGGCATGAAACGCAGCGTCCCCTGTCAAAGGGACATCATTACAAATAATGTACTGAGTATGTAAGGAATGAAAATCAGTAATCAATAGACATGAGAAAACATGGAGTAAAAGACTAAACATGTATGTCTGAATAACTCTGTGAATCATTAATATTTACAATGTTATGCATATGCGTATAAATATCATACCATGCTTAGGTATATGCGTTCATAACATTATCAAGCCTCTGAGGACATCCCATCATATCATCTCGGCCACTGTGGGCAAATCATCAACGTATACCAGCTGATCAGGTGGTGATGCATATATAATGCCGTAACCTTTTTCCATATCCCATATACATAAATAAATATATATATATATATATATATATATGCGTATATAATGTCATCTGGTCATGAGTCAGTGTACATGTATAAATAAATGCAATACATGAGAAATATGTCAATAAAACATCTCGGAATGGCATAAGACCATTATACTTTTGATTAATGTCATTAAGTAAACTTTATCAACTTACATATTTTCTGAAACTCGTGAACAGATGATAGAATAATAGGACACATTGGGAATCCAGAATATGGGCATCTCTAGTATTTCTATGAATCGGGTCATTTATGGAAGTTGTGCATTTGCTCGTTTCCTTTGTATTGTATTGATCATGCCAAAAAGAAAGAAGGGATAGCCTTAACATACCTGAGCCGATTCTCTTGACAATCCCTCTAACACACGTTGATTGCGACAAAACAAGTAATGGTGGATCGAAGTAGGGGAAAATTCATATGATATTCTTTGAGAAAGATTGCACTGTACTCCCTTAGAATCATAAAATCCATTACTATAACATTACGTAGCCTCGTATGATTTTTGTAGAAAAATCATGTTGCAAACATCTAAACGTTTATGAATGAGTTTGTTGAAGCTTCTTTGAACTTTGTAGAGATATAATAATGAATTAGAGAGGTCTCTTTTAATAGTAGTGTGGGCCCCGCTTATAAGGCTTACTTTAGCCACTTAAAAATCTCTTAAAAATGCCACCTTACACATAAGTTTAAGAGTCATTAAATTGGCTTTAACTTGCTGCCAAGTCTTCATAAACCCACGTGAAGGTTGTCCCCTTAGAATTATCTAAAATCTTCACCTAAATAATTATGCACAAAATCCAATTTACAAATTAATCTCCCACTTAAAAATCTATAATTATTCAATTATCCACATAATTAAGAATTATCTCAAATTACTTAAAATACTACTCACTTTTATACACCTTACTATCATGGTCATGTGGTACCTTGTATGGCACTAGTATATGAAAGCGGGGTATTATAGCTTGGACCGTATTTTATCTCAAAATGTGAAACTTCGACGAAATTCATTTTCTTCAATTTGCTTACCCTCTCACCTTCACGAATTTACTCATCACTTGTTTGAAATAGCATAATGCTTATAATCTCAAAATAATCTCATTCCCGAACTTACGTCAATTAACTTACGACGAAACTTTAACATACGAAAATACGGGATGTAACATCATTCCCCCCTTTGGAACATTAGTCCTCGAATGTTAACTGATGCACTTATCATTATCATAACCTATAGTTATTGCGAATGCTTTGGTACTCTTCTTGCCATCTAGGCAACTGTTCTGTGAATAAATCCAAGGGCCAGGGCATTCCCTACTTTAGGCCTCTTTCTCACACTATGACTTGTCGTCGGAATCTTTTCAATCTCGTAACTGTTATTACCTTTTATCATGCAGCCTGTACGATTCTGACCTTGTAAATGTGCCCATGCGACTCTTCTCTCCTTTTTTCTCCAGCTTTTAGCCAATCTCTAGGCCTCACTTTGTAAACATATACAGAGCTTGATAATATGTCCCTCTGGGCATCTATAAGTACACTGAAGTTCTCTGCTCAGTACTTTGTTGAATTTACAAATATTGCTATATCTTATTGCATAGACCCGGTTATGCATCCGTATGACTTTACTACATCTAGGTAGGTCATACTATACCATAACTCTTACTTTAATTTATCGTTACTAAGGTCTGCTACCAAACTCCAGGGTACTTTCGTTGCTTATCCTATATGTATAAATCTAAGTCCTTTAATACTTCTTCATCACTGTTCATCCTAAGAGTGATGGCTTATTCTCATCTCATACTTTGTAACTTTTATCCATCCTTTGTTGATTCACCTCAGTATTGATCTATAATCTACCATTGATAACTTGACCTTTTATGTAATCACTAGGGCTCACGTCTAATCGGAGAACATCTGAAATGATCAGACTGATCCACCTGGGGCGATACCATGCTTTCATAACCATATTTCATAGCATTCCAATGTGATTCACCTTATGTAGGTATTTTAATCATGTACAATTCATGAAAACAAATCATTACTCAATCGAAGGCCCAAACGTTATCCTTTATCTATCACAATTATACCCTCATTCTACTACCAGAGCAGCATTCCATCTCTTCTAAATGTTACTAGCCTTAGACTCATTTGAGTTCATTCAGGCTATACTGAGCTTTCTATAACTTAGACAAACCATCAGCTCTCTTGTTTTCATGGGCTTAATCACGAGGACTTATCCATTCTCGTTACCTTCTCACTTGTCTTTCCTTATCCTTACTCATGTCTTCCTAAGACCCTGTCGCTCTACCATACTTTAGCTTGCGACCTACACATATCTATTTATACTACTTGCAACCTTCCTTCAGCTTGCTTGCTCCATAGATTTCCTCATGTTATTTTGGAACATCAAGCGAGATATCACATCATCTCTAAATCTTGTTTACTCTCTTAACTAAGCCTCTCGATACATAGAAACCATAGGCTGGAAGATATGCCACTGACGATGCCGCTATCATTCCTGGATACTGAATCCCAACGCTTCTAGCCTTCTATCTGCAGTATGGATTATTCGTAACCTTCTATATTTGAGTATCTCATATGTTGTTCACCTTTACCTTATTTACCTTAAAATCAGGCATCGTATCTTCTCTCTCTTTCATGACCTTGCTTTCACTCAGGTATAGTTCACATCCACAACTTGAAGCTCTATTATAATACTTGCACCTTTGGTGCATACAAAATCCGGTGGGAGCTTCATACTGACTTCTTATGAGGCTGGTACTTTACTAACTGGCTCTAACATAGGGCTGTTATAGAATATGGTTATTGTACTATCTCTCTTGTACCTCTGATATTAAAAGTGATTCTGCAACGTTCTCAATCATGATGTCTATAATTTTCTAGGTTCAATAATCAGACTCCTGATTTACTTCGTTGATGTAACTCTTTAGTTTCCTCTTCCTTCTGATCAGCCTTTATGTAGGCTTAAGCTATCTTCTGATCTGTAGCTCATGGTATTAGTTATTACTTTAGCCTTTCATGGACTCTATAGAATATCCATAATACAATCTTTTAACAATTCAATCCTTTGTCTATGACCTGGACTCAATTCTTTCTTTTAACTTATACCGGAGTCTTCTACGGCTGTATGATTGTCAACATATATGTTGCATGGATAATACTTCGAAATCTTGAGTGCATTCATAACGTAAATCACTCTTGATCATTGATCGAATAATTCCTTTCATTCCTTCTTAGCTTTCTTTAAACGTAAGATATTACCTTTCCTGGTCTTTCTGCCCCCTTGTTGCATGCATACTTATCTTATCTTAGTTCCCAGGCATGCCAGAGTTTTCGTGCAACTCATATGATCTTGAATTGTACTTTTGATTTTTACTTCCCGTTCATTTGCCACGGCAGGTGTCACATTCTTATGGAGTGCATACAATGTTGTTGTGAGACTGTTGTTACAAGACCATTTCCTCTTTAGGTTACTGAGCTTAGGTTGAAGCCTTCTTCCTTATTTCCTTAGCTATACTGTTGTTGTAGTATTTAGGGAGGACCCTCTGACTCTTGTAAAGATGTGAGTTTATTATATTGTTTACTCGATGAAATTTTTGATGTCCTTCCTCGCCTATAATTATCCGTAGTTACTTACCTCCACGCCCTTGTACTTGTAGGGTTGCTTCTGAGCTGATATTTTGATTGTCTTCCCAGTGGCACTCCCTTTTATCTCGGTAACACTCATACGGTACCTTTAACTACCCCAATTCCTATCTGAATATTTCTTAAGGATCACGATGTCATATCTGCGAGACTGAATTCCCCTTGTTGGGGCTCACTATGTTTATCTTCCACGATCTATTGATTTGTCTGTATCCTCTTGTCTAGCCATAACTAGGCTCTTCCTGAATCAACTACTAACTACCCGTTGGCCCATTCTCATATGTATTTTTTTTGCGTAATCCCTCTTGGTTTATTCCCTTTGGCTTAACTTGCATGTCGCATTGACTCCTTATTTATCAATAACATTTGGGGTAGGAACCCTTACTTCCTTTCCTTGATGTCGTGCTTGCTTAATATTTTGGAATTGTAGCATATCTGTAGGATTTGAATAAGTGCAATCTCATCCCTTTCTCATTTTTATCGCATTGTTCCTTTATAATTACTAGAACCACTTAATTCTGACTTAATGCCACATCACTCCATATTTTCCCCTTTAGGGGAGTACTAAGAGTTGGAGCCACGACGATCTACCTATAGATGTTTTACCTTTTCATCTTTGGCATCTTTTCACATCATCGATGACCCTTACTCGCCTTGCGGTAATCCTTCTATACCATGGATAACAAAATTCCTTACTCGCGGGGGTGACACTTAGTTTAATACAGCCCCTTAAGCTTAACTTTGCTCACATTGATTGCTTTAGGGAAGCTTCTTCCTAAATGACCTTTAAAGGTTATTCTTCTATCGTCCATTCTATTATCGCCAGAACAAAATCTCTAAAATTCTCATGATGCCGACTATTATCAAATTACTCAGTATTTAATTCATGTTTAGTTTATCTTGTTCACCAGCCCATACTGATTTTTATTACTCTAGAGTCTAACTTTTCCTTCTGGTAGTCGCGTTGGAGTCACGAGCTTATTTCTTGAAATGAGGATATGACTTTATGGCCTATACTCTTTTGTTATCTCAAGGCCTGTCAGCTCTCGTCTTTCCCTTCACTTGACTATAGACTCTGGAATACTGCCATTTTTCGATCTACCATTTTTATCCATGTATCACATCTTACTCATAATGCTTCATTATCTCTCTTCTTATCTCCCTGCTAATATTTTTGTCTATCACCTTATTCTGAAAACTTCAACAAGACATTCTTTTGCTTTTAGCTCCCCTTTGCTCCATCCATTGGCTCTTTGGGTTGCCTAACATTCTCTCCCTACTAGGGACGGGAGCCACACTAAGGTAATATTTATCCCTTTAAGGCTTCCAGAGCCTATATTTGTAGTACTCATATCTAGATATACTATTTTAGAGTGCACCATCTGGGTGTCTCACAAAAAGATCTACTAGCACATTTGCAATACCCTTCGGAAATGTCAGCTAACGCTAACAATCCATTCACCATTTTGGGTTACTCTAACCCCATTCGGATCCTGATATCTCGTCCTTCTCTTAAACTACACCTGTCAGCCCCCATAGGGCATAAATGAGATAGGTGTCTCTATTATCATTGAAGGTAACTCAAAAGGCTTGTACTCATCTACCTGAATTATAAATACTGATAATCTTCATTAGCTGGGTACCTCGTACCCTTTTTCACCTTACTATTGTTACTTGTAGAATCTTATAACTATCTCCTGAATGTTTCATTGCTTTTCACCATATGGGTAGATATTCTTACCTTAAGGCTCCTTATCAAGTAGCTTACATACATGTTCTACTGAAAACTTCACATTAACTCATCATAAGCAGGATGCAAAAATTGAGTTCCTCTGACTTAACTCTTCCACAGCTATATCTCTTAACAACCATCTTTCTGGATGTAGGTATCGTTGTATTATGAATAAGATAGAGTTTAGAAAATTGAGTTCTTACAACTGAGCTCTACCACACGATCTAGAGTAAGAAGAAAGAGTGATAGTCCTAAATGCCCTGTAGCCTCCTGCTTATAAGTGTGGTGCACAACACACCCATAAACAAGACTCTACTAGACACGACTTGTAGACTCCCTGGGATAGAACTACTCTAATACCACTTTTGTCACGACCGAAACCCATGGGCCACGATGGGCATCCGGTGCCTTACTCAACCGAGTACCAACGTTACATATCATTCTTATCGTACTGTCAATGGCAATGGCCCAAACGGGCCTTCATGGGTTAACCAGAATAAACATAAGGGAATACTCAATATAAGACGACCCAATCTGACATAAAAACTTATACATGTGACATAGGGCCTATAAGACCAATATTACACTGAACATAGGCCGACAAGGCCATAAAATATTTCACATACATGACATATGTCTACAAGCCTCTAAGGATACATAAATGTCATAAATGTCGGAATAGGGCCCCGCCATACTAATCAATACATATCCTAATCATACTGACCACATAAGCAACTCTGGAGCAAATGGAGCGCACCAATACCTTTCGCTGAGCTGATAGCCTACTTGGAGGACTCTCAACCTGTCTATCAGGACCTGCGGGCATGAAACGCAGCGTCCCCCAGCAAAGTGACGTTAGTATAAATAATGTACCGAGTATGTAAGGAATGAAAATCAGTAAACAATAAACATGAGAAAACATGGAGTAAAAGACTCGACATGTATGTCTGAATAACTCTGTGAATCATTAATATTTACAATGTCATGCATATGCATATAAATATCATACCATGCTTAGGTATATGTGTTCATAACATCATCAAGCCTCTGAGGGTATCCCATCATATCATCTCGGCCACTGTGGACAAATCATCAACGTATACCAGCTGATCAGGTGGTGATACGTATATAATGTCGTAACCTATTATCATATCCCATATATATATATCTACGCATATATGACGACATCTGGTCATGGGTCAATGTACATGTATAAATAAATGCAATGCATGAGAAATGCATCAATAAAACCTCTCGGAACGTCATAAGACCATTATGCCTTTGATTAATGTCATAAAGTAAACTTTATCAACTTACGTATTTTCTGAAACCCATGAACAGATGATAGAATAATAGGACATATGGGGAATCAAGAATATGGGCATCTCTATTATTTCTATGAATCGAGTCATTTGTGGAAGTTGTGCATTTGCTCATTTCGTTTGTATCGTATTGATCATTCCAAAAAGAAAGAAAGGATAGCCTTGACATACCTGAGCCGATTCTCTCGACAATCCCTCTAACACACATTGATTGCGACAAAATATGTAACGGCGGATCGAAGTAGGGGAAATTCCGTATGATATTCTTTGAGAAAGATTGCACCGTACTCCCTTAGAATTGTTGTAACACCCTAGAAAAAAAATTAAAAGTTCATAAGTGTAAGGCCTGGTAAAATTTGCGAAGAAAATAATGTTTTATGGTGCTGGACTAGGCTTACGTGTTTGAGGGTTATAGAAATTCTTTGCGGCGAGCTTGCTCGCCGTGGCTCAAACTTTTTGGGTTGAACAATGCACAAGAATGAAAAGGAAAATTTTTGGCTGAAAAATATAATTCTGCGGTCCATTATGCGATCGCAGAATCACTCTGCGGGCCGCATAATGGCCGCAGAAGTGAGCAGGAGAAGGGCCAGTCCGGGGAAATTATGCGGTCGATTATGCGACTGCATTACTATTTTGCGGTGCATTATGTGATCGCATAACAGTTATGCGGACCGTATAGTGACCGCATACACAGACAGATTTTGGCCAACTTTGGACACCAATATGCGACCAATATGCGGTCGCATATGCAACCGCAGAACCTGTTCCGGAGCTTCATTTTTGAGTTTTTAAAACCCGACCCTACTTCTTTAAATACACGTTTTGGGCCATTTTTAAGAGATAATCTGACATTTTAGAGTGAGAGAGGGTGCCCTGGAGTGAGAAGGTGTTCTCCAATAATTGTTCTTCAATTCTTGCCCAAGTTTTGGAAGATTAAGAAGGAAAACTCACTAGGTCTTCATCCTAGAGGTAAGATTCTACACCCTAACCCTCAATTTCGAATTTTGTGTAGAAATGGATAATAAGGAAGATAATTTCTGGGCAAGAGGGTTGGTTATTGTACATGCATGTGTTATCAAGGGGTGTAGAAAGATTCTTGCGCTAAAAATGGTAAAGGTTGGGTTGTGGGATGATGGAATCCTCCATAAAAGGATATTGAAACCTTAATGCACATCTAGTGTTTGATAAAATACTCAAATGAGCTAGAACCATGATCATCTTCCTAATTTTGGTTTAATTTGTTATATTTCTAAAATAGATTGAAGTTGCTAAGAATTTCGGAATATTTAGAGTGTAAGGAAGTTCAAGTGAGGTATGTTGGCTAAACTCTTCTTTAAGAGTTGGAATTCTCATTATCCTTGTGAGTTCCGAGATGTTGATTATAAATCGAGTATTCCACTCAGCTTTGTGATGAAGATATATGTTCAATTCGTATTTCAAATGCTCTTATCATATTGCATTATAAATTGAGGATGTGTCCCAAACTATGGATTACGTATCCACATGTTATAATTTCTAGTCGTGATTTATGTGAAAGGTATTATGCCAAGTTGTGTAGAGATTGTGATTGTGATACACCTCCACCCGCATACATTGGGGTGAGGCGGCATGATCGCTTTGTGTGGGGATTATGGTAGAGAGATCGTGATTGTGATACACCTCCACCCGCATATATATTGGGGTGACGGGGCATGACCGCTTTGTGTAGGAATTATGATATTATAGGACTGCACCTCCACCCGCTTACATTGGGGTGAGGCGGTACGACCGCTTTGTGTATAGTTTTGGTATTGTTGTGGCACCACCACCCGCATACATTGGGGTGAGGCGGCATAGCCGTTTGTGTAAGTTCTTAGTACTGTGGTTATATATCCACCCGCATACATTGGGGTGAGGCGGCAGGGCCGCTTGATTAGAGTTGTGGTATTGTACGTACACCTCCTCCTGCATACATCGGGTGAGGCGGCAGGGCCGCTTTGTGTGAAGATGGTTACATAGGATCTCATCTTAAATCCTATAAATGTTGTTGATAGCTTTTAATAAGCTTGCTATGGTTGAGATAGTTATCTATATTATTCTATTGCCGCACTGGTTCATCATAATTATCTTGTATTTCTAAATTCTTAAATTGGTGTTTAGTTTTCATACTAGTACTATTCGACGGTACTAACGTCCCTTTTGCCGGGGGCGCTGCATCTTTAAATGGATGCAGGTGATTCCACAGCAGGAGACATTGATCAGTGATAGCAGTGCACCTTCTTCGCAGCTGACTTGGTGAGCCCCACTTCATCCCGGGGTCATGTATCTTTTGATCTTTATGTATTATGGTTGAGGTATAGCCGGGGCCTTGTTGCCGGCATTATCATTGTACTCTTATTTATCCATAGAGGCTCCGTAGACATAGTGTGGGTCGTGTATTGGTGTTGGGAAAAGACAAACTATATTATGTTGTGGTTGTATTACTTGTCCATTTAAGACTTTAAAAATGATGAAACTATTGGTAAGAAATTGGTAATTGCAGACATGACCACTTTATTGTTTAATTAAGGAAAACATATATTCTCTTTATTCATGAATGAGTTTGGGTAGAAGGAATCTAATAGGCTTGCTCGGTCGGGTTCACTCGGTTGAGCACCGATCGCGCTCCTCGGTTTTTGGGGCGTGACAATTGCAAAATCCCGTTACTATAACATTACGTAGTCTCGTATGATTTTTGTAGCAAAATCACGTTGCTAACATCTAATCTTTTATAAGAGAGTTTGCTGAAGCTTCTTTGAACTTTGTAGAGATTCAATAATGAATTAGAGAGGTCTCTTTTAATAGTGGTGTGGGCCCTACTTATAAGACTTACTTTAGCCACTTAATAATCTCTTAAAAATGACTCCTTACTCATAATTTTAAGAGTCATTAAATTGGCTTTAACTTTCTGCCAAGTCTTCATAAACCCACGTGAAGATTGTCCCCTTAGAATTATCCAAAATCTTCACCTAAATAATTATCCACAAAATCCAATTTACAAATTAATCTCCCACTTAAAAATCTATAATTATCTAATTATTCACATAATTAAGAATTATCTCAAATTACTTGAAATACTACTCACTTTTATACACCTTACTATCATGGTCATGTGGTACCTTGTATGGCACTAGTACATGAATATGGGGTATTATACCTTGGACCGTATTTTATCTCAAAATGTCAAACTTCGACGAAATTTATTTTCTTCGATTTGCTTACCCTCTCACATTCACGAATTTACTCATCACTTGTTTGAAATAGCATAATGCTTATAATCTCAAAATAATCTCATTCCCGAACTTACGTAGATTAACTTACGACAAAACTTTAACATACGAAAATACGGGATGTAACAATAAGGGGAAACAATCTCATCACATTAACACAGGTATTTACCCCTCAGTCACTCCTACACCGGCACGTGTAGTTTCGGGGTTAGGTTATTCCGACCTACCCTTCCTCGGTGGCTAAACGATACTCCCAAGGCATTTATTATTAAGAGTATTTACCACTCAATTCATATTCTTTTACATGTTATTCATTTTATTGGCATCATTGACGATAACACAATATCATTCTTGGCACATTGGCCGTACTTCATAATTCAAGCTCACTTTTCCATTTTCAAACATTATCATGGATAATCAACAAGTCCTTTCAAATTAAGACTTTAAAATTATACTTGAGCAAATTAGGGTCTTAGGCACATATGATCTCTTATACAATTTGATGTGATCACTTTCATTTGGACTTGACTTGAAGTCACAATATTTTAATACATACTCATACTTCGAATACTCTCCCGAAGAATAGCATAGTATGATAAG
This sequence comes from Nicotiana tomentosiformis, assembly GCF_000390325.3. NCBI lineage: Eukaryota > Viridiplantae > Streptophyta > Magnoliopsida > Solanales > Solanaceae > Nicotiana > Nicotiana tomentosiformis. Next base: position 90,420,558 of record NC_090818.1, read on the forward strand.
AACATTCTGGAACATATTTTGAACATATTATACATCATCTGATGCCAAACTTATTCAGAAAAGTCAATGCATAATGGACAACTCGGGACTTACAAGATCATCATGGGAATTCAATTCTAAGAGAGGAGTTTAGCCAACATATCTTACCTCGAGCTTTTTAATTTACTAAAATGTTTTGGAGATACTAGCCACTTCGATCTATTTAGAGATATAGCAAAATTGAACACAAATTAGGAAGGAGTTCATAATTCTAGCTCACTTGAGTATTTTACCAAACACTAGGCGTGCATTAAGGCTTTAAGGTCCTCCTAAGATGGATTCTTTCACCCCACTACCCAAAGTTCGCCCAAAAGAGCTCAACAATCTCCCCACTACCCTAGATGGTACATGCATGTAAAATAAACAACTCCCACACCCAAGAATTGCATTACTAATTACCCATTTTTAGTTAAATTCTGAAATTAAGGGTTAGGGTATAGAATCTTACCTTTTGGTTGAAGACCTTGTGAGTTATTCTAGAGAAATCTTCAAGGTTTGAACAAAGATTGATGTACAAATGACTTAGAACTCCACTTCTCACTCTAGACCACCTTCCTCTCTCTCTAAAATGTAAGTTTGAACCTTCTAAAATGACCCTTAACATTGTTTTATAAGAATGGAGTCGGGTTTATAAAATCAGAAAAATGAATCTATGAAACACAATTTGTAGACGCATATGTGACTGCATAATGCTTTTGGGGTCCGCAAAATGGGCCGTGAAATGGCCCTCCGGAACTGGGCAATTCTGCCCCCACTCTGTGGCCATTATGCGGTCCACTGACCTATTATGTGGTCGCATAATGCGCCGCAGAACCTCCCTCCAGAAAATGTTCATGCTGGTTCCACGGTCGATGTGATGCCCGCGAAATGGTTGTGCGATCGCATAGTGATCGCACAATATCACCCAAACTTTGCCCAACTTTTTGCTTCATTCTGCGGCTGCATAGTGGGCCGCAGAAATGTCCTTTTCTACCAAAACTTTTCCTTCACTCCCCACCGGACTGTTCAACCTAAAAAGTCTGTACTGCATATCAACACATAAGCCTACTACGGCACCACAAAACCCTGAGTTTTTAGGAAAAATTTACGGGGTCATACAACGTACTGACTGGTATCACTAGCGGAGAGATGGCAAACATGGTGGGAAAGGTACTGGAAAGTCATAAGATCACTTTCCATGAAGATGAGCTGCCAGCGAATGGATTGAGTCATAACAAAGCATTGCACATCACTTTACAATATAAAGATAAGTTCATTGCTCGAGTTTTGATTGATGGGGGTTCAATTCTAAATATATGCCCTCTAACTAATCTGAAAAGTTTGGGCATAGGTATACCAGAGGTACGGATGGGAAGCATGAATGCGGAAGTGTTCGATGGGTCTTAAAGAGCTACTATTGGAGAGATTAACCTGGACCTAAAGATGGGCCCGACTTGGTTCGATGTTGAATTCCAGGTGCTGGATATATCCTCTACCTATAACTTGTTGTTGGGATGACCATGGATGCACGTGGCTAGGGCAGTCTCTTCTACTCTGCATCAGGCCATGAAGTTCGAGTGGAATCACCAAGAGGTAGTTATCCACGGTATGGAAGTAATCTTATCTATACCAACAAAACTGTGCCAACAATTGAAAGTAGAGGGAAGTTGGGAGGAAAAACATTCTACAGCATCAATTAGGTAAATACAGTCGATAAAGGACAATGGTGGAGCAACAAGATACTAAGCATGCTGTTGTTGTTAGGTTATGAACCAGGTAAGGGTATTGGCTCTAAGCTTCAAGGATTCACATAAACAATAGGACCATAATATCATGGCACGACCGTTGGTCTCGGATATGAATACATTGTGCAGGAATATAATGATTGGACACCACTGTGGCATGACTTCTACTATCCACTGGAACAACCCATACCACCGCTACACCAGACATTCCGCCAGACTGATGTGATTTGGGGATCTGAAGAGGATGAGGTCTTAGCCGGCATGAGGAACCTATTTCTGAATGAGGAAGATATGGACTGCAGTGCAATCTTGGAGGAGGAAGAGGAAGACCTTACCATTCAGATAGTGGGAGATGGAGTTGTTCTTAGGAACTAGACTGCTGCACCATTCCGGGCTCACCGTGTACCTGGGTAGCTTTGACAGAATAGCATGATTTCCTTTAAGATTGTTTTCTGGCATTTAAGACATTTTCAGTATTTTGAAATAATTACTCGAGGCATCGAGTCGTATTTGTTTGACAATTTTAAGTTTTAATTAATGCATCATTGCTTTTTCATTTATTTATATTATTACCTTTCTACATTCTTTTTATCATAATTATTACCTATCCTGTTGAATTTATGACTGTGACATGTAATGAGACAACGCAACATGAGGAAAGTGATTCAGAAGATTGGGAAAATGATGTAGTACATGAGGAAATTGTCAGGGAAGTAGAAAGTTTTGAGAACAAACCAAAGTCCAATCTGGAAGAGATTGAGGTAGTTAACTTAGGGGATTCTGAAACAGTCAATGAAACTCGCATTAGCATTTATCGATCACCGTCAAAGAAGAAAGAGTACACCAGATTTCTAAAGGAATATGAGGACACTTTTTCATGGTCCTACGATGACATGATGGGGTTGAGCACATCCACAGTGTCCTACAAGCTACCTATCAACCCTATGTGCCCACCAGTAAAGCAAAAACTCAGAAAAATCAAGCCAGACATGAGATTGAAGATAAAAGAGGAAGTTACCAAGAAGATCAAAGCCAAGGTCCTTCGGGTGGTCGAATATCCAACTTGGATAGCCAACATTGTGCCGGTACCAAAGAAGGATGGTAAATTCAGGGTGTGCGTTGACTATCGGGATCTGAACATAGCAAGTCCTAAGGATGCTTTCCCGCTACCCAACATACACATATTGATCGACAACTGTGCCAATCATGAACTCCAATCCTTTATGGATTTCTTTGCAAGATACCACCAGATCTGGATGGACAAAGAGGATGTAGAAAAGACATCCTTCATAACACCATGGGGAATATGCTACTGCAAGATGATGTTGTTTGATTTGATGAACGTCGGGGCAACCTACATGAGGGCTATGACTGCTCTCTTTCACGATATGATACACAAGGAAATAAAGGTGTACGTGGATGATGTCATCATCAAGTTATAGTAGAGTTCAGATCACATAGCAGACCTGAGAAAGTTTTTCGATCGACTACGAAAGTACAATCTGAAGTAGAATCCTGCAAAATGTGCTTTCAGAGTCCCTGCCGGGAAGTTGTTAGGTTTCATCATTAGTCGTTGCGGCATCGAGCTAGACCCGTCAAAGATCAAAGCCATTCAAGATCTGCCACCACTAAACAACAAGAAGGACATAATGAGTTTCTTAGGCCGCCTCAATTATATCAACCGCTTTATAGCACAGTCGATGGTAATATGTGAGCCAATCTTCAAGTTGCTGAGAAAGGATACTGCAACAAGTTGGACTAAAGAATGTCAAAAGGATTTCAATAAAATCAAGGAGTATCTGTACAAACCACCTGTGTTGGTCCCATAGGAACTCGAGAGACCTTTGCTACTGTACCAATCCGTGTTGAATGGAGCATTTGGATGCATCTTGGGACAACATGATGAGACCGGAAGAAAAGAGAAAGCAATATACTATCTGAGTAAGAAGTTCATGCCTTACGAAGCTCGGTATTCTCTGTTGGAACGTACCTGTTCCGCCCTAACATGGATAGCCCAGAAGATGAGACATTAGTTTTGCGCATACACCACATACCTCATATAAAGGATGGATCCTCTAAAATACATCTTTTAGAAGCCTATGCCTATGGGTGAGCTAGCAAAATGGCAAATACTAGTAAGTGAGTTCGACATCATCTATGTGACCCAGAAGGTAGTCAAGGGACAAGCGTTGGCCGATTAGCTGGCAGAGAACCCTATGGATGGAGAATACGAACCATTTAAGATGTATTTTCCCTACGAGGAGTTATCTTTCGTATGGGAGGATATTGCCGAGGCATATGACGGTTGGAGGATGTTCTTCAATGGAGCCGCAAATTTTGAAGGAGTGGGCATTGGAGTTGTCTTAGTATCAGAAACCGGTCAACATTATCTAATATCCGCCAAACTCAGGTTCCCGTTCACCAACAATATGGCAAAATACGATGCTTACATTTTGGGACTCTGATTGGCCATCGACATAAATATTAAGGAATTGCTGGTAATCGGAGATTTAGTTTTGCCAATGCATTAGGTACTCGAAGAATGGGCCACCAAGAACACAAAGATATTGCCATACCTATACTGTGTGCAAGATTTGATCAAGAGGTTCACAAAGATAGAGTGCAAACATGTTCCTAGAATTCACAGCGAGTTCGCGGATGCATTGGCTACCTTGTCTTCCATGATACAACATCCGGACAAGAACTATATTGATCCTATCCTAATAGATATCTATAAGAAGCTAGCTTACTGTGCTTGAAGAATAGTTTGATAGGAATCCATGGTTTCATGACATCAAGGAGTATTTGGAAAAAGGAGAATACCCAGAAAATGCTACGCATACCCAGAAGTGCACACTTCAGAGATTAGCCAACCACTTCTTTAAAAACGGAGGAATTCTGTATAGAAGAGATCCCGACTTGGGTCTGTTAAGATTCATCGATGCCAAGGAGGCATCTAGGTTGCTCGAAGAGATAAATGCTGAAACCTGTGGACCTCACATGAATGGGTTTGTTCTAGCCAAGAAGATATTAAGGGCGAAGTATTTTTGGATGACTATGGAGAGTGACTGCATCAAATATGTACAAAAGTGTCACTGGTGCCAGGTACATGCATGCTGATATGATACGAGTACCACCCAATGAACTCAATGCGACAAGTACCCTAGCCTTTTTCTGCCTAGGGCATGGATGTCATCGGATCGATCGAACCCGCTACTTCCAATGGACACAGATTCATCTTGGTGTCCATATATTACTTCACAAAATAGGTCGAAGCCGCTTCTTATAAAGCATTGACTAAGAAGCTCATAGCAGACTTTGTCCGGGATCATATCGTTTTCCGATTAGAAGGGCCTGAATCAATCATTACTGATACTGCTGCCAATCTGAACAGTGATCTGATGAAAGCCATGTGTGAAACATTCAAAATCAAGCACTGGAACCCTAAAACATATAGGCTAGAAATGAATGGAGTTGTGCAAGCCGCTAACAAGAACATCAAGAAGCTATAGAGGAAGATGGTGGACAATTACAAGTAGTGGCACGAGAAGCTACCATTTTCTCTGCTCGGATACAGCACCACGGTCTGCACGTCAACTGGGGAAACTCCCTATTTATAGGTCTATAGTTTTGAAGTTGTTATACACACCGAGGTAGAAATCCCTTCCCTGAGAATCATACAGGAAGTCGAGCTCAGCGATGCGGAATGCATATAGAGCCGGTATGAGAAATTGGCTCTTATTGACGAAAAAGGATGAACGCGGTGTGTCACGGTCAACTCTACAAGAACAGAATGGCAAGGGCTTTCAACAAGAAGGTTAGACCGAAGCAATTCATACCGAATCAATTGGTGTTAAAGTGGATCTTTCCATATTAGGACGAAGCAAAAGGAAAATACTCACCTAACTGGAAAGGTCCTTACATGGTTAACCGAGTACTGACAGGAGGAGCACTCATACTTGCAGAAATAAATGGGGAGATATGGCTGAAACCTCTCAATTCGGACGCCGTCAAGAGATAATGCATTTGAAATTGTATTTTCACTTTCTTTTGATGTCACATGAACTACGCTTGACCTGATTCTCGCTTAAGAGGGGATATGTAGGCAGCCCTATGGGTTCAGTCACATTATAATAAAATCTTCATTCCCCTCTACGGTCATAAATCGAGGGAAGATTTCGAGTTTCATCAATCTCATTACGTCAAGGATTGCCAAAAGAGTATCGCCGGAAGTATACATCAAATTGGGCAGAATTTTGAGGGCGGCCTCAAAATTCAAAAATAAGAATGTCGCAATGTCTCAAAGCATGTTACGGCCTATGATTCGACCAAATCATTTACTTTGTGCATTATCTTCAAAAATAACTGCATTATTTATAAATGTTTTATCGTAATTTATATTTTCGAAAACCTCACTTTTGTAATAGCTAGAAGTTGCCCAGGGGACTCAAGCAAGGCATCATGACAAGGGCAAGGGAAAAATGAAAAATTGAAAGCACGAATCGACCTCCCCTCCCCCCACCCCATAGCTTACAATTTTTCTTTGGATGCATGCATAGTGTCAACAAAGCATACAATAGGATAGAATCTGCCAAGCCTATATAATAGGACCACTATCTCCACGTATATGGAATCTGCCAAGCCCAAACGCGTCAAGCTAAGAATCACTTTCTTTCCTCATATTCAATCATCGCTTTCTTGCATAGGGCTAAGCACTGCCCTTGTTACATTGCATGAGTCTAAGAACTGCCTCCATCATTGCATAAGGCTAAATGTTGCGTTTCTCTGCATAGGGCTAAGCACTGCCCTCATTACATCTTATGAGGCTAAGCACTACCTCTATCATTACATAAGGCTAAACGCTGCCTTTCTCTGCATAGGACTAAGCATTGTCCTCATTACATTGCATGAAGCTAAGCACTACCTCCACCATTGCATAAAGCTAAACACTGCCTTTCTCTGCATTGGTCTAAATGATGTCCTCATTACATTGCATGAGGCTAAGCACTACGTCCACCATTGCATAAGTCTAAGCATTGTCTTTCTCTGCATAGGGCTAAGCACTGTCCTCATTACATCACATGAGGCTAAGCACTGCCTCCATCATTGCATAAGGCTAAGCAATGCCTTTCTATGTATAGGGCTAAGCATTGCCCTCAATATATTACTTGAGGCTAAGCATTATCCTCATTACATTGCATGAGGCTAAGCATTGGCTCCACCATTGCATAAATCTAAGCACTGCATTTCTGTGCATAGGTTAAGCAATGTCCTCATTACATTCCATGAGGCTAAGCACTGCCTCCATCATTCTATAAGGCTAAGCACTGCCTTTCTCTACGTAGGGCTAAGAACTGCCCTCATTACATTGCATGAGGCTAAGCACTGTATTCACTATATTGCATGAGTCTAAGCATTGTCTTCATCACTTGCATAAGGCTAAGCACAGCCTTTCTCTCCATAGGGCTAAGCACTGCCTTTTTATGCATAGGGCTAAGCACTGCCCTCATTACATTGCATGAGGCTAAGAATTGCCTTCGTTGTCGCATAAGGCTAAGAACTGCCTTCCCCTGCATAGGTCTAAGCATGGCCCTCATCTCATACAAGGCTAAGTGCTTCCTTGTCTTGTTCTCGCATATGCATAAGCATCATTTGTTCCCTCTATTAAGCAATCAATATCACCGCATCCTTGCATTTCATGGGCTGAAACATCGCCACATTGTCCGAAGGTGTCAGAGTCTAAAGGCATCACCTCATAGCCCGAAGACATCATGCCATGGCCTGAGGATCTCTCGAAACTGCATATCTTTATTCAAAAGCGTTATAGTCCAGAGGCACCATCCTCATAGGTCGAGGACACCATTTCATGGCCTGCGAATCACTTATTATATGCTTCATGGCCCATGACGTCATGGTCTAAGGACATCATCCTCATCGTCTGAAAGACAACTCTCATTGTCCAAAGGGAATTTGAATCATGTTTAAATTTCCGTGATAACTATATATATTTACGTGCATCGTCTTTTAAGTTTTGCAGGTAACTTGGGATGTAACCGTTCTACAAACAGAAACAATTCTCACTCCGGTTTGCGTTCACATAGTTCACATCCTTTGATTATCTCAAATGTAATCGATGACCGGTAATTGATTATTCTTTATTCCGTAACCGGCCGAACAATTGTCTTGAACATCCATAATGCTCAACTTCACATCCATAGCCCCCACCTAAAATTATCCGCCACTTATGACACTACCCTACCCAAAGAAGATCTTTCTTTGAAACGTACGACCCTTCTTATAACAACTCCATTGGTTTCGTTCGATGTTGGATCCAGAACTACACATTGCCTGATTCTCAAAATATCAAAGATATGTAGGAAACTCAGGAACTAGGGTTTGGCCCCTTTTTTTTTTAAATACCTCATCCTCGTTCATTCGGACAAAATTAGTCATCATTTTCTATATCCGACAATTCTTTCATCATTCCCGGGTAAAGAGGGGCAGTTGTTGATACCTAATTTTGCCCTCATATTTTATAAAGTGCATCATAAACTTCAAAAATACCATTTTGCACTATTACCCAACTTATAAGGGCCATATAAGTAATTTCTACAATTTTCAAAGCTTTTAAATTAATTTCTTGCATTTTTTAATTATTCAATATTTACTGATTATTCCCCCAAATCATTTTTAGTAATTTAAACTGATTATTTATACCTACAAGTATATTTTATAATATTTTACTTCATTTTATATAATTATTTACATTTTTATACTAATTACACATTTTTGCATTAATAGCCTATACTTTAAAATTAATTGCGTCTATTATTTTATTTGAGGTCAAAAGAACTTTATTTTTTTACAATCTTCAGTTATTATTTTTAAAGTACTTATTTGTATCAATAATATTTTTTATATTTATTTAGATATTTTATTAATTTATTTTCCTTTAATTTCATTTGATTTAAAATCTGGCCCAAACTAGGCCAATTTTCGGACCATTCACCAGCCCAGACCCCCCAAACCAATGGCCCAATCACCCCAATCCAAACCAAACGACCCCTTGTGACCAACCCAGTCAGAACCCGCTGAAACAACCTGCCTTGCTTTCTTTAAAATCCTGGCAGTTGATCTCTCAAGATCAATGGCCCACGATCACCCCATCACTTTTTATTACCCAATCCCAAACCCTAATCCTCATTTCCCTCCGCCAAGCCGCTCCTAATTTCTCTCGTCCCTTCCTGCTCTCTTAAGAAACCCTAGCAGCCGCCTCGCCCCCCCTCCCCCAGTGTTCTCCGAATCCGATCAAATCATGGATCCTTTCCACAATTTACTTGACTTTTATGTGTTACCTCATTGTTACTTACATGAATATGGTATTAATTAATACTTGCCCGGTTTTGGCAAGTATCAAACCTCTGAATCAAGAGAAGACGATATTCCGTCTGCATACACTCATAACAAAGGTCGTATCGGTCCGATTCACCAAGATCTTTGCTAATTTTTTAGTTCTGTCAAACTAGGGTTTGTACTGTTTTCTCCTAATCCGATTAAAATCGATTTTTCATGTGATTATTTTCTTATTTCTGTGATTCGATTGATGTTTTCCTTTTATGATTTTGGTTAGTTCAATGCTATATAAACTCCTCCCCCATTTCCCCTAAAATGGACCTTAATCACTACGCTCTCTCACTCTCACTCTCACTCACTCGATATTGTTATGAAACTATTGATTCTTGGCCGGCTGAAAGCCAAGGCCACCAGAATTTACTTTACCAACCTCCCCAGTGTGAGCAGCACTCGGTGTTCATCTAAAGCCCTTGTGAACTCTGATGCACTGGGATTGGGGTCCTACTGTCCTCTGTTGCTACTGATCTTTGAAGTATTGCTGAAATTTGTTCTTCTCTTTTACTTTTTTTTTAAGTTCTACTGGTAAGTATCTTTGACTCTCGCAATTTCATCCCTTTGCTTGTGTTCATGCCTTGTATATCTATGCCACTTAAGCTTTAGTGAACCAATATGATACTATGTCGTCTCTACTTATGGTCCTATTGGCTTTAAAGTTGTCTAGTAGCGCTATGCTTTTCTAGCATTAGAACCTGCCTAAAATTCTAAGTTTGATGTATGCCCTTGATTTTTGTTTCTCTTAGGTCTGCTTAGCCTAATATGTTTGTGTATGCCTAAATTCTTATACCTTTTTTTGTCATAGGTTCATCTCTCTACTTGCTTCAGATTCTTTGTGATAAACTAGCTTATGCCCAGAATTTGTCCTAATATATTACCTCCTGCTGAATTATTCGTGTAAAATGTATAGTTGATCCATTAATCATGTGATTTCTAAGTGCCAATATTGCCTGAACCTGTAAACAAACATGACATGCTTTCCTACTACTTGTAAATTTCAATGTGTGCTCCCTAACTTGTTCAAACCTTATAATCTGTAGGGCTGCCTAAGGCTTCTAGAGCATAGCTCAGTGTCCAGTTACCTCCCCTACATGAAATCAACTGGTGTTAATCTAGGTGCATGCCTACCCTGTTGATCCAAGTGGCATGCCTCTTGAACTCTTCTAATATTACGATTAAAGTTCAGCATGCTAAAGTTTCCCTTGTTAACTAATTGCTTGATCATCAACCTATTTTGCTATAGTTTCCATGTTAAACATACCATGTTAAGGTTTTTCTCTACTGATTCTTCTAGCTTTGATGATCAGATCCCTTGTCTAAAATACTTTAGGCTAGTCCAGGATGGTGTCTTGTTTCGAAACTTTACTTGAAGTAGTCTGCTATCCCATGATGACTATTCCTGTTACTTTAACTTAGTTTTCTGAAAATACAAGCATGTGTGTACCTTGTGAATGCTTCATGTAATCTTATCTATACACCTTGGTGAGAATTGTTGTTACTTACAGCCTTAAGAATTGAAGTGTATGTGGAGTTCTAGTTTGCTTACTTAAAACCTTGTGCAGTCTGATTGTATGTTAGTTTGGCATCCAATTGGGTAAGTGGGGTCTTTATTTGGGTGTGGATTTGTTGTATCTTATGTGTTTTTGTACTTGGGTATGGGATTCATGACATGTTCTAATGCTTTAGGTGAGCACGAGGTTTGAGTCTGCTGTTTGTGCGAAGAATGAGGCTGCTGAAGGCCCAGAAGTGTCACTAGGTTGTTTATGTGGGCTTGTAATTATTTGTTGGGTGTGTGTAATTTAGGCATATTTGAGCATGTATTCTTTCATTTGGGCTTGTAATAACAATAGTTGGGTATTAGTGAAAGTTGTGGGGCCGAGATACTCTATCTTCGCATGAATGAGTAGAAAGCATGTCTATAGGGCTAATTGTTTATTTGCTTGCCTTGTCCCGCTTTGGGAATTATCTGTACCATGTGTAGATTTTCTTGCCTATTCACTTAGGAACATGACTTAGGTCTAATACAATGTCTTAACTTGCAAATGTTAGAAAACATGCCTATAGAAACTAAAACTAGATTTATTGATCGTTACATCTAGATACCATGCCTATAGGACCTCAATTTGATAAATCAAAATTATCGTTGTTGCTATTCCTATCATATTGTCCACCTACACAATATGCCTATAGGGGTAAATAAAGCAAGTATGTGTTCTCAGCTATTTTGCTTCCAAGATACTAATTGTTTAGAGATCAGGCATATAGGATGTTACTACTCACCTAGAAAGCATGCCTATAGGAACCAAACAATGAGTAATTCTGCGTCTTTAATAGCTTCGCGCCCAGATGCAAATCGTGTAGAGATAAAATCTATAGGGTGATGTCAGTTGCCTAGAGATCATGCCTATAGGACCTTTAATAGAATTATGTATTAAAATCAAGTGCTTTGTCATGGCAATCTGCTCAGAAATACTGCCTATAGAACTTTTGTCAACTTTCGAATCGTTCAATCACATAGATATCATTCCCATAGGTCTTGAACAATTCAATACATCCTTGACTCCAAGCCTACCTACCTATTGTTGCCTGCCTAATAATATGAATGTCACTCATAACTGTCCGTCTACTTGCCTGTGTGCATCTGTGTCTAAATGCGGAGGCCAATTTGAGCCCTTAAGTGTTGATTATGTGTAGTCTTGATTGTTTTGACAGTGCGCCTAGTTTTATCATTTTGAGCAGCCTAAGGAAGTCTAGAACTACCAAAGTATTAGGTCCAAAGCCTCCTGGGCCATAGTCATGGGACGGGTAAAGCACGCATAGGGCACGGTTTAGAATTAAACTAGAACGCTTTAGGTAAACAACTTCAAGATAGTAATTGGGCAGCTGGAGATGATAGTATGTGCCCGCTGAATAATATGAGCAACCCTTATACTTAAGGGAGTTGCGAAGTATTATTTATGTTGCACGGGGTGATCCTTTGGGTTAAACAACTTAGGACCCCCCCCCTCCCCACCCCCATAGTTACTATTTATACACATATTTGTGCGATCTTATATCAAACTAGGACATACCTTGTAATCTTCAATTATTTATGTATACCCCATTTCTTTTGCATATACAGTCTCCTTAATATTTGTTTTATCTTGTAATTGGATGTTTTAGACTCCTTGTTACAATTTGCATGATCACATAGGATAACTATAGTTCAATAATCCTCACATAGCATAAAATTTGGTCAGGACCCATAGTTGTGGACCTCGAAGAGTGCCTAACACCTTCTCTTTGAGGTAATTTGAGCCCTTACCCGATCCTTGGTAATACGGACTAGTTAAAACAGAGTTATTTGCAAATAGGTGCCCTAACGCACTTTTAGAATCATTAGGTGGCGACTTTTCTTTTTTAATACCCATTAAAAAGAGTTGTCACATGTCGAAACCTGCTTTCGCGAGAAAACGGGGCGCGACATACATTATCCAATCTTATCCAATGGCTCGAAACACCACAAATAATATTAAAACCAAGATTCAAAAATTAAAATCCTTATATAAACTTTTAAATCATCAAACTTCGTCGAACACGTCTGAATTACACTAAGTCATTCTGGATTATGCCAAACTTCACACACAAGTTCTGATCAACTAAATGAACATATCAAAAGTCCCAAAATACCAACCGGAGTCTGATAACATCAATGTCAACTCCCGGTCAAACCTATGAACTCTTCAAAACTTTAATTGCCAACTTTCGGCAAATAGAGTCAAAACCTTCTAGGAACATCCAAATTCAAATCTGAACATACACCGAGGTCCAAAATCACTATATGAACCTGTTGAACCCATCAAATCCTGATTCTGAGGTCATTTACACAAGAAACAAACTTGGTCATTTATTCCAACTTAAAGTTTCCAAAATGAGAATCACTCCTTCAAATCAATCCCGAACCTCTCGAACATCAAAACCAACCATACACGCAAGTCAAAATGCCTCATATGAAGCTACTCAAAGTATCAAACCTCCAAACGGGTTGCTAAAGCTCAACACGACCGGTCAGGTCTTTACATTATCCCCAACATAAACATATGTTCATCCTCGAACATGCCAAGTGTCGTTCCAAAGCCGTCAAATAACTGTCTAATCTCCTCATACAGACACTCATGCACCTCGACCCATATAAGTCTATTAACACACTCCCGACTAAATATTCTTCCTTCGACCTTAACCCACAAAACATAGAGCCAAATTCCAACATCCAGAATTCCCTATAAGATCTGATTCTGGTATATATTCACTACATCAACTCGCAAAAGTTGCATCAAGTCATAAATTTATCCAAGGATGTAGTCGCACGATGTGCCCCTTAACTCATATGCACATACCATATCTTCCACCCTCAATAACTACTTATTACTGAACCAGATACCGATAACATACCTCATATTACATAGAACCCTGTGCCAAGCCCTTGCAACACTGCTAATAATGAAAGAAACTTGTAGAAACTCATAACCACCCTTTAGAACAAGTTATGGAGTTCTCTCACCCGACAAGAATCATCACAAAATTCTGAGCTAACTAATGGTATCCTTATTCCAAAAACACCTTATGTAAATCCGATTGCATTAGTTCCAGGTCCAATAACCTCGTCTCACCTAGTATAAGATGCTCGGCTGATAGGCCACATCAAATAACATCTAGAATATCATACGACACGATTCATGCGTCAAATAAGCAACAGCTCGAATATGACCAATAATGGAAAAGGAAACCCAAGTACGAGAACTATCCAGCATGTGTAATAGATATAACAACAAAACAAAATGCCATGAATCTGTCCCACAAAGGAGAAGTAAAACACATGAAATAAGTACAAGGAATCATATCCAACATATCACTGTTGCGGTTTGAAACCTGATCCCATAACATCCTCGTGAGAATTCCCATCAAGCTATAAACCTCATATTCATCAAATACAAGTGTATCAACAACAAGCATGCAAAGTGAATAAATATAACTCTAGGGAGATGGATAGCATAATGCGCTACACAAAATAAAAGATAACCACAACTATGGTGCAATGAGCAAATCAACATCTCGCTCGTGTATCACCACAAGGCCTAAATAGTGCCACTACATGTGTGTGAACAATCAAGTAGTCTCTAAACCTCAAGAATATAAGAATCACCATCCCTGGCCTCTAGCTCTCCCACTTAAATGACCGATACATCACGCATACACACCTAAAAACACTCCCATAAAATCTTCTACATCGAATAGCTAACACTGAACATCAATTGTTGTCAACCATGTGATCTCTGTTGTATTAGTCAAGCATCCACACATCAATACACAATGCATCTTCTACAACACCACCATTCTCAGGCGATATAAGATAATGCTAGCATACTCTTAAACATATAAAATCTCTCACACTGTCCAGAACTCATGACCTGTCACGACCCAAAATTCACGTAGCCATGATAGCACCTAAACCAACTCACTAGGTAAGTCAAACAACAATCAACACAACTCTAATGAAAATAATAAGAAATCAATAAGTGAAATAGCTGAATTTCCATACAATAACCCAAGCATTAGTATTACAAATCATGAGGCTCTAAGATTTAGATTTACAAAGCTGGTATTAAAATAAATACATAAATATAACATCTGTTTGGATTATACATAAACAGAGTACGAATCCAAAACTACCAAGGACAAGTGGTAGCTATATCTGGAAAGCAGGTACATCTTCAATGCCAGCTTCTGTCATCCACAGCAGCTCAGCTCCAAAATTTGCACGCAAGGTGCAGAAGTGTAATATGAGTACAACTGACCCCATATACAAGTATCATAACTAACCTCGGCGGGGTATTAGAGGCCAGAATTATCAATGATACTCATTAATAACCTGTTCAGTTCATATATCTCACAAGTACACAACAGTAATATCATCATAAATCACGGATAAAGTCATCTCGGTACACATGACATAAAGTACCCAGCTTGGTATCAATTAACAATCCAACATATAGAGAAGATATGCATGATTAAATAAGTCAAGTCACACAGATTCACATATAGAGAAGATATGTACCATGTCTCATCTCCTAAGGTAAGGTAGCATATAAAGACGATATGCGTAAAGGCATGTATACACCCTGACACTAGGAAATAAAGAATAAATACATCAAAATCAGGTATACATCCAAAGAAAATTGCAAGTAGAGAAGAAATGCAATAACCAAAACACACCCCGTGCAATAACAAAAACACACACTGGCTAGTTTTCCTCATACCGTATGTACACCATCAAGAGAGAAACATTACCCTAGGGGGATGGATCCTTATCAACATGCTGCACGGAAAACACAAGTGCCATAAATATCAACTGCATGGCGTATTCATATGCTAATAATCACAACCACACGGCGTATTCACGTGCTAATAATCACAATCGCACGGCCAATTCACGTGTCAATAATCACAACCACACGGCCAATTCACGGTCCAATAATCACAATCGCATGGACAATTCATGTGCTAAAAATCACAACCGCACGGCTAATTCACGTGCTACGAGTCAAATCCATAACACATAGGAAGAAGATATACAATAATACATGTACATGAGCAATGTATATCAAATTTCATACTCGTGGACTGGTATAAGTGACATGTTAAGGTGTATGCATGTGCGAAGTGTGCTACCATAGCTCAAGTCAAGCAACTACAACACAAAAGTAGCAATTATCATGTCAATCAAGAGATTAACCTCTATGTAACCTCAAATATGGTTCAAGTGGCTCACAAAAGGGTACAAACATAAGAAACATAATAGCATGAAGCTTAGAAATCAATTCAAGGTATTTTAAAGCCTAGGTACTACCCCGAGCATGAATAAATATCATAGTACACACACATGGGCTCAACCCCACATATGTGCCCCACCTATAGCACATAGCCATCATAAATAACTCAGGCAACTAATGCCTTAACCAAGTTTAGGTAAGATACTTACCTCAAGCAAGCCAAAATAATACTTTAAGAATGCCTTCCCGTACAAATCAACCTCCAAACGGCTTGAATCTAGCCAAAGCAACTCAAAAACATCAAATAATATCATAGGAATCAAACCCAAACGATAAAGGTCGAATTTTTAATCAAATCCTCAAAGTCAACCAAAAGGTCAACCCCGAGTTCGTACCCCGGAACCCGACAAAACACACAAATACAGACAACTCGTTTGAATACAAGTCCAAATATATAATTGGTTTCCAGATACAACCTCAATTTCATGTTCAAAATCTTAAGTTCAAGTCAAATACCCCCAATTTCTTCTCTTCAAATCCTTGATTTAGATGTAATAATCCATGGAAAAATAAAATATATGATCAAAACAAAGTTAAATTACTTACCCTCAGAATTTGAGTGTTTATCTCCTCCAAAATTGCCTTATTTGTGCTCCAAGAATTCAAAAAGTGAAGAAAATGAACTCAAAATCCCAAAATTGAATGTTTTAAAGCCCTGTCAATCGTTCTTCTTCGCGATCACGGTCACCAATCTTGCGATCGAGATTCCACAAATGTCCATCACCAATCCGTGAAATACTCTCTAAACAATTTCCAGATAGCCTCTAGTTCAATAGCCATAACTTTCTGTATAAATCTCCAAATGACAAACGGTTTGATTTTCTAAAAACTAGACATAAAGGACTACAACTTTCGTTTTGGATAACCTCCAAACTCCTTATAAATTGCAAGATATAAACTCCCAAAATCAGCCCTGAGACAGCAAAAATTTCTTCTTTGCAAATGTGAAACTTCCCTCCGCGAACGCGATTCACAAGTTCAATATTGCATTTTACCCTTAGCGATCGCAGCCCAGAGCTCTGCGATCGCGATATACCCCCCTGTAGCAAAAGAAACAGCAGCTGAAAAGGGGCTAAAAATGGTCTGAAACTCACTCGAGCCACTCGGAACCCCGTCCAATCATACCAACAAGTCCATATACCTAATCCAAACTTATCCAAAGGCTCAAAATGCCACAAATAACATCAAAACCGAGAATTAAACACCAAACCTCATCATGCAACCTTCAAACTCAAGAACTTCAAATATTCACAACCAAGCGTCTGATTCATACCAAATCACTCACAATGAAACCAAACTTTGCACACAAGTTCCAAATGACATAACAGACTTATTCCAAGTCCCGGAATAACAATCTGAACCGGATAGCCACAAAGTCAACTCATGGTCAAACTTATGAAATATCTAAACCTTTAAATTGCCAACTTTCGACAAAAAGAGACAAACCATCCTAGGAACCTCTAAATACGAATCCAGATATATGCCTAAATCCAAAATCACTATATGAACCTATTGAAACCCTCAAAATACGAATTCGAGATCGTTTACTCACAAGTCAGACCTTGGTCAACTCTTAAAATTTAAAGCTTCTAAATTGAGATTTACTCTTACGAATCATCTCGAACTTTCCAAAACTCAAAATCATCCACGCACACAATTCATAATACATAACATAAAGCTACTCAAGACCTTAAACCACTAAAAACAATGCTAATGCTCAAAATGACTGGTCCGGTCATTATATGACCTTCATTCTAAAATTGAACCGCAACCTTGCCCATTCAATCCCAATATCATGCGGCTCACCACACATATCTTGTTATCATATGAAAATACGAGAATACCATTATCAACTCTGACTCACAAGTAGGATAAATACTCCATCAACCAGAATCCTTCAACGCAACTCATTTTAGAAGGAAAATCACAACACACAACCAACTTACAATAATCGTAGATGACATCAACCTCGAGTCAAGGTCAAAACCTTCATAAACTCTTCGAAACCCAAAAGGAACTGATTATTTTTATTACCATGTTGATCCAAGCCACTGCTAAACTGACCTAACTTCTTCAGATTCCCCTTTACTTGCCTTCAAGGTAACACTCCTCTTTCCCAGCACATTATGGACCTCAATCAAAATTTATGCCAAGTGATCCCAACATGAAACCACATCGTTCTAAGACCCATACTCCACTTTATTCCCTCTCATGCACTAAATAGTACCTCAAACTAAAATGCCCACTCTGAAGAGACATTTTATGAATTCGAAGTTATTTCTTCTATCCCCTTAACGCTGCATCATAGAACCAATAATGATGTAGAAATAGTCCAAGTCTCTCTCACTATCCTTTGCAAATCAAATCCTTAGTCATACACGAATTTAGAAACCCTTAAATACCAATTCTTAGATCTTGAACCCACTAGAACCCTCCTCGAGATTCACCCACTCTGACCTAGTCCAACGGCATAGCAAAACATGCCAAATGTAGAGTGCTCCATTAGCATATGAATACACCAGAAGAAGCAACCGAGTGAATCGTTTTCCTAGAACACTACATCTACATGCATCCAGCAATTTCCTTGCTCGAATTATCCTCGAAGTCATAACTAATCCACCATGACCCGTAGTCCATAATCTATATCAACACATGACCATGTGACCCAATCGTCGATGGTAAACTCCCCACTTGGCTTTAACCACAATCACATAACCAAGAACCCACAATGACTGTTCCTCCTCAGCTACCATGATCACACACGTTTACTCAACTAAATTCCTCATATGCTCATGTTGCACTAACTATGACACGTACCAAATTATCATTCCTAAATACACACTCAGCCTCATGATAGTCACACTATCTTTCTCAAGCGATCCAGACCCATAACATAGTACATGCATCCTATTGAATATAAGGTAAAACTCTTCATAGGAACCTCTTAAGAAACCATGCAATCTCTAACCTTCTTACAGGAGATAGTCCACTTGTGTAGCCTCATGTCCACATCTTTCTGTGATCTTGCCATGGGTACTTCCACTATGCAATCAATGAATCCTCTTGCTTCTATACTCATCCACAAGCTACAAGAATCTGTTTCATTCCACCAATGAACAACGAAAAGATCCATCAACACATCCAAAACTCAAGACTGTATTTCCTACCAAGATGATAATCAAGCACTCACATTTCCTTAGTAGCAAAAAACCCTCATGTTACCTCCGAACTCTCAAAATGTAACGGAGTCATCACCATAATGAAATGCACAAACTTAATCATTTGTCCGCAATGACCCAAATCACACCAAGCTTCCTCAAAGCAATTGGCTACCCTACCACCAAGTCCCTAATGATACTCTCTTACGTCCACTCCGGTATACCCATCTTCCAAAGAAAATCACTCGGTCTCTATTGCTCATAATTGACATGCTGACAATTCAACTACCGCGAGAGATGTCCAACAATGTCCTTTTTCATCCTCTGCCACTAATAATGCTGCCTCAAATTATGATCCTTCTCCATAGCACCCGGATGAATAGAACGCCACAAACTTTGAGCCTTTTCAAGGATCATATCCCTCGAACCATCAACACTGGAAACACAAATTCGACCCTGAAGTCGCAACTTACCATCATCACTAAGGACCACCTCCTTAGCAACGGCTCGTAACACCATGTCCTTAAATACAAAAAAATGGAGACCATCATATTGACGAGCCTTATTGAGCTCAAATAAGGACTCTACTAAGCTCGGAAATACCCAATCTCGCAAATATATCGGTCAAAGCCTGAACATCCATAGCCCAAATGCATCTCCTATGCTGGAACAACTGTCAAAATCCAAATCATGAATCGAATAATCCTCCTCATAAAATTTCAACTATCAAGACACATAGGTAAACACCCTGCCACTCTACACCAACACCTACAAAGATCAACATGCGAAGCATCACATTACATGTGTATAGCCCAGAACTCGTGGGCAATACCAACACTGGGTTGAAATGATTGAACACCCCTCCACAAGGCGACGATAGTAGTCTGCCCTCATAATGCAAGTATAAATATCATGCACCATATATGTAGCATCACCATGACTCGTCGGTGTGCAACTGATATCGAGGACTCAACATTGTGAATGAATGAGTAGGAAAGTAGTGAAGATATAGGCTTTAAGCCGAAATAAAGTCGCACGATAAGAAATCAAGAAAGGGAAAAGTTCCTAGAGCCCTATAGCCTCTTGAAGATAGATATAGATGTATATGTATCAATCCGTAAGACTCTACTAGGCCTGCTCATGACTCATGAGACCTATGTGAACCTGGTGCTCTAATACCAAGCTGACATAACCCAATTCCCACTATAAGTTTTGATGGCGCCCAATGTCGCACCCCATTTTCTTCTCGCAAAATCCAACTTCGACATGTGACAACTCTTTTAAAGGAGATATTAAAAGAGGAGAGTCACCACCTAACGATTTTTAAGGTGCGTTAGGGTACCTATTTGCAAATAACTCTGTTTTAACTAGTCAACTCCACCAAAGATCGGGTAAGGGCTCAAATTACCTCAAAGAGAAGGTGTTAGGCACTCCTCGAGGTCCACAAAGAGATTTTGAATAGGGAGGTACAGCTATTTTTTCATTCTAATAGAAAAGAAAGGAAAATGGGGGGTCCAAAGGTTTTTAGCCTAAAGGATCACCCCGTGAAACATAAATAATATTTCGTAACTCTCTTGAGATAGAGTGTTACTCATATTATCCAGCGGGCACAGACTATCATTTCCTGCTACCCGATTACTATGTTAAAGTGGTTACCTAAAAGCGTTCTAATTCAATTCTAAGTCGTACCCTATGCGTGCACTACCCGTCCCATACCTATGGTCCAAGAGGCTTTGGACCTCTATTTATATAGTTCTAGACCTTATATAGGCTGCTTAAAAATGCAAAACTAGGCGAAAAACAAAACACAAATTGGACATTAAATATGGCAGTTAAGGGCTCAAGTTTACCTCCACACTTAAGCGATAAATGCATGCAAGACAAACTTCATGTTAAGCAATTTAGAATTAAGAAACTTAAATCTCTATAGACATGATTTCTACGTAACTATGCACTAAAACATACAAGAGGTTTTAAAGGCTAGGCGCTGCTCATAAACAGGATTATACGATTTGCATGCTGATTAATGAAATTGCAGATTTCCGGTCATTAAGCTTGTTGTGTCTAGGTGACTCGTGCAGTAAGGAATAATGAAAAGACCATTGGGAGGATCACAGAAGTGCGTAATAAACCATATTGAGAGGTGCAGCATTGATTCTTATTAAGATGAAACAGTGATGTCCTACAGACAGGATCTCCAATGTTTAGCACTTAGAGCTGATTTTATCATTATACTCAACCCTATAGACATGATTTCTAGGTGAACAGTGCGATGTAGTAACGAATGAGATGATTATAATCCTATAGGCATAGTTTCTAGTGGACAGTATGAGATAATAGAAAATGACGTGATCAAAATCCTATAGACATAATTCCTAACGAACATACTGAAGCGGATTAAAGGAAAGTCCAGTGACATTTGTCCCTATAGGCAGATTTTCTAGTGGCACGTAGCAATAAGAATGATTACAGCATTTGGATTCATGTTTGCTAGCAAATAGTATGTGTGTGTGTGTGTGTGTGTGTGTGTGCTTACCTTGATGACATGGTTTCTACAGTGCACGTATAAATTAAACGGCACATATAGCTAGTGAATCAATGAATCCTATTGCCATGTTGTCTATCCCTTTTATACAAACATTAAGAATCAACCCCTTCCCCACCTTACTAACACCCTAATCGTTTATACAAAGTTATTACAGGCCCATTAATTAGTAAGATATAAATGTTATACAAATAATGACAATAGGCCCACAGCAGGCCCAAATGAATTACCCAGCGCTGTCTGGGCCTTTAGCAATTCTCACACAGCATACCCAGACTTCTAACAAGGAGTCGTATTCATCAACACAACCCCAGAATCCATAGAGGATCCCAAAATCAATTCATATAACCATATTGCAAAGCATTGCATCATTTAAACCAACCGACTTAGATGTACAGCAGATAATAGGAAGAAAGGGATTGAATGGGGATTAGTTTAAGTTTCAGGGAATGACTAAGGACCCAAATCCTAGTGTGTCAGAGTTCACAAGGGCCTCAAATGGACCCCGAGCAGAGCTCACACTAAGAGATCAGCAGTAAAGCCTAGATAGCCTTGGCTTTCAGCCGGCTAAGAATACGAAGTTCATAATAGCATAAGTAGCAAATGAGGAAAATGGACAATGGATGAGGGAAAGAACTGGGGGTACATTTATAACCTAAAGTAGACATATCCAAGTTGAGCATACAGAGCAACTAATCAAGAAGGCCAGTAAGTTCAGTAAGATTTCCATACATAGTGAAGTATCCCATAGACAGCCACATTTTGAAAGAATTGGGGAAGAAATAGGTTTGCATCGGTATACAGAGATTATCATGTACATATGCATTATAATAAACCAGTTAAGACCTAAAAGGTCCAAATTAATCTAAGTATGCATCCTAGTATTATAAGATAGACAAATTATTTCTCATTAGGAAGCAGGACTGCATTGAGACATGATAGGGAGCACACATTATGACAAAACCACATGTGGGATGGGTCAGGGGAGAAACAAGTTTGCAGTCACAGATGCACAATACAAACAAGTTAAAACCTAAGAGATTATGCTAAACATGCATCGTAGTGTCATGCTAATCAGTATTTAGACATGATGGGGGATGCACATTGTGACAAGCCAAATAATCACTGAAAGAACAGGATATCAGATGAACCATAGACATGCTGGGGAAAATATTAGCACAGAAGCAAGATCATAGAGAATGGTCTTAATACATTGTACATGCAAGATAAACATTGCAGAGATTCAAAGCAGGGTGAGATAGAAAGTTCATACCAAATAGCACATGTAGGGATTCTGGGATTGACACAATAGACTAATTAACTAAAGAAGATCTAAGTTATGCCATAAAACAAAATGGTTCAAACAGGGCAAGGAAAATAAGTTGAGGTAACTATTAAGATCTCAGTAAATCACTAATGGGGCATGGGGATCATGTTGAGTGACACAATAGCAGGGGAACATGTCATAATTAACACAGGAAGTTCTAGCACAAGTGTGAAGCATTCATTATAGAGATTAAGGACAGAGAAATAAGCATGTTTTAGGGAACATTCAGGCACCAATACACTGGCTTAACGAAGTTAAGAGGGTCAGATTATCAAAGTTAGACTTAGGCAATCTCAGAATTAGCAGCATTTTGAGGAAGTTAAATGTTAAAGAGACTTAGAACAAAGTAGAATTAACAGAATCGTGCACAAAAGTAATCCAGAAAACATATTAAGCCATGGATTTTAGAGGTGAGAACACATGTAAATCAAAGACACATAGGTATGAAATTGCAAAAGTCAAATGGCTTACTAGTTAAACGGACAACAATAAAGAACAAAAGATCCACAAGAACCCAGAAACCTCGATGCGTTAAAGTTCCCAAGAGCTTCGAAAGAACCCCGGGCAATGCTCGCACCAAGTGAAAGTTCGAACAGTAGACTCTCAGTGGCCTTGGCTTTCAGTCGGCCAACACAAAACACAGAACAAGATAATGAAGGAATTAACAAAGCAAAGCTTCAAATTTTAGTGGGATTATATCGATTCGGTCCCTTTCAAAGGGGAATGGGGAGGGGTTTATATAGTGACAAAAATCGAACAAGTAAACAAGGAAAACTATAAAATCAATATAAATAAGGAAATAATAACATGCAGAATCAGTAAATGTCGGATTAGAGAAAAATTAGTTAAACCCTAGTTGACAGAAATCGAAAATTAGCCGTAGCTCTTGGCTAATCGGACCCATATAGCCTTGATATAAATGTATATAGACGGAATACCGTCTAGATCTTAAAGATTGAAGACGAGTTCCACATGATTCCAGGTCTGGTACTTGCCAAAAATAGGCAAGTACTAAGTAATACCAAAATCTTGTAAGTAACACGGAAATAGAGCATATATAGAAGGCAAATTGTAAGAAGTTTCCATATTAAGGTCGGAATCAGAGATAATTGGGGGTGTGACGACTAGGGTTCATGAAGCAGAAGGGCGTGACAGAGAATAGGGGCGGCTGTCTTTAGGAAATGGGGATTAGGATTTGGGTGAGGGGATATAAGGAGAATGGGGAGTGTTGTGAGCCGTTGATCACTTTGATCAACTGCCACGCCCCAACCTCGGGGAGCACGACCGGCGCTCAACCGAGTGAGACCTTCCCTACCCGACTCATTCATGATCTGAAAAGAGGACGCGTTACCATATGCTAAATAGGGGAGGAATCAGATATACATGCATAAATATTGCTAGTCCATTTTTCATTATATACATTATGCCATAGTTAAGTTTTCAAAATACAACTTGGTCTAGTGACCACTCCGATACCCATACACGACCCACATAAACATTTACGGAGCCTCTAATGATGCAAAAGACCAACATGACAATGCCGGCAACAAGGCCCCGGCTATACCTCAAAATGTGAAAACTTCTACAAAAGAAGGACTACATGACCCCAGGAGGAAATGGGGCTCACCAAGACAGCTATGATGAGTGTGAGGGAGAGCACCACTATCTGTGATCAGTGCTATCTGTGATGGAACCACCTACATCCATTCAAAGATGTAGCGCCCCCGGCAATAGCCACGTTAGTACTGTCGAATAGTACTAGTATGTAAGGCAAACACCAATCTTAGTAGAATGAACAATGAAACAAAGAGAAGGCAGTCATAATAATCAATAAGTGCTTCACAAAAATACAAAGAACACCAAGTATGGATCGCATAGTTTCTGATTCAATCTTTCCATCTTGTTAGGTTAATAATCATTAGTGCCAAATGCCACAACTCACAATGCCACAACTCACAATGCCACCATGTTTTTACACGGAGTCCGGTTTCAACCCGACCGGCTAAGCCATCTCAAGTGAGACATATCTATATCCACAACGTAAATCAATAATTCCAACACAAATGCCACCATGTGTACAGCATGGCATCCGATTTCGGCCCGATCGGCTAAGCCATATCACTTGAGACATAACCTCTTTCAATTGTTCACTCAATTCACATTTCTTTCCCATCTTTTATTACATGGCACAAACAGCCTTATTTATTAAGTAGTTCTTGGCACTTGGGAACATTTTATAATTCAAGTCTTTCCCTTTTTATTCGTTCAAATAACATCATAATTCATGTCGATAAGTACCATCAAATAAGGCATTTCACACATAAGGGAAGGAGCTTGGAAAATCATAATTACGTTCTCAAATAGCATGATGACATGGTAACCATCTAAAACAATTAGGGAACATGAATCATTCAATCCAACACACTAAGGCAAACAATTCAAGTATGATTCAAGTTGGAACTTACACCAATTATCTGGACACTAGGAGTTTGATTCTAAGAAGAAGAGAGTTAGCCATACATACCTCAATTACGCTTCTTTAGATTCTACAATTATCCGGAACCCTTAGCAACCTCAATCTATTTTAGCAATATACAAATTGAACCCAGAATTAGGAAAACGTTCATGGTTCTAGCTCACTTGTTTTCCACACTCTTTATCACACATGCATGCAAGATAAACCACCCTCATACCCATGAGGATATCACACCAGTACCCCATTATAGCTATGTTTGAAATTAAGAGCTGGGGTGATGAAGTCTTACCTTTTTGGATGAAGAATTTGGTGCTCTACTTGAATATTTCCAAAGCTTTAAGTGATGATTGAAGATCAATTTGATGAAAACTTAGGCACTCCCTCTTGAACCCTCTCTCTCTCACTCTAGAAATATCAGAAAATAAGCTCAAAATAGACTAAAGGGGGTTTTAACAGAATGGGGGTCAGGTTTTAAATTAAGAAAAAGGGTGCCACGACACAGGTCTGCGGTCGCATCCCCAATCCCCAAGCCTCATGAAAATAGGATACTTTGCTTAGTCTCATGCAAGGAAAGGCAATGCTTAGCCTTATGCAATTAGGAAGGCAACGCTTAGCCTCATACAAATAGGAGATGATGCTTAGTCTCATGCAGGGAAAGGCAATGTTTAGCCTTATGCAAGAAAAACGATGAGTGATAGTGAGAAAGTAAAGTATTTCTTAGCTGGAAGTGTTTGCATTTGGTAACTTGTCGTCATAAAGGTAGTGATTCTATGTATCTGCAGGTATTGTTTTCTTATCGTGCTTGCATCCAAAGAAAAATTGTGAGTTTTGTGGGGGAAGGTTGGTTTGCGCTTTTATCTTCTATTTTGCCTATGCTCCTATCTTGAGGTCATGTTTGAGTTACCTTGGGTAGCATCTGGCTGTCATAAAAATAAAGTTTTCGAAAAATATGCATGCATTTGATAAATATAGTTATTTGAAATGTAGTAGTATGCAATTTCAAATAATTTAGATGAACCGGTGATTGTGACATATTTTAGAGACATTGCGAGCTCCTTGCTTTAGAATTTTGAGGGTTCCCCTCAAAATTCTGCCCCATTTTAAATGCAATACTTTGGTTGTCCCATGTATGACGATGTCGGCTGAACTTGCTTTAGAATTTTGAGGGTCCTCCTCAGAATTCTGCCCCAGTTTTCTGATCATGGCAAAATGAAGATTTTATTAAGATGTGACCGAACCCACAGGGCTGCCTACGTATCCCCTCTTAAACGGGAATCAGGTCAAGCATAATTTAGTTACATCAGATAAAGAAATGTAAACAATCCTAAACATAGTATCTCTTGACTGCGTCTGGGTTGAAATGATTGAATACCCCTCCACAAGGCAACGATAGTAGTCTGCCCTCATAATGCAAGTATAAATATCATGCACCATATATGTAGCATCACCATGACTCGTCGGTGTGCAACTGATATCGAGGACTCAACATTATGAATGAATGAGTAGGAAAGTAGTGAAGATATAGGCTTTAAGCCGAAATAAAGTCGCACGATAAGAAATCAAGAAAGGGAAAAGTTCCTAGAGCCCTATAGCCTCTTGAAGATAGATATAGATGTATATGTATCAATCCGTAAGACTCTACTAGGCCTGCTCATGACTCATGAGACCTATGTGAACCTGGTGCTCTAATACCAAGCTGACATAACCCAATTCCCACTATAAGTTTTGATGGCGCCCAATGTTGCACCCCATTTTCTTCTCGCAAAATCCGGCTTCGACATGTGACAACTCTTTTAAAGGAGGTATTAAAAGAGGAGAGTCACCACCTAACGATTTTTAAGGTGTGTTAGGGTACCTATTTGCAAATAACTCTGTTTTAACTAGTCAACTCCACCAAAGATCGGGTAAGGGCTCAAATTACCTCAAAGAGAAGGTGTTACGCACTCCTCGAGGTCCACAAAGAGATTTTGAATAGGGAGGTATAGCTATTTTTTCATTCTAATAGAAAAGAAAGGAAAATGGGGGGTCCAAAGGTTTTTAGCCTAAAGGATCACCCCGTGCAACATAAATAATATTTCGTAACTCTCTTGAGATAGAGTGTTACTCATATTATCCAGCGGGCACAGACTATCATTTCCTGCTACCCGATTACTATGTTAAAGTGGTTACCTAAAAGCGTTCTAATTCAATTCTAAGTCGTACCCTATGCGTGCACTACCCGTCCCATACCTATGGTCCAAGAGGCTTTGGACCTCTATTTATATAGTTCTAGACCTTATATAGGCTGCTTAAAAATACAAAACTAGGCAAAAAACAAAACACAAATTGGACTTTAAATATGGCAGTTAAGGGCTCAAGTTTACCTCCACACTTAAGCGATAAATGCATGCAAGACAAACTTCATGTTAAGCAATTTAGAATTAAGAAACTTAAATCTCTATAGACATGATTTCTACGTGACTATGCACTAAAACATACAAGAGGTTTTAAAGGCTAGGCGCTGCTCATAAACAGGATTATACGATTTGCATGCTGATTAATGAAATTGCAGATTTCCGATCATTAAGCTTGTTGTGTCTAGGTGACTCGTGCAGTAAGGAATAATGAAAAGACCATTGGGAGGATCACAGAAGTGCGTAATAAACCATATTGAGAGGTGCAGCATTGATTCTTATTAAGATGAAACAGTGATGTCCTACAGACAGGATCTCCAATGTTTAGCACTTAGAGCTGATTTTATCATTATACTCAACCCTATAGACATGATTTCTAGGTGAACAGTGCGATGTAGTAACGAATGAGATGATTATAATCCTATAGGCATAGTTTCTAGTGGACAGTATGAGATAATAGAAAATGACGTGATCAAAATCCTATAGACATAATTCCTAACGAACATACTGAAGCGGATTAAAGGAAAGTCCAGTGACATTTGTTCCTATAGGCAGATTTTCTAGTGGCACGTAGCAATAAGAATGATTACAGCATTTGGATTCATGTTTGCTAGCAAATAGTATGTGTGTGTGTGTGTGTGTGTGCTTACCTTGATGACATGATTTCTACAGTGCACGTATAAATTAAACGGCACATATTGCTAGTGAATCAATGAATCCTATTGCCATGTTGTCTATCCCTTTTATACAAACATTAAGAATCAACCCCTTCCCCACCTTACTAACACCCTAATCGTTTATACAAAGTTATTACAGGCCCATTAATGAGTAAGATATAAATGTTATACAAATAATGACAATAGGCCCACAGCAGGCCCAAATGAATTACTCAGCGCTGTCTGGGCCTTTAGCAATTCTCACACAGCATACCCAGACTTCTAACAAGGAGTCGTATTCATCAACACAACCCCAGAATCCATAGAGGATCCCAAAATCAATTCATATAACCATATTGCAAAGCATTGCATCATTTAAACCGACCGACTTAGATGTACAACAGATAATAGGAAGAAAGGGATTGAATGGGGATTAGTTTAAGTTTCAGGGAATGACTAAGGACCCAAATCCTAGTGTGTCAGAGTTCACAAGGGCCTCAAATGGACCCCGAGCAGAGCTCACACTAAGAGGTCAGCAGTAAAGCCTAGATAGCCTTGGCTTTCAGCCGGCTAAGAATAAGAAGTTCATAATAGCATAAGTAGCAAATGAGGAAAATGGACAATGGATGAGGGAAAGAACTGGGGGTACATTTATAACCTAAAGTAGACATATCCAAGTTGAGCATACAGAGCAACTAATCAAGAAGGCCAGTAAGTTCAGTAAGATTTCCATACATAGTGAAGTATCCCATAGACAGCCACATTTTGAAAGAATTGGGGAAGAAACAGGTTTGCATCGGTATACAGAGATTATCATGTACATATGCATTATAATAAACTAGTTAAGACCTAAAAGGTCCAAATTAATCTAAGTATGCATCCTAGTATTATAAGATAGACAAATTATTTCTCATTAGGAAGCAGGACTGCATTGAGACATGATAGGGAGCACACATTATGACAAAACCACATGTGGGATGGGTCAGGGGAGAAACAAGTTTGCAGTCACAGATGCACAATACAAACAAGTTAAAACCTAAGAGATTATGCTAAACATACATCGTAGTGTCATGCTAATCAGTATTTAGACATGATGGGGGATGCACATTGTGACAAGCCAAATAATCACTGAAAGAACAGGATATCAGATGAACCATAGACATGCTGGGGAAAATATTAGCACAGAAGCAAGATCATAGAGAATGGTCTTAATACATTGTACATGCAAGATAAACATTGCAGAGATTCAAAGCAGGGTGAGATAGAAAGTTCATACCAAATAGCACATGTAGGGATTCTGGGATTGACACAATAGACTAATTAACTAAAGAAGATCTAAGTTATGCCATAAAACAAAATGGTTCAAACAGGGCAAGGAAAATAAGTTGAGGTAACTATTAAGATCTCAGTAAATCACTAATGGGGCATGGGGATCATGTTGAGTGATACAATAGCAGGGGAACATGTCATAATTAACACAGGAAGTTCTAGCACAAGTGTGAAGCATTCATTATAGAGATTAAGGACAGAGAAATAAGCATGTTTTAGGGAACATTCAGGCACCAATACACTGGCTAAACGAAGTTAAGAGGGTCAGATTATCAAAGTTAGACTTAGGCAATCTCAGAATTAGCAGCATTTTGAGGAAGTTAAATGTTAAAGAGACTTAGAACAAAGTAGAATTAACAGAATCGTGCACAAAAGTAATCCAGAAAACATATTAAGCCATGGATTTTAGAGGTGAGAACACATGTAAATCAAAGACACATAGGTATGAAATTGCAAAAGTCAAATGGCTTACTAGTTAAACGGACAACAATAAAGAACAAAAGATCCACAAGAACCCAGAAACCTCGATGCGTTAAAGTTCCCAAGAGCTTCGAAAGAACCCCGGGCAATGCTCGCACCAAGTGAAAGTTCGAACAGTAGACTCTCAGTGGCCTTGGCTTTCAGTCGGCCAACACAAAACACAGAACAAGATAATGAAGGAATTAACAAAGCAAAGCTTCAAATTTTAGTGGGATTATATCGATTCGGTCCCTTTCAAAGGGGAATGGGGAGGTGTTTATATAGCGACAAAAATCGAACAAGTAAACAAGGAAAACTATAAAATCAATATAAATAAGGAAATAATAACATGCAGAATCAGTAAATGTCGGATTAGAGAAAAATTAGTTAAACCCTAGTTGACAGAAATCGAAAATTAGCCGTAGCTCTTGGCTAATCGGACCCATATAGCCTTGATATAAATGTATATAGACGGAATACCGTCTAGATCTTAAAGATTGAAGACGAGTTCCATATGATTCCAGGTCTGGTACTTGCCAAAAATAGGCAAGTACTAAGTAATATCAAAATCTTGTAAGTAACACGGAAATAGAGCATATATAGAAGGCAAATTGTAAGAAGTTTCCATATTAAGGTCGGAATCAGAGATAATTGGGGGTGTGACGACTAGGGTTCATGAAGCAGAAGGGCGTGACAGAGAATAGGGGCGGCTGTCTTTAGGAAATGGGGATTAGGATTTGGGTGAGGGGATATAAGGAGAATGGGGAGGAGTGTTGTGAGTCGTTGATCACTTTGATCAACTGCCATGCCCCAACCTCGGGGAGCACGACCGGCGCTCAACCGAGTGAGACCTTCCCTACCTGACTCATTCATGATCTGAAAAGAGGACGCGTTACCATATGCTAAATAGGGGAGGAATCAGATATACATGCATAAATATTGCTAGTCCATTTTTCATTATATACATTATGCCATAGTTAAGTTTTCAAAATACAACTTGGTCTAGTGACCACTCCGATACCCATACACGACCCACA
This sequence comes from Nicotiana tomentosiformis, assembly GCF_000390325.3. NCBI lineage: Eukaryota > Viridiplantae > Streptophyta > Magnoliopsida > Solanales > Solanaceae > Nicotiana > Nicotiana tomentosiformis. The sequence continues at coordinate 90,451,977 of NC_090818.1, forward strand.
TAAACGTTTACGGAGCCTCTAATGATGCAAAAGACCAACATGACAATGCCGGCAACAAGGCCCCGGCTATACCTCAAAATGTGAAAACTTCTACAAAAGAAGGACTATATGACCCCAGGAGGAAATGGGGCTCACCAAGACAGCTATGATGAGTGTGAGGGAGAGCACCACTATCTGTGATCAGTGCTATCTGTGATGGAACCACCTACATCCATTCAAAGATGTAGCGCCCCCGGCAATAGCCACGTTAGTACTGTCGAATAGTACTAGTATGTAAGGCAAACACCAATCTTAGTAGAATGAACAATGAAACAAAGAGAAGGCAGTCATAATAATCAATAAGTGCTTCACAAAAATACAAAGAACACCAAGTATGGATCGCATAGTTTCCGATTCAATCTTTCCATCTTGTTAGGTTAATAATCATTAGTGCCAAATGCCACAACTCACAATGCCACCATGTTTTTACACGGAGTCCGATTTCGACCCGACCGGCTAAGCCATCTCAAGTGAGACATATCTATATCCACAACGTAAATCAATAATTCCAACACAAATGCCACCATGTGTACAGCATGGCGTCCGATCTTGGCCCGATCGGCTAAGCCATATCACTTGAGACATAACCTCTTTCAATTGTTCACTCAATTCACATTTCTTTCCCATCTTTTATTACATGGCACAAACAGCCTTATTTATTAAGTAGTTCTTGGCACTTGGGAACATTTTATAATTCAAGTCTTTCCCTTTTTATTCGTTCAAATAACATCATAATTCATGTCGATAAGTACCATCAAATAAGGCATTTCACACATAAGGGAAGGAGCTTGGAAAATCATAATTACGTTCTCAAATAGCATGATGACATGGTAACCATCTAAAACAATTAGGGAACATGAATCGTTCAATCCAACACACTAAGGCAAACAATTCTAGTATGATTCAAGTTGGAACTTACACCAATTATCTGGACACTAGGAGTTTGATTCTAAGAAGAAGAGAGTTAGCCATACATACCTCAATTACGCTTCTTTAGATTCTACAATTATCCGGAACCCTTAGCAACCTCAATCTATTTTAGCAATATACAAATTGAACCCAGAATTAGGAAAACGTTCATGGTTCTAGCTCACTTGTTTTCCACACTCTTTATCACACATGCATGCAAGATAAACCACTCTCATACCCATGAGGGTATCACACCAGTACCCCATTATAGCTATGTTTGAAATTAAGAGCTGGGGTGATGAAGTCTTACCTTTTTGGATGAAGAATTTGGTGCTCTACTTGAATATTTCCAAAGCTTTAAGTGATGATTCAAGATCAATTTGATGAAAACTTAGGCACTCCCTCTTGAACCCTCTCTCTCTCACTCTAGAAATATCAGAAAATGAGCTCAGATTAGACTAAAGGGGGTTTTAACAGAATGGGGGTCAGGTTTTAAATTAAGAAAAAGGGTGCCATGACACAGGTCTGCGGTCGCATCCCCAATCCCCAAGCCTCATGAAAATAGGATACACTGCTTAGTCTCATGCAAGGAAAGGCAATGCTTAGCCTTATGCAATTAGGAAGGCAACGCTTAGCCTCATACAAATAGGAGACGATGCTTAGTCTCATGCAGGGAAAGGCAATGTTTAGCCTTATGCAAGAAAAACGATGAGTGATAGTGAGAAAGTAAAGTATTTCTTAGCTGGAAGTGTTTGCATTTGGTAACTTGTCGTCATAAAGGTAGTGATTCTATGTATCTGCAGGTATTGCTGTCTTATCGTGCTTGCATCCAAAGAAAAATCGTGAGTTTTGTGGGGGAAGGTTGGTTTGCGCTTTTATCTTCTATTTTGCCTATGCTCCTATCTTGAGGTCATGTTTGAATTACCTTGGGTAGCATCTGGCTATCATAAAAATAAAGTTTTCGAAAAATATGCATGCATTTGATAAATATAGTTATTTGAAATGTAGTAGTATGCAATTTTAAATAATTTAGATGAACCGGTGATTGTGACATATTTTAGAGACATTGCGACCTCCTTGCTTTAGAATTTTGAGGGTTCCCCTCAAAATTCTGCCCCATTTTAAATGCAATACTTTGGTTGTCCCATGTATGACGATGTCGGCTGAACTTGCTTTAGAATTTTGAGGGTCCTCCTCAGAATTCTGCCCCAGTTTTCTGATCATGGCAAAATGAAGATTTTATTAAGATGTGACCGAACCCACAGGGCTGCCTACGTATCCCCTCTTAAACGGGAATCAGGTCAAGCATAATTTAGTTACATCAGATAAAGAAATGTAAACAATCCTAAACATAGTATCTCTTGACTGCGTCTGGGTTGAAGGTTTCGGCCAAATTTCTCCGTCCATTTCTGCAAGTATAAGTGCTCCTCCTGTTAGTACTCTGTGAACCATGTAGGGCCCTTGCCGATTGGGTGAAAATTTCCCTTTTGGCTTCATCTTGATGCAGGAAGATCCGCTTTAGCACCAACTGCCCTGGTGTGAATTGTCTAGGCCTGACCCTTTCTTCCCGTCTCATCGTGTTGTCCCAAGACACAGCCGAAAGCCCCATCTAGTACAGATAAATAGAGTAGCAGAGGTCTCCCAGGTTCCGGTGGGACCAGAACAGGTGGTTTGGATAAATATTCCTTAATCTTGTCAAAGGCTTTCTGGCACTCTTCAGTCCAACTTGTTGCAGCGTCTTTCTTCAACATTTTGAAAATCGGTTCACAGATCACAGTTGATTATGCTATGAAGCGGCTGATGTAATTGAGACGCCCTAAGAAACTCATCACATCTTTCTTGTTCCTTGGAGATGGCAAATCTTGGATAGCCTTGACCTTTGATGGGTCTAGCTCAATTCCTCGGTGGCTGACGATGAACCCTAGCAGTTTTCCAGCATGGACTCCGAAGGCACACTTTGTAGGGTTCAGTTTCAGGTTGTACCTTCGAAGTCGATCAAAACATTTCCTCAAATCCATTATGTGATCTGCACCCTTTTTAGATTTGATGATGACGTTGTCCACGTACACCTCTATCTCCTTGTGTATCATGTTGTGGAAAATGGTTGTCATGACCCTCATATAAGTGGCTCCAGCATTCTTTAGGCCAAACGACATCATTTTGTAACAATATACTCCCCATGGTGTAATAAAGGCTGTCTTTTCGGCATCCTCTTGATCCATCCAGATCTGATGATATCTCACGAAGCAATCCACAAAGGATTGAAGTTCATGCTTGGCACAATTGTCAATCACTATGTGTATATTGGGCAAAGTGAAATCATCTTTGGGACTTGCTCTGTTTAAATTCCGATAGTCGACACACACTCTGACCTTCCCATCTTTCTTTGGAACCGACACAATGTTAGCCAACCAGGTCGGATATTCAACCATTCTGAGAACCTTGGCTTTGATTTACTTGGTGACTTCCTATTTTATTTTCAAACTCATATCCGGCTTGAATTTTCTGAGCTTTTGTTTCACTGGTGGACACATGGGATCGGTGGGTAACTTGTGAGCCACTATAGATGTGCTCAGACCAGTCATATCATCGTAAGACCATGCAAAGATGTCTTCATACTCCTTCAGGAACTGGATGTACTCTTCCTTCTCTGACGGTGATAGGTGAATGCTTACACGCGTTTCCTTGACTATTTCGGAGTCTCCCAAATTAACTGTTTCAGTCTCATCCAAATTAGACTTAGGCTTGTTTTCAAAATTTTCCACTTCTCTGACAATTTCCTCAGGTATTACATCCTCTTCCAGATCCTCTGAATCACTATCCTTATATTGCGTTGTCTCATTACATGTCACAGTCGCAGGTTCGTCGGGATAGGTAATAATAATGTTGTAGAGAAAAAATATAAAGAATAATAATAAATACTAAAACTGACAATGCATTAGATAAATCTTGAAAATGTCAAACAAGTACGGCTCGATGACTCGAGCAATTATTTCAAAACAAAATATGCTTAAAACAAAATACTGAAAATGTCTTAGATGCTCATAAAATTACTTTCAAAAATAAATGATGCTAATTACGAGACTACCCAAGAACTCGACGGGCCTTTGATGGTGCAGCAGTCCAATTCTTGAGAACAGCTCCCTTCTCCACGGTCTGAATAATAAGGTCTTCCTCCTCCTCCTCAACTATCGCACTGCAATCCATGTCTTCATTATCCAGAAATAAATTCCTTATGCCAACTAAAACTTCATCTTCTTCGGACCCCCATATCATGTGAGCTTGATGAAATGACTGGTGCAAATGTGGTACTGGTTGTTCTAGAGGGTAATAAGGACCACGCCATGGTGGCGACCAATTCTGACACTCTTGCCAGGTGTATTCATACCCAAGCCCGAAAGTTGTGCCATGACGCTTTAGATGTACCGGTTTGGTGATCCCCTAGAGATTCTTACCGAGACCCTTGTCGGGTTCATACCCTGTCCATGATAGTATTCTTTCTATCTTACTACTCCACCATTTGTCTTTCTTAATTGTGTTGACGCGCTTGATGTGATGGTATGTTTCTCCACCCAACTTCCTTCTATTCTCGACGATCGGAACAGTCTGATTGGTATAAATGGGATTACTTTCGTCTCCATGGATGATCACTTCCTGATGGTTCCACTCAAACTTCACGACCTGATGTAGAGTAGAAGCTACGGTGCCAGTGGCATGTATCCAAGGTCGTCCCAATAATAGGTTGTAGGTAGCAGATATGTCTAACACTTGAAACTCAACATCAAACCAGGTTGGGCCCATATGTAGGCTGAGGTTGGTCGCCCCAATTGTGGCCCTTTGAGACCCATCAAATGCTTTCAAATTCATACTTCCTACTCGTATCTCATGCAGGCCTTTACCCAATCTTTTCAGAGTAGTTAGTGGACATATGTTGAGACTCGAACCCCCATCTATCAGGACTCTAGCAATGAATTTGTCCTCAAACTGCATTGTGATATGCAGTGCCCTGTTGTGACTTAGTCCTTCTGGTGGCAGCTCGTCTTCATGAAAAGTGATCTTCTGGCTTTCCAACACTTGCCCTACCATGTTGGCCATTTCTCCACTAGTGATGTTATTGGGTACATAGGCTTCATTCAACATCTTTATCAGGGCATTCCTATGCGCCTCGGAGTTTTGCAGCAGTGATAAAATGGATATTTGAGCAAGGGTTTTGTTCAGATGATTAACCACAGAATATTCTCTTGCTTGCATCTTTCTCCAAAGGTCATCCGGGCCAAACTCAATGACAAGCGGTTTAGATGTAGCTTCTTTGCTCGTTCCTCCCAAATGCTCGGGTGTATAAACCCTACCGGTTCTGGTCATGCCTTGCGCTGCACCTGTTTCTTCCATTTTTGCTTTTCCTTTCCTTCTTGCTTCCGCAACATAATCCCATGGTATAGCATTAGACTTATAAGACGACGTAGATGCTACCATCACGGTGAAGGGCGTTGTTACTTCAACCTCAAACGGAGTTGGTGCAGCTACCTCAACTTCAATTGGTGCCTGAGTTTGTACCACGATAGGTGTGAGAGTGACTGGAGATGTTTTAGGATTATCCCCTTCTCGAATGAGTCAAATTGACCCTTCCGAGTCCTATTCTTCATCGGTCTCTATCACGTTTACCCCTTCACCCCTTTGATCCGGGAGAGGATTGTTACGGACATTGGGTGCAGCCTCATTTGCCTGTATGACTTTGGTGTCAATTAATGTCTGAATATTATCCTTCAAAGTACGACACTCATCAATAGTATGACCCTTCATACCTGAGTGATAGGCATATATCTTATTTGGGTTAATCCACTGGGAAGAGTTTTCCATAGCAACAGCGAGAATAAAAGTGACATAACCGGTAGCCTTTAGCCTCTCGTATAGTTGGTCTATAAGTTCAGCAATTGGAGTGTATTGTCTGGATGGTCTGCGGTCGAAATTTGGTCTTGGATTTTGGTGGGCTGGTGGTGAGTGATAGTATGTTGGTTGGGTGTTATAGGTATGGTATGTGGCGTCAGGTTGTTGGTAGAGGTGAAGGCTGATATGTGGGTGGAGGTGCTTGGTATGCGAGAGGAGAATTTGGACCTTGGGCTACCATTACTGCACCCACTTCTTTCTTCTAGGATATACCTCCTAACTGCAAAGCTTTATTTGTGGCTTGGAGTGCTTCAAAGTTTTTCACCATTCCGCTTTTGATCCCTTCTTCTATTCTTTCTCCTAACTTGATGATGTCAGAAAATTTATGGTTTTCAATAACCATCAATCTTTCGTAGTAATGCGGGTCCTTAGCTCTGATGAAGAACTTATTCATCTGTTCCTCTTCAAGTGTCGGCCTTACTTTTGCGGCTTCAAACCTCTACCGAGTAGCATACTCGCAAAAAGTTTCCGTTGGTTTCTTTTTTAGATTCTGAATGTAGAAAATGTCTGGTGCATTTTTTGTGTTAAACCTGAACCGATCCATTAAATCTGATGCCATGCTCACCCAATTAACCCACTTCTTTGGTTTCTGACTGATGTACCAAGACAAGGCGTCTCCGGTGAGGCTCCTCAGGAACATCTTCATACGGATTCGTTCATCCTTGCCAACCCCTACAAGTTTGTCACAATACGTTCTCAAATGCACTTTCGGATCACCAGTTCCATCGAACATTTTGAACTTAGGAGGTTTGTAACCCTCTAGCAGTTCTACGTCTAGCTGAATACACAAATCCTCATGATTCAAACCCTCAATGCCTTTGCCACCTTCGACACTTTGAACTCTTCCAGTAAGCTTCTTGAGTTCTTCTACCATGTTCTTGATAAGCAGGTCCTTCTCGGCGGATTCAGGTATATACAGGGTCTGTTGTGGGGTATGGGGTAAAGTTTCCACATATATGGGATTGATTTGATGGACTCCGGGAATCTGGGCGTAATGGTGGTCATCGGTAGAGTTTTGTGGATCAGGAGTAGGCTGTGGTGCATTCTTAAGGGTGTGGTATATGGTTGTTTATGGGTATTGAGTTGGATGGTGATGGTTTTGTTTAGGAGTAGGTACCGGTGGAGGGTTGTGGTTCTGAGGAGGTGTGGCATATTGATGTGGTGTGGGAGGATTTGGTGGTGGGTTTTGATTCTGCGTGTTTTGGGGAGGTGTCGGGTTTTAGGCATTTGTGTTTTGTTGGTTGATATCAGGGACGTTTAGGGTGAGGGAAAGGTTTGCCAAGTTCCGAACCTACTCAAGTTCCCCTTGTAGCTCTAATATTTTTTGTTCCATACGTAGGACCAATTTATTTTGTGCTGGAGTACTCCGACCGTCCGATGTTTGAATGTTCTCTGCATTGTCCTTTCTGATACCGCTTAAATCGTCCATTTTTCCTTTCCCTTTGCTTTTGCCTTTAGGATCACTTGATGGAGGAGGAGGTGGAGGACCTCTGGATCTAGTATGATATGCGGATGATGCCAGTATGCACGAACCAACCTTGGAGAATGGGAATAATCAAAAGAAAGAAGAACAAAAGGTAACCAAGTCAGTAAGGGATATTGAAAGAATGCTTGCAATATTGAACATGCTCTGCCAAATCATGTAATAGAATCGCGTCCTACTTTGGGGGACCTCGTTGTGCCCGAGGTAGGCCTAAGCGACACATAAACTTGGAGAAAATTGATGCCAATAATTGTGTCATTTCATTAATGCGAAAATGAATCAAATCCTTACTAAAACGACAATAACAAGAAAGTTACTAATGGCATTTGCCTTATTACATTCGAAATCTAAAACTAAGCTAAAAAGCAGTAAAGAAAATTATTTCCTAATCTACTTGGTCCCAGAAGGACCTTCCCCATGCTTGGCTCTCTTGACTCCATCAATCAGATTCCCCAGGTCGCGCATATCCAACAACAGGTAAGCCTTTGCTAGATTCCCCCCTTCATTGCCATCCATGTTCTGACAATCTGAAAGCCTCTTTCTCATCTTTCCATCAAGCTCCATCAACCCTTGCTCCAAATATTCTAATCTTTCTGTTGATTTAGTGGCGGTTTCCCTCCATTCGTTGATTGCTTCCATATCCACTTTGTGTTGTTCCAAATGCCTAGCTTCATACTCGAAAGCCCTCTTGCGCAGTATCCTATACTTGACTTGTGCTTCAGCAGTGTCATCTATAACCCTATTTTTCAGATTAATTCCTCACTTGACATCCCCCGCTATATCATCTACCAACCATGATGGGTAGAAGTTCACATGGCTGGCATGAAACATGTCTAGCTCGATGGTATCTTTCTCCACAATGACCTTTTGATTCCACATATGTTGTGCCTCGCACTTGAACGGAATGATGTTCCCTTTAAAATCTACTTTGTATTGGACCATGTTGGAAACCCGAGGTATAATATGTTTTCTTCCCGCTTGCCTCATTACCCTTATAGGAGTATAAGGATAGATCCCTCTTAACCCGATCAACACTAGATGAGTAGTTTCTCTTGATCTGATGATGAACTCACTGCTAGGGAACCATTCAAACATCCAATATACCTTTTTGTCAGTCAGATTGCTGAAGAAACGCACCCAGCTCACAGTACTTCCAGGTTGCGCAAACCTATCTGGGATAAATGTCATTCTTTTTGGATGATAGTAAGCTATGTAGTCATTCAATGGTCATCGCAGAAGCTCTTGGCGATATTCACCTCTCTGGAAATGTTCTAATAACCAAACCTGCAGCAACAGATTACAGCCCTCGAAGTGTCCATACCCCTGCTTGCATCGATCTAAAGCGCGATACATTTCGGTCAAGATCATGGGGATGATAGTGTAAGTTTGTCCCTCGATTCCTTCCATTAGAGTCCTAGAGACCATGGCTAAACGAGTGTGGATCCTTCCCCCTTTCATCGGAAATATCAGCGATCCCAAGAAACAGACAATGAACATAAAAACTCGGCGGTGCATCCAACCTAAGGAAGTGATGGCAAGTTCATCATGATGAAGGCGATATGACATGATATGCCCATAACGTTCGTAAAGGAATTCAAATGGGATGTATGACACCTTCAAACAAAGCAACTCATCATTTTTCTTGAAACCCAGCATTTTCAGAAAACCGCAAGGGGTGCAATTTTTTGGCACTAATAACCCTGGACTATCCCACGGCAGCTTAGCAAAACCTCTTATTTCCTCTAAGAGAGGAGTCATTTCTATGCTACCGAAGCGGAAGATAGCTCTTTTCTCATCCCAAAACATAGTGGCGGCCTCAATCAATGCCCTATTTGGCCGAATATCCAATAAGGAAGGTAAATTACTAAGGACCCTTTTCACTTGATTCTTGTCACTAGGTGAAAGGTTCTTCCACCAATAAAGCAGCAAAGGTGGGATGTTTTGGACCATGCCAAACCTGGGGACTTCGTGCTTCATTTTCTGCAAACAAATAGAGTTAGCCCTTTCCCCTTCCAGATTTGACTATTTACACACTAATAATCAACATATTGGCCTATTTTCTCCAAGTAATGCACATAATGTGACGGTGTCCATTGAGATTGTGGAAATCCCGTCGAACTTTGGACAAGGCTTATCTTAGCGGGCTATCACGTTAGCAATGTTCTAACCCGTACTAGGTTTAACATGATGTATGTACCTATAATGTTGGAGTGAGGTTTCTAGAATGGCCTAGACTGGTACTCCCAAGTGGACAACTTGAGAGGGAAAGGCACGAGACCGTCGACTGCACCGTTGATCGACTAGTCTACCGCAAATAAGTCTTTCCGCTTTAAAAGGGTAATTTTGAAAGAGCGCGGACACTCATCAAGCGCCGCTATATTGATAATTGGCACGAGTGGAGTATGATGTGAAGCATGCTTTATGCAGAGATAATAACACATTGCCAAGTATTTGCATGATAAATATGTAAAAAGAGGTAAATATAGTAATAAGGTAAAACATGAAAAACATAAAAGAAAGATAAAGGAAGAAGTTAGTCCGTGGAATATATGCGAGAATGTAATAAAGCAAACAAGGGAGTAGGGAAGGGAGAGACATGATGTAGCAATCTTTAAACAAATGAAGAGCAGTTTAGAGCAAATAAAGGTGAATAGGAAAGGGATATGCATGTTATAACCAATTTAAGCAAAGGAAGGTGGAGCAGGGAAGGGATGTGCATATTACAACGAATTTAAACAAATAAAAGGAAAATGGGAGAGGGATGTGCATGTAGTAGCAAATAAAAACGAAAAAGGGAAGCGCGTTTATATTAAAGAAGACTAATCCATATAAGCCAAATTCACTATGGTAAGAGCCTAAGTGTAGGTCCCGAGCAGAGTCGCCATGCTGTCGCGCCCCGTTTTCTTCTCGCGAAATCGGGCTTCGACATATGACAACTCTTTTAAAGGGGGTATTAAAGGAGGAGAGTCGCCACCTAACGATTTTTAAGGTGCGTTAGGGCACCTATTTCCAAATAAACTCTGTTTTCACTAGTCAACGCTACCAAAGATCGGGTAAGGGCTTAAATTACCTCAAAGAGAAGGTGTTAGGCACTCCTCGAGGTCCACAACTATGGGTCCCAGCCGAACTTAAATTATATGGATTAGTCTATGTGATCAAATAAACAAAGAGGGTACAAAATCTAAGAAATGTATTATAAAGAGATCTTGAATAGGGAGGTACAACTATTTTTTCATTCTAATAGAAAAGAAAGGAAAGGGGGGGTCCTAAGTTTTTTTAGCCTAAAGGATCACCTCGTGCAACATAAATAATATTTAGTAACTCCCTTGATATAGAGTGTAACTCATGTTATCCAGCGGGCACAGACTATCATTTCCTGCTACCCGATTACTATATTAAAGTGGTTACCTAAAAGCGTTCTAATTCAATTCTAAGTCGTACCCTATGCGTGCACTACTCGTCCCATACCTATGGTCCAGGAGTCTTTGGACCTCTATTTAGGTAGTTCTAGACCTTATATAGGCTGCTCAAAAATGCAAAATTAGGCGACAAACAAAACACATATTGGACTTCAAATATGGCAGTTAAGGGCTTAAGTTTACCTCTACATTTCAGCAACAAATGCACGAAAGACAAACTTCATATTAAGCAATTTAGAAATAAAAAACTTAAATCCCTATAGACATGATTTCTACGTGACTATGCATTAAAACATACAAGAGGTTTTAAAGGCTAGGTGATGCTCATAGACAGGATTATACGATTTGCATGTTGATTAATGAAATTACAGATTTTTGGTCATTAAGCTTGTTGTGTCTAGGTGACTCGTGCAGTAAGAATAATGAAAAGACCATTGGGAGGATCCCAGTAGTACGTAATAAACCATATTGAGAGGTGCAACATTGATTCTTATTAAGACGAAACAGTGATGTCCTACAGACAGGATCTCCAATGTTTAGCACTTAGAGCTGATTTTATCATTATACTCAACCCTATAGACATGTTTTCTTGGTGAACAGTGTGATGTAGTAATGAATGAGATGATTAAAATCCTATAGGCATGGTTTCTAGTGGACAGTACGAAATAATAGCAAATGACGTGATCAAAATCCTATAGACATAATTCCTAACAAACATGTTGAAGCGGATTAAAGGAAAGTCCAGTGACATTTGTTCCTATAGGCAGATTTTCTAGTGGCACGTAGCAATAAGAATGATTGCAGTATTTGGATTCATGTTTGTTAGAAAATAGTGTGTGTGTGTGTGTGTGTGTTTATGTGTGCTTACCCTGATGACATGGTTTCTACAGTGCACGTCTAAATTGAATGGCACATATAGCTAGTGAATCAATGAATCCTATTGGCATGTTGTCTACCCCTTTTATACAAACATTAAGAATCTACCCCTTCCCCACTTTACTAACACCCCAATCGTTTGTACAAAGTTATTACAGGCCCATTAATGAGTAAGATATAAATGTTATACAAATGATGACAATAGGCCCACAGCAGGCCCAAATGAAATACCCAGCGCTGTCTGGGCCTTCAGCAATTCTCACACAGCATACCCAGACTTCTAACAAGGAGTCGTATTCATCAAAACAACCCCAGAATCCATAGAGGATCCCAAAATCAATTCATATAACCATATTGCAAAGCATTGCATCATTTAAACCAACCTACTTAGATGTACAGCAGATAATAGGAAGAAAGGGATTGAATGGGGGTACTTTAAGTTTCAGGGAATGACTAAGGACCCAAATCCTAGTGTGTTAGAGTTCACAAGGGCCTCAAATAAACCCCGAGCAGTACTCAGACTAGGAGGTCAGCAGTAAATCCTAGATAGCCTTGGCTTTCAGTCGGCTATGAATAAGAAGTTCAGAATAGCATAAGTAGCAAATGAGGAGAATGGACAATGGCTGAGGGATAGAACTGGGGGTACACTTATAACATAAAGTAGACATAGCCAAGTTGAGCATACAGATCAACTAATCAAGAAGGCCAGTAAGTTCAGCAGGATTTCCATACATAGCGAAGTATCCCATAGACATCCACATTTTAGAAGAATTGGGGAAGAAATACGTTTGCATGGGTATACAGATATTATCATGTACAGATGCATTATACTAAACCAGTTGAGACCTAAAAGGTTCAAATTAAGCTAAGTATGCATCCTAGTATTATAAGATAGACATATTAACTCCCATCAGGAAGCAGGACTGCATTGAGACATGATAGGGAGCACACATTATGACCAAACCACATGTGGGAAGGGTTAAGGGAGAAACAAGTTTGCAGTCACAGATGCACAATACAAACAAGTTAAAACCTAAGAGATTATGCTAAACATACATCCTAGTGTCATGCTAATCAGTATTTAGACATGATGGGGGATGCACAATGTGACAAGCCAAATAATCACTGAAAGAACAGGATATCAGATGAACCATAGACATGCTGGGGAACATATTAGCACAGAAGCAAGATCATAGAGAATGGTCTTAATACAAATTGAAACACATTGTACATGCAAGATAAACATTGCAGAGATTGAGAGTAGTGTGAGATAGCAAATTCATACCAAATAGCACATATAGGGATTATGATATTGACACAATAGATTAATTAACTAAAGAAGATCTAAGTTATGCCACAAAACAAAATGGTTTGAACAGGGCAAGGAAAACAAGTTGAGGTAACTGTTAAGATCTAAGTCAATCACTAATGGGGCATGGGGATCATGCTGAGTGACACAATAGCAGGGGAACATGTCATAATTAACACAGGAAGTTCTAGCACAAGTGTGAAGCATTCATCATAGAGATTAAGGACAGAGCAAATAAGCATGTTTTAGGGAACATTCAGGCACCAATACACTGGTTAAACGAACTTAAGAGGGTTAGATTATCCAAGTTAGACTTAGGCAATCTCAGAACTAGCAGCATTTTGAGGAAGTTAAATGTTAAAGAGACTTAGAACAAAGTAGAATTAACAGAATCGTGCACAAAAGTAATCCAGAAAACATATTAAGCCATGGATTTTAGAGGTGAGAACACATGTAAATCAAAGATACATAGGTATGAAATTGCAAAAGTCAAGTGGCTTACTAGTTAAACGGACAACAATAAAGAACAAAAGATCCACAAGAACCCAGAAACCTCGATGCGTTAAAGTTCCCAAGAGCTTCGAAAGAACCCCGGGCAATGCTCGCACCAAGTGAAAGTTCGAATAGTAGACTCTCAGTGGCCTTGGCTTTCAGCCGGCCAACACAAAACACAGAACAAGATAATGAAGGAATTAACAGAGCAAAGCTTCAAATTTTAGTGAGATTATATCGATTCGGTCCCTTTCAAAGGGGAATGGGGAGGGGTTTATATAGTGATAGAAATCGAACAAATAAATAAGAAAAACTGTAAAATCAACATAAATAAGGAAATAATAACAAGAAGAATCAGTAAAAGTCGGATTAGAAAAAAATTAGGTAAACCCTAGTTGACAGAAATCGAAAATTGGTCGTAGATCTTGGCTAATCGGACCCATATAGCCTTGATATAAATGTATATAAACGGAATACCGTCTGGACCTTAAAGATTGAAGATGAGTTCCACATGATTTCAGGTCTGGTACTTGCCAAAAATAGGCAAGTACTAAGTAATACCAAAATCGTGTAAGTAACACGGAGATGGAGCATATATAGAAGGCAAATTGTAAGAGGTTTCCATATTAAGGTCGGAATCGGAGATAATTGGGGGTGTGACGACAAGGGTTCATGAAGGAGAAGGGCATGACAGAGAATAGGGGCGACTCTCTTTAGGAAATGAGGATTAGGGTTTGGGTGAGGGGATATAAGGAGAATGGGGAGGAGTGTTGTGAGCCGTTGATCACTTTGATCAACGGCTGGGATTTAAGAAGACATGGGTCGGGTTTTTGGACTGGGTTGGGAATAAAAGGGTCGTTTGGATTGGGCTTGGGGATTTGGGGCTTGTTTGGTCCAAAACTAATCCCAATTTTGGGCCAGATTTTAAAATAAGAAATTAAGGTAAAAAATAATTTAATAAAATAATTAAATAAATCATAAAAAATTATATTTATGCATAGTAATATTTTAAAATAATAGTAGAAGATTATAAAAATATAAGATATTATTTTGACCTTAAATAAAATAACAAATGCAATAAAATTATAAAATATAGGCTATTGTTGCAAGATTGTGCAAATGGCCTAAAAATACTAATGTAATTATATAAAAACAAATAGAGTAAAATATCTGAAGCAAGTATTATAGATGCAAAAATAATAATTTGTCACAAAATAATTGAAAGGAGTAATTAATAAATACTCATGTAATTTAAATGCAGGAAAATTAGCTTTAAAGCTCTGAAAAATTATGAAAAATTATAAAAAAAATGCTTGTAAAGATTTGTAACTAAATAATGATGTCAAATGATGTTTTGAAAGTATATATACTATTCGAGAAAATATGAGGGCAAAATTGGGTATCAACACCCAACACTGCTATTAGGCAAGCCAACAGTAAATCAACACAGCAATCGATAGTTCATAACACTTTTTAAAATAATTAGCGATATGGATGAGTGGAAATAGTTCCAAAATACTAGCATCATCATCAAGATTCATAACATGACCAGAATATAAAGTTGAATATCATAACAACGATACAACCGTGAATAACAATCTAAAATACTCAAAATCCGGTGTAACAAGTGCATGAGCATCTACTAAAATATACAATATTACGACAACAACAACTGTCTGAAATAGAAAAATAGACAAAATATAGTAAATAAATAGGAAGGGAACTCTGTGTGTTGCAGATCATAGCATAGAAGTAGCTTACCACGAAATCTCCTTCGCAGTTGCGTCTACGCACCTGTATGACCACCAGATAGACCCTTCTCCGTACCTGCATAATTTGTGCAGAAGTATAGTATGAGTACGTAAATCAATGCATACCTAGAAAGTATTTAGTATAACCTTAAAAAAATAGTGGCGAGGGGTCGATATTGACACTTACTAGTAATCCAATGATCAAATATATATATATATATATATATATATATATATATATATAAAAGAAAATAGACTGGTATAAAACATGGCAAGTAGCAACGACACAAATAAATATGTTCAATATGCTACTCAATAGAAGGATAAATACGAAATGTTTAAATACGAATTACTGTCTCGAATGAAATATATGTGTCCAATAGCAGGTGCAAATGCTAATTCAGAGTCAAGACGCTGATATACGCGCTGACTCCGTATTGAAATATTCCACACGATTCTGCCGAGGCGAATGACCCGATCCCATAAGAGTGATTTTACATAATCCTGCCGAGGAGAATGGTTTGATCCCATAAAAGTGGTTTTACAATATCCTGCCGAGACGAACGGCCCGATACCATAAGAGTAGTTTTACATAATTCTACCGAGGCCCAATCCCATAACAATGGTATTACATAATCTTGTCGAGGCGAATGTCCCGATCCTATAAGACTAGTGCTGATGCGATCAGCCCGATCCCTTAAGAATATTAAACTTTCGACGAGTCACTAGCCCAATTCGGGAATATACTTACGAGTTGAATAATCATGAAACTTATGAACAAATAAGTACAACACGAGATTAAATCCGTAAGAGAAGGTATAATTTTCGCGGCTAATCAAGTAGCATGCCAAGTCTCTAGAATAACAAAGATCGGTAATCTATGCAAGACTAGTCTCAGGCTAAAACATGAATAAAATATTTAAACAGGAAAGATTAACTTAAGTACTACAATTAAAGCATGGTATAAGTCTAAGTCTACCGGACGTATCGAAAATCTAGCATGCACGAATGCCCGTCACCTCGTATATATATAGCTCCCATAACCCATCGCATATAGCATACCTACGGGGATAAGTTCTCTCTTATAAAATTAGAAAAGAGACTTACCTCGCTTCGAAATCTGATGTCGGCTCCTACGCGGCTCTAACACCTCTAACCAATGCCAAACAACCCAAAACTAGCCAAAGAATGTGGAAACCAATAACAACATACTCAAGAATACATAATTTATCAATTAGAAATAATTTCCAACCTCGCACGAAAAGTTGCCAAAAGTCAACCTCGAACCCACGCGCCCGGATTCCAAAACTTTTCGAAGATTAATATTACCCATAGCCTCATGAGTTCAAATATATATATTTTATTTCTCAATAGGACTCCAAATTCATGATCAAAAATCAAAAATAAAACTTGTAGGTGTTTTTCCATAAACCCATATTTTCACCTTCACCCATGAATTTACAAGCCTAAATTCGTACATATTCATGAAATATAATCAAAAGTGGGTTAGAAATACTTACCTCAATAGGTGGGTGAAATGGCCCTTCAAAATCGACCCAAAATCAGCTCCAAATGTTCCTAAATGAAAAGTGAGGAAAAATCCCAAAATTTCAACTTATCAATCTACCCAGGTACTACTCTTTCTGATCGCGACAGAGCTCCAACGATCGTGACGACCAAATGAAACTAGCCATAAAATACAACTACGTGATCGCGACTGAAGACCGGTGATCACGATTGCCAGGCCGTCCAATTCTTTCACGAACGCGGAGGCTAAAGTCTCCCTAGCCAGCCCTAGTAACACTTTGTGAATGCAAAAGCCTTCAATGCGAACGCTACCACCACTCAGCTCAAACCTACGTGAACGCGAGGCCTTATTTGCAAATGCGAAGGCCAAGCTCCGCCTGCCTCCAGACCATCATGAACACGGTCATGCAAGCACGAACGTGATGCACCAGCCCACTTCCTTTTGTGAAAGTGAGCTCCAAACCGCGAACACATATAACAACCCCCCCTCGAAATTACCCTCTGCGATTGTGAGTCGCTCCGTGATCACGATGAATTACTAACACCAGCAAAACTAGCAATGCAAAAACTCATAATTATGGTCTGAAACCACCCCGGGTCACACCCGAACCTCTCGGGACTCCGTCCAATCATACCAATAAGTCCAAATACATTAGCCAAATTTATTCAAAGGCTCAAAACATTGTAAATAATATCAAAGCCAAGAATTGAAGATCGAAATTATTCTCTTAACTTTTAAACCTTCAAACTTCATTGAACGTGTCCAAATAACACTTAGACATTCCGGATTAGAACAAAACTTCTTACACAAGTTTCGATCAACTAAATGAACCTATCCAAGGTCCCGGAACACCAAACAGAGTCCGATAACATCAAAGTCAAATCCCGATCAAACTTATGAACCCTCAAAACTTTTAAATTATCAACTTTCGCTAGATAGAGCCAAAACCTTCTAGGAACATCGAAATTCAAATCCGAACATACGCCCAAGTCCAAAATTACCATACGAACCTGTTGAACCCACAAATCCCGAGTCCGAAGTCATTTATACAAAAGCTAGACTTGGTCAGCTCTTCCAACTTAAAGCTTTCACAATGAGAATCACTCTTCCAAATCAATCCTGAACCTCTCGAACATCGAAACCAACCATACACGCAAATCAAAATGCATAATATGAAGCTACTCAAAGTTTCGAACCTCCAAACGGGTTGCTAAAGCTCAAAACGACTGGTCTGATCGTTATATTTATCTTTTATGTAATAATTTAAAATTATATATATATATATATATATATATATATATATATATATATATATATATATATATATATATATATATATATATATATATATATATATTATGTTTCTTCATCCTAATTATTGTTCAAAATCACTTGAAGCAAATCTGCATGATAAATATAAAAATCAATATTATGAAATTGTCATTTGTTTTAGTTGGCACATCGTTTTACTACCATGCGGTGAAAGAACATTCATATGGTGATTATTATGTTTCTTCGTGATATAAATATACAAATGCTAACGTTAGTATTTACGGAGCTAATATAAACTTGTAGTGATATAGAGCTTAATTATTTAAATAATACTAGTTATTATTATGTCGTTATGGCAGACCCGCCCGCACAAGCGCGGGAATACACCTAGTTTTAAATAGATTCACTCAAATAGAGATCCAAGGCATTTACTGCAAGACCTCTACTACTATTGTTTACTCTAAAATTCCGAGTAACAATTAAACTTATTTAGTGGTTTTAAGGATACGTGATTCAATCCAATACTAATTGATAAACAATGAATTAAATAGATAATCTGAATAATAAAATAAATTAAACCAGTGTTCTGGCAGTGCTTTCGACTTCGATTCGAGATGGTCTCGAGGTTGGGTCACAAGAACAATAAAGAATAAAAAATAAACAGTGATGAGCAGTAATAGAAAGTAAGCGAAATAGAGAAAGTAGTGTATGTGTATATGTTTTTCAGTAAATCCATCCCCTCTACAAATGAATGGGGTCCCTTTTTATATAGTAGAGGAATCCTAAATAAGGTACAATTCTAATAACGGAAACAAATCCCATGATTGGCGTCAATAACCGCTTGATTCGATCTGTTCCAGGATTTTTGCCGAGATCTTCGGTCGGTTGCTAATATCTCGCCATTCCGTTATTATGCCTTACTCGAAGTCGGTCATGCTCGGTCTCGATCTTCAGCAAGCACTGCGATCTTCATGCTTCATACTCTGCCATTGAGCTCGAGCCTGGTCTATTACGAGCTTACTCTCGAGGCATCTCCTCGTGCCTACGAAATCTGACATGCCCGATTCCGACCGTATACAGATAGTCCCCACGTTTCTTGGAATAAAATGATAAGAAACGGTTTGAGCCTTGGTTTTTCGAAACCTCGATCATGATATCGTCCTCATGACATAAGTGACGGATGTGATCAAAACATCCAGTCGGTTCAGTTCCCTAAATCATTAATGCATGTCAGTTAGCGGTCGGCCACTAGCGCCACCGATCTGTCGTCGTGATCCTATAAATACCCGCTCCTTCATTGAATCAAACTTTAATTTTGCTCTAATCAAACCTCTGTCTTCTCACTCTTCCCGTCTCCTCCTTTTCGCCGTCTGTAGAGCCACCTTCGATAGCACCGAAACCACCAATTTTTCATCTTCCTTTGCTCTTATTTACTTATACAAATGGCAAAAACCTCAAAGACCGTACCGCAGAAGAAGAAAGCTTCTTGCTCCTCTTCCCGGTCATCCGGCGGCAAGGCGCTGGTAGATCCGCTTCCCCACGAATATGTTCCCGACTTGTGTACTCTAAAATCTGACTTCAAGGTCGAAAACCCTTCATCAATCTCGGGCCTATGTGAGCATGTGTTGATGTACATGTGCTCGATAACGAAGAGCCACCTCGAGGACGTGAAGAGGGACTGCAACTGGGATCCCAAGGTCGTGGTGCAAATTCCTGCTCCCGAAGAGAGCATCACCGCTTATGTGGAGGGGTTCCTAAGTGTTTACACTTACCCCTTCACATTGGATCCCCTCGACCCAGTGATTATTGATCTCTGTAAAAGATATTAGGTCACCCTCGGCCAAATCCACCCCTCTCTATGACGCATAGTAATCATGTTGTGCTTCTTCTCTAGCAAGGCCGAGGGGCTAGAGTTTACTCTAAATCACCTCATGCAGTTGTATAGGCCTCGAATCTATCGAGGACTAATCAGGCTCCAATGTCGGGCAACGAAGGCCTTGATCTCGAGCATCGACGAGGATAAGGATCGGGGTTGGATGAGCCATTTTATACGGGTGAGGACTCGTGACATTATCCCGGAAGAGAAGATGTCGTTCCCAAATGAGTGGAACTTCGACCGTAAGTGATCTTTTAAACTTTGTTCTTCGTACCTTCTTTGACTTCTCTTGATATCCCCTTTCGATATGCAGTTATTCCTTGGATGCCTCAAGCGGTACCTGACCTCGAAGATTGGGTTCAGAAGTTAGCCTCAACTTCCACTTATGCCGAACACGCATGGCGTGATTTGGCAAGGAGTAGATGGGAGGCCAAGAACCACGGTAAGGATCTCCTTTTTCATGTTCTAAAACATTTTTTATACTTCATTCGTCACTAATTTTCTTTCATGCAGGCCTGACCGAGGATGCCATTTTGAGGCCTTCAAGTGGCGAGGAAGAAACCAAGTCCCCGGTTCCGAAGCCGGGGGAAGACAAGAAGAGGAAAACTGCCTCGCAGTCCGAGGACCCCAAGCCCAAACCTCGAAGGGTGAGGAGGAAAGTAATCGCTCTCACGATGGACTCGGTCCAAAACCTGAGAGACGAAGAAGAGGAAGAAGAGGAAAATGCCTCGGCACTGACAGTCCAACCTAGGAAAGCCGTCGAGGTCACCAAACCTTCTGAGTCGACGGCGGCCGCTAATATCAAGCCTCGTGTCGAAGAGGCTTCCAAAAAGAAACCGGGTGAGGATCTCGAATTACTAGAGGTCGAGATCGTTTCTCGCCCATCTGCAGCTACACCGGACGGGCCGGTTCTAAGACCCCCAAAGATCGATCACAGCGTCCCGAGCGACTTGCTTTGGACCATGACAACAGGTCACTTGCCTTTTCTTCCGACTTTTTTTGAGGAAGCACTAAGGGAAGCTCGAGAGTCGAAGACCCTAATATAGGCGGAGGCTCTAATGTTGGGGATCCCTTTCGGGATTGCTTTACTGGTGTCGATGATGCCTCTGATATCAGAGATACATCTATTCTTTTAGAAGAGGCCCAACGTCTCTTATCTCGGGTAAGAATCAGTTTACTGCACTTCTTTTCTTTACTTTTTTTTTTCTAAATCTAACTTGTGTTTTCCTTTTTCGTATAGGCCTTCACCATATTTCGAGCTAACCTCAGCCAGTGTGAAACCGAGATACAAAAGGTCTCGGAGGAGAGGAACGCTCTAAAGCTTCTTTGCGGCCAAAAAGACAGAACTATAAAGGACCTTCAAGCGGATTTGGCCAAGGCTCGTGAGGAAGAGGCCGAGCTAGATAAGTAGGTGAGCATCCTTTTGATAAAGTATGGACTCGACCTAACTGTGGAGGCTAATACTTCATTATCTCAGCTGCAGCAAAAGGTTGAAAGGATCGAGTTACTTCAGGGAGAAGTCGATCAGGTCAAGGCCGATTGTGATCGGTGGAAGGAGAATATGGACCGCCTGGATGCGGAAAAAGAAACTACCTTGGCCAACTGTCATCGGCCGAGGTTCAACTTTGGGGCATTAAACAGAAAAGTTCGGCTCAAGCCAAGAGGATCGAGGAGCTTGAAACCGGGCTTGCTGAGGCCAAGGCGGAGATCGAGAAGATAAGGTCATGGCGGACAAGTCTATTTCCATGTACCGAGCCAATGCTGAGGCTGCTCAAATGCAGCTAAGGGAGGCTTCTGAATAAGAGCAACGGATCATTGACTAGGCAAAGTGTCAATCTAGGAGGAAAACCCTCGAGGAACTCCATACTCGAGGTTTTGACCTTTCCGAGGAGATAGCCCGAGCCAAAGTGCTTGAAGCTGAAGCCAGGCAGCTTGCCTCCTTCGATGACGAAGACGATGATGAAGAAGGCAGTCGAGGCGGATCCGATGAGGGGCCTGAGGGAGAAGTTGCTCCCGGAGAAGAGGTCGAAACCGGCCGTAGTTAGGACTTAGTTTCTCATTTTGTAAGACCTTGATCGGTCTCTTGTACATAACCTTTTTTTCAATATATAATAGAAAAACTTCTTTTGAATGTCTTCTCAGTTTTATGTTCAAACGTGTTTTTTGCTTTTGCCTTGTGAAAATTTTGTTGTTGCAGCCTCTGTAATCGAGTGAACACTAATTCGAACTTAGAACAAACCCTTAGGTTTTTTAGACACGCAAGGGCGAGTCTTCGAGCTCAATAATATGTTCGAGATTTCGGATGGCTTGATCGATGCCATGACTGCACTATTTTTATAACTAAGTTCGAGTATGTTTCGAACTTAGAATAGAACGAACCCTTATGTTTTTTTTATCAAATAATGGGTAATTTTCGAACTTATAGTAACATACCCTTAAGGTTTTATGGTGGATCCTCGAGCTAAAATCAAGTCAACTTTATTTGAACTCGGAATAGTGGAACCCTTAGGTCCGAGTTGAGTGAGAACAAAGTCTCAAACTCTAAATGTATTGAGCCTTAGGCCCTTTTAGGTTGGGCCGATATGGCCTCTAAAAGACGGCTATTATTTGCCCCTTTCGGCTTAAAAGACTTAGTAAAAAATGCTTTATGCCTTAGCATGTATTTTTTACCCATTGGGTTTTTTGAGGGTCCGATGACGGTTGAAACCCTTTTGATTTTTGTGCCTTAGCACGTTTGTGTTAAAGATAATTTGATACCTCCTAAGTATTTTCAGGGCTGATTCTATCAAATCCCTTTTGATTATTTCCCAAGGGTAGCCTTTTTTAACCGTTTTTTCAGAGAATTTGAAGGCCTATCATTATTGCGGAATTCGGACGTCTCCGAGCCGCGTTATTTAGGCCGTAGCCTTTAGTTTGGCTATAGCCTTCAGGTATGCCTCTTGGGGTTATTTCCCAATAACATTTCGAACTTGTTTGAAATGTCAGTCCCCGAGAATGGTGGCCTTGGCCTATAGATCGAGGGGTGCCTCTTTTAGGTCTTATGAATTTGAGTTTAGATAACTCGAATATGCCTATCATCGATGCTAGTCCCCGAGTGTATATTTGCACTTTGGCTCTTGAGCCGTTTCTCACAATATCATAAGCATGAGGTTTGTATAGTAGAGGATTTTCTTCAAGACACAAAATGTTTAAATGAAGAGAGAATGCTTCTTTGAATAGTTTATATATGCGCATATGTTTTGCCATCAGGGCTCGACTAATTTATTTGGACATGGTTCACTTGACCATTTGGCCCATTACAAAGCTTCCCTATCGAGGCCCTTTGACATGAAGTACTATTCTCGAGAATACAACATTCGAGGGTAATGCCTTCTAGTATTCGAGGTTGATTGCAAAGAAGCCTTGGATACTGTTGAATTGTCCTCAGGTAGCACATAATTGTTGCCTCGTTAAGAACCTCGCTGGAAAAACCCATTTGGGATAAAAAACCGATCTAAGGGAAAAAGGGTGCAATGCGTACTTTAAAACCCGAGGTCTCGATATCTTTGGTCGAACTCCTGCAATGAGTTAGCGTTGAATATATATAAATGAAAGAAGGGAGAAAGTCATACCTTAACAATAATATCGTTTGAGAAGTGATATGTTCCAGTTGCTTGGCAATGGTTCGCCGTCCATCGTTCCGAGTTTATAAGACCCTTTTTCCGACTATATCGAGGACTTGATAGGGTCCTTCCCAATTTGGGCCGAGCTTCCCTTCATTAGGATCTCTAGTGTTGATGGTGACCTTCCTTAGGACTAAGTACCCGACCCTGAAGTGGCGAAGGTTGGTTCTTCTATTGTAGTACCTTTCGATTCGTTGCTTTTGTGCAGCCGCTCGAACGAGTGCCGCTTCTCGTTTTTCATCTAATAATTCGAGGCTAGTATTCATAGCCTCATGGTTTGATTCCTCCGTTGCATGTCGAAACCTGGCGCTAGTTTCTCCGACTTCAACTGAAATCAAAGCTTCGGAGCCATATACTAAGGAAAATGGAGTTGCCCCTGTATTAGACTTTGATGTTGTTCGATATGCCTAAAGGACTTCGGGTAGAATTTATCTCCACTTCCCTTTAGCTTCGTTCAACCTTTTCTTCAGCTTTTGGATGATAGTCTTGTTCGTCGATTCGGCCTGTCGGTTCCCCCTAGGGTGATACGGTGTTGACAATATCCTTTTTATTTTATGGTCTTCGAGAAATTTCGTCACTTTACTGTCGATAAATTGTTTACCATTGTCGCATACTATTTCTGCAGGTATTCCAAATCGGCACACGATGTGATCCCAGATGAAGTCTATAACCTCTTTTTCTCTCACTTTCTCGAACGCCTGTGCTTCAACCCATTTAGAGAAATAGTCAGTCATAAATAAAATGAACTTAGCTTTATCTGGGGCCGATGGCAGAGGGCCAACGATATCCATTCCCCATTTCATGAGTGGCCATGAGGGTATGACTGAATGAAGTTGTTCTTCGGGTTGATGGATCATCGGCGCAAACCTTTGAAATTTATCACATTTTTGAACAAACTCCTTAGTGTCTTTTTCCATGCTATCCCAGTAGTATCCTGCTCTAATGATTTTATGAATCAGTGATTCGGCGCCGGAGTGGTTCCCACAAGTGCCTTCATGGACTTCTCATAAAACATAATCAGTGCCTCCTGGTCCTAAGCACACTGCCAATGGTCCATCGAATGTTCTTCTATATAATGTTCCATCTTCAGCCTATGTGAATCGAGCAGCTTTGGTTCATAGGGTTCTCGACTCTTTAGGGTCTGATGGGAGCTTTCCATTCTTCAAGTATTCAATATATTTATTCCTCCAATCTCAGGTTAAGCTTGTAGAGTTTATCTCGGCATGACCTTCCTCGATCACAGATCTCGAGAGTTGAACGACAGTCCCCGAGCCGATCTCATCTTCCTCGACCGATGACCCCAAGTTTGCAAGTGCATCGGCCTCACTGTTTTGTTCTCGAGGTACATGCTGTAAAGTCCATTCCTTGAAACGGTGCAAAGTTACCTGCAGCTTGTCCAAATACCTTTGCATTCTATCCTCTCGAACTTTGAAGGTTTTGTTTACTTGGTTCACCACCACTAAAGAGTCACACTTGGCTTCAATGACTTCTACCCCCAAGCTTTTAGCTAGCTCGAGACCTGCAATCATAGCCTCGTACTCGGCCTCATTGTTAGTCAACCTAGAAGTTTTGATAGATTGCCTAATAGTGCTACCCATGGGCGGCTTCAAAACGATGCCTAGCCCGGATCCCTTCACATTTGAAGCACCGTTTGTGAAAAGGGTCCGTACCCCCGATGACGTACCCGATTTTAACAAGAGTTCCTTTTCAACTTCGGGTACGAGGGTTGGCGTGAAATCGGCCACGAAGTCTGCTAAAATTTGAGACTTGATGGCCGTCCGGGGTTGATATTCGATGTCGTACCCACTGAGTTCGACGGCCCATTTGGCCAATCGGCCTGACAGTTCGGGCTTGTGCAAAATTTTACAAAGTGGGTAAATGGTTAATACGCATACTGGGTGACATTGAAAGTATGGTCTTAACTTTCTAGAGGCGCTTATCAGTGCAGGTGCCAATTTTTCTAAGTGTGGATATATAGTTTCTATTTCTCCTAAGGTTCGACTTACATAATAAATGGAAAATTGCGTACCTTGCTCTTCTAAAACTAGGACACCACTTACCACGATTTCCGATACTGCCAAGTACAAGTAAAGTTTCTCATCTGCCTTTGGAGTGTGAAGAAGTGGTGGGCTCGATAGGTATCACTTCAACTCTTCCAATGCATGTTGGCATTCCGATGTCCATGCGAAATCGTTCTTCTTTTTGAGTAAAGAGAAAAATTTGTGGCTTCGATCCGATGACTTCAAAATGAATCAGCCTAAGGCAGCTATCTGTCCAGTTAGCCTCTGCACGGCTTTTACACTATCCACGATGTCGATGTCTTCGATGGCCTTTATTTTATCAGGGTTGATCTCGATCCCCCGATTCAATACCATGAAGCCAAGGAACTTGCCCAAACCAACCCCAAAAGCACATTTCTCAGGGTTGAGCTTCATGTTGTATTTCCTTAAAATTTCGAACGTTTCCTGCAAATGAGCCAAATGATCTTCTGCGCACAAGGACTTAACTAGCATGTCATCAATATAAACCTCTATTGATTTACCTATTTGTTCTTCGAACATTTTATTCACTAAGCGTTGGTAAGTAGCTCCTGCATTCTTTAGCCCGAAGGCATTACATTGTAATAATATGTTCCATACTTTGTGATAAATGAAGTCTTTTCTTGGTCTTACGGGTTCATTTAGATTTGATTGTACCTGGATTAGGCATCGAGAAAAGTAAGGATCTCGTGGACGGCCGTGGCATCGATCATGCGATCGATGTTAGGCAGTGGAAAAGAATCTTTGGGGCACGCCTTGTTTAAATCCTTATAATCTACACACATTCTAAGTTTATCCCCTTTTTTAGGGACTACAACTACATTGGCTAACCATTCGGGATATTTCACCTCCCGAATGGATCCTATTTTGAGAAGTTTAGTTACCTCGTCCTTTATGAATGTGTGCTTTACTTCGGACTGGGATCTTCTCTTTTGTTTCACCGGTTTGAATCTAGGGTCCATGCTTAGACGATATGTCGTTACCTCTGGTGGAATCCCTGTCATGTATAAATGGGACCAAGAAAAATAATCTATGTTATCACCAAGAAATTGAATAAGTTTTTTCCTGAGTTCGAGGGTTAATCCCGTTCCCAGGTATACCTTTCGCTCGGGCAGGTACTCGATCAATATAACCTATTCCAGCTCTTCGACCGTTGATTCGGTGGCGTCAGTATCTTCAGGAACAACAAAAGTTCGAGGGGTCAGAAAATCCTCCCTTTCTTCTTCTATCTCCTGCTTCCCCGGTTCGGTCGAGGCTGGTGGCTGTGATTGCTATTTGACTTCCTATTTATCTTTGATGCACGACCTTTCCGAAATTGATAGTGTCGATATCGGTGTTACCTCATCGACCGCAAATATTTCCTTTGCAGCATGCTGCTCCCCGTATACTATTTTTACACCGTCTGATGTCGGAAATTTTATCATTTGGTGGAGAGTCGAAGGGACTGCTCTCATATTTTGGATCCAAGGCCTTCCGAGTAGGGCATTGTACCTCATGTCGCCCTCGATCACGTGGAACTTAGTATATTGAATGGTTCCAGCCATGTTCACCGGTAGAATAATATCCCATTTGGCTGTTTCACTGGCCATATTGAAGTCGTTTAGGACCCGAGCTGCGGGCACGATTTGATTTTGTAGGCCAAGATTCTCCACGACCCTCGATCGGATGATATTAGTCGAGCTACCTGGATCTACTAAAACACGCTTAACTTGAACTTTATTTAATAAGACAGAAATTACTAGAGTGTCATTGTGGGGCTGAGAAACGCCTTCCGCTTCTTCGTCGTTGAATGATAAAGTGCTTTCGGGCACATAATCTCGGGTTCATTTTTCCTAGTAATTGATACCTTATTGCGTTTGAATACGGGTCCCTGTGGAATGTCGACCCCACCGACGATCATATGAATGACATGTTGGGGTTTCTCCTGTTCATTTTTCCTATTGGCATCTCTTTCTCTGAAATGATTCTTGGCTCGGTCGCTGAGGAACTCTCGAAGGTGGACCTCATTGAATAGACGGGCTACCTCCTCCCTTAATTGCCTGCAATCCTCGGTTTTATGACCATGCGTGCCATGATACTTGCATATCAAATTTGGGTTTCTTTGAGAAGGATCCGTTTGTATGGGTCTGGGCCACCTAGTATCTTTGATCCTTCCGATTGCCGATACAATGCCTGATGCATCAATGCTAAAGTTATATTCCGATAACCGAGGTGCTTTCGTGGGATCGGCGTACTTGTCAAAACCACTCTTGCTCATAAGTCCCCAAAAATTCTGTCCTCGATCACTTCTCCGATCGTTCCGGGCGGAATTGCGTCCTGAACCATTATCCTTATTGTTCCTTCGATCTGCGGTATATGGTTGATATCGGTCTCTGTTCGACCTTGGCTCCCTGTCGACGTCCCTCTGGTTTTTAACTGACGACATGTTTGGATGTGCTGAACCGGAAGGGGCTCCCAATTGATCGTCCTCGACTCTGATCTTCGATTGGTATCGATTGTGCATATCTGCCCAAGTTACAGCTGGATATTCAATCAAATTTTTTTAACTGATGTGATGCTATCGAACTCCGCTCGTTCAACCCTTGGGTAAAAGCTTGAACGACCCAATTATATGTGACCGGTGGCAACTCCATGAGTTCCATTTGAAATCGGGACACGAACTCCCTCAGCATTTCATTATCCCTTTGTCTTACCTTGAAAAGGTCTGATTTCCTCGTTGCGACCTTTATGGCCCCGGCATGTGCCTTTATGAAAGAATTTGCTAACATGGCAAATGAGTCGATGGAATTTGGTAGCAGGTTATGATACCAAATCATTGCTCCCTTCGAAAGGGTCTCTCCGAATTTTTTCAACAGCACAAATTTGATTTCATCATCCTCTAAATCATTACCCTTGATGGCGCATGTATATGAAGTAACATGCTCGTTGGGATCGGTGGTACCATTATATTTGGGTATATCTGTCATACGAAATTTCTTTGGAATAGGCTTCAGAGCCGCACTTGGAGGAAAGGGTTTTTGTACAAACTTCTTTGAATCCATCCCTTTAAAGATTGGCATTGCCCCCGGTATCTGATCAACTCGAGAGGTTTATGTCTCCACTTTTTTATCGTTGGCTTTGATTCTCTTCTCCCCTGATTCAATTCTTTTGGTGAGCTCCTCTAGCATTTTAATTATCGAAGGATCAGTCCCTGATTCGTTACCATTCGGCCTCTCTGGTACCGGCTCGGTACGGCGAGTAATTTCCGACTCGACCCTATTTGGAGCTCTATGTTGATTTTGTAACTGAGCAATAGCGGCTTGCTGAGCCTGAAGCATCTCAAATATTACTTGGAGACTGACTCCCTCGTCTCCTCTTCCCTGTATTCCTTGGCCACTAGATCGGTCTTCTCTGCATACACTCCCATCGAGATCTGCGCCTAGGTCCGCATTTAGAGCAACATGCGAACTGATATCAACGGGGTTGGCAACCGGTGCTCCCCCGTGATTAGCCTGTGGCAATTCAATTCCTGGAGCAATCACATTTTTGTTTTGACCATGGAATCCGAGGCCATTGTCACCGTGTGTGGATGCGTTTTGTGAGTTTGACACGTTTTAACCTGAAAGCAAAAATACTTGACAAGAACAAGCGTAAAGTAGTGTGTTTCACCAGAATAAGTACTGAAAAAATCACTATTATTATTAGCCCCACGGTGGGCGCCAAACTGTTTATCCTAAAATTTCAAGTAACAATTAAACTTATTTAGTGATTTTAAGGATACGTGATTCAATCCAATAATAATTGATAAACAAGGAATTTAATAGATAATCTGACTAATAAAATAAATCAAACCAGTATTCTAGCAGTGCTTTCGACTTCGATTTGAGATGGTCTCGAGGTTGAGTCACAAGAACAATAAAGAACAGAAAATAAATAGTGATGAGCAGTAATAGATAGTAAGCGAAATAGAGAAAGTAGTGTATGTGTATATGATTTTCAGTGAATCCATCCCCTCTACAAATGAGTGGGGTCCCTCTTTATATAGTAGAGGAATCCTAAATAAGGTACAATTCTAATAACGGAAACAAATCCCATGATTGGCGTCAATAACCGCTTGATTCGATCTGTTCCGTGATTTCCGCCGAGATCTTCGGTCGGTTGCTAATATCTCGCCATTCCGTTATTATACCATACTCGAAGTCGGTCATGCTCGGTCTCAATATTCAGCGAGCACTTCGATCTTCATGCTTCATATTCTGCCATTGAGTTCGAGCCTGGTCTATTACGGGCTTACTTTCGAGGCAGCTCCTCGTGCTTATGAAATCTGACATGCCCGATTTTGACCATATACAACTATGTTAGTAATTGTATTTTCTACTATCATAGATAACCATCTTCAATACCAAAAGCACAATGCTTCTCCCTAGAGAGAAAGTAAAATAGACTTTTCTTATTCGGGGGGAAAAAAACATAGTTGGAACTTGGAAGATTTTAGTTTGACCAATCCAGTGACTAAGAGACGATAATTTAAACTGCAATTTACGCTTGAATCTCCCCTCATTCATGATTAACTGTATGTATAGAAAACAAATTCGTTTTACTTTTGACGGAAATAAAAACTTTCTTACTTTCACATATGCAAGCCGAACAAATAGTTAAATGAATCGCAAAACTCAAGCACGACATCTCTCACTTGTTTTAGACCTAACTTACCATAGTACAATACCACCTTCGTTTCAATTTAGATAACCTAGTTTGACTCGGCACGGAGTTTAAAAAAAAGAAAAACTTTTAAAATTTTGATTTAAAAAATTTAAGGAATAAACGCTTTGTGGGGTCATTATATTTGTGTGGTTATAAATATTTTTATTAAATGAGTCAAATGAAGAGTTTTAGTGGGCGTTTGGACATAAGAATTGTAAAATTTCGAAAAAAGTGAAGAATTTTCAAGTGAAAATGGTATTTGAAAATTAGAGTTGTATTTGGACATGAATATAATTTTGAGGTGTTTTTGAATTTTTGTGAGTGATCTGAGCGAAAATTTTGAAAAACAGCTTTTTGGAGTTTTTAAAATTCATCTTCAAGTGAAAATTGAAAATTTTATGGCCAAACATTAATTTCGAAAAAAGCAAAAAAATATTCATGGCCAAACGGGCTTTTAAAATTAAATTATTTCAATTATAGAGATGTATCATTCTTTTTGAACGTGTGTCATCTAATAATTTGTAAAAAAAGCTTCAAACTTCAAGTAATAAGACATAAGTTCAATATCTCAATGTTAGGGCTGCTTATCGGGCGGATCGGGTGGTTATTTACTCTTAACGGTTCGGCTTATCAGTTATCGGTTTTTAAATGTATTAATCTGCTAGCCACCCGATAAGATATCAGACGGATTGGTATCGATTTAGCTATTATCGGGCGGTTATCGGGCCACCCGATAATTAAAAACTTATTTGGACTGACTATTTTTATTATGAGATCGAACTAAAATTAAATAAAAGGGCTACTGGAAACACCAAGTATAAATATTCAGGAATACAGAAAAAAATCACTAATAAGTGAAAAGCCAAAAATCAAATATTTAATTCTAATGTAATAAAACTAATACGCAGATTTGTTATGAGCGCCAAACCTATTCAAATAGCTTTAATGGAAACTTACATCTGCTGCTCTAGCTATGGCGAGAGGGAGACAGCGAGTCGGCGAGAGGGAGAGGCGAGACGACGAGTCGGCGAGAGGGAGAGGCTTGACGACGAGAGGGAGAGGCGAGAGGGCTGACTGCTGGGTTTATAAGGGAAATTAAGAATAGGGTTTCTAGTCTAATAGAGTAATACAGTCGCAATGGTTAGTGGAAGTGGAAGGTAATTTTATTACTTTAATATACATATTAACATATGGATAAAAATAAATAAATATATATATATATATATTCTTAACGGGTTAACGAATTATCCGTTAAGAAAATTGAATAATTCATCCCCAAATTAATAAGTCGTTAATAAAAAAAATTCAATCTGTTTCCCATCCGTTAAATTATTAATCCGATACTAATAAACCATTAAGCCACTTATACGGTTCGATTTTCGATTTCGATTCTATTTTAAACCCCTCTGCTCGATGCAGCACTTCGTTTCGTTAGTGAAAATGAAATTGCTTTGCAGATGCAATAGTGGTGGTTTCTGTATCACCTTCTTTTAATAAAAACTCTTGAACTGCTTTTTTTAATATTCCGCTGTATTTAACAGAGAGCGTGTTTTCTTATGACTTTCCTGTGGGTCCCCCATCTCTTCTCTTCACATTTCTTCTTCAAGCATCCCACTTTCTCCCACAAATCCAAAAATATTTCAGATCATTCAAAGGAAAACCCCATTAGTAAATTTGGAAAACCCAATAACAGAAGCATTTTCACTTTTATACATGGCTGAAAATGGCGAAGAAAAACTCATAGCTGTTGCTCGTCATATTGCTAAAACTCTTGGTCATACTGATACTATGACTGATGATATTCTTCAAATCTTCTCTAGTTTCGATAATCGGCTCCGTGAAAAGCTCACTGATGATCAGCCCACTAGCTGTGCTTCACTTGAACGAACCCTTAAATCCCTTCACCGTCAGATCTCTCGTTACGTCTCCACCGAACATCCCATATGGTCCGATTCAGCTGATTCTTCCTCTTTCCTTGATTCCCTTGACGAATTAATAGCCACAATTCGCGAGTGGAACCCTATGGCGAGTGACAAATCCGTTTCTGCTTGTCTTGATAAAGCTGAGGATTTACTCCAACAAGCTATGTTCCGTTTGGAGGATGAGTTCAAAACCCTCATGCAACGCGCTGCTGAGTCCTTGGATCTCACGCGCTACCAGAACGGCGAACCGGCAGCGAATCTGAACTACTCCTCTGATTCCGAAGATGACAGTGACATTCCTGTAGCACATCCGGTTACAGATTACGACATCCTTATTGACGCTTTACCGGCGGGAACCGTCAGCGATATTCACGAGATCGCAACAAGGATGGTGGCCGCCGGATACGGGAAGGAGTGTTCGCACGCGTACAGCGCCTGCAGGAGAGAGTTTCTGGAGGAGAGTCTGAGTAGACTGGGGTTGCAGAAGCTGAGTATTGATGAAGTGCAGAAAATGCAGTGGACTGAGCTGGAAGACGAGATTGAGAAATGGGTCAAAGCGGTCAACGTTGCGCTCCGGATTCTGTTCCCGAGTGAACGCCGTCTATGCGATCGCGTCTTTTTCGGATTCAACTCTGTTTCTGATCTGTCATTCATGGAAGTTTCTAGAGGTTCTACGATTCAGCTTCTCAACTTTGCTGATGCTGTTGCCATCTCAAGTCGGGCACCGGAGAGACTTTTCAAGGTGCTGGATGTTTATGAGGCGCTTAGGGATTTGATGCCTGAATTTGAATTGTTGTTTATGGATCAATATTGTGTGTTATTGAGGAATGAAGCTTTGACTATATGGAGAAGATTAGGTGAGGCTATTAGAGGGATTTTTATGGAGTTGGAGAATTTGATTCGCCGCGATCCTGCCAAAACGCCTGTTCCAGGTGGTGGGCTCCACCCGATTACTCGATACGTGATGAATTATCTCCGCGCAGCTTGTCGATCCCGGATTTCTCTTGAACAGGTTTTTGAGGAGTCTGCTAGTGCTGTTGATTATAGAGGAGAAGTGGATCATAGAGCGCTTTCATCGTCGCCCTTGGCTGTTCAAATGGCGTGGACCATGGAGTTACTTGAGAGTAATCTGGAAGCAAAATCCAAGATTTACAAAGACTCTGCTTTATTGGCTGTTTTTATGATGAATAATGAAAGATACATTGTTCAGAAGGTTAAAGATAGTGAGTTGGGATTACTTCTAGGTGATGATTGGATACGGAAGCACGCATCCAAAGTTAAGCAGTATCATGTCAATTATCAACGAAGTTCATGGAGTAAGGTTTTGGGAGCTCTGAAGATTGATAATAATGCTATGTCGCCTACTGGAGCATCAAGGTCTTTGAAAGAAAAGCTTAAGTTATTCAATTCCTACTTTGAGGAGATATGTAAAACACAATCCAATTGGGTAATCTTTGATGAGCAACTGAAGGAGGATTTGAGGAATTCCGTAGCTGGGATTTTGTCTCCAGCATACCGCAACTTTGTTGGAAGGTTGCAGAGTAGTCACGATGCTGGGAGGCATGCGGAGAGGCATGTCAAGTTTAGTGTGGAGGATCTTGAAGCTCGAATTACTGAGTTGTTTCAGGGGAACAATGGATCAGTTGGTGGCAGGAAGTGAGTACAAAGTCTGTAAGCAAGTGATTGCATCTCTTGTACCATATATGTATGCTAGTTTAGCTTTTAGAAATTTTGTTGTATGTTCATGTAATCCTGGTCAATTATGGCCTTTGTCAATTGTGCCTTCTAATATTTCTTGTACGCATTATCTTAGGCTTGATTAGTTGCTTGTGTTGGAAGAGCTTTGTGCCATATGGCTAGTTAATACTTTCAGAAATGAATATGACTTTTAGCGTTTATCTCTATTGCAATCTTTAATCGGAACTAAACCTTCTCTGACGAGAAGACAATATCTTACCAGACAAGAACAAACCTTCGTCGAAGCTACTCATTTTCCTTAAACATGCACTTTAAATGACTTCATTCATATTGAAATTTAATAAGATATCCCGGTAACCGATTTCAGTACTAGGTCATACATATTTGTAACTTTGCAGTTCCAGAATACTTAGAAGGAACTTGAAGTTTGTATAAGTCAATTAATGGGTTTTGTTGTGTGATAGTTTGTGATGCAGTAGTTTCTTCATTGCCATATTGGAAAGATACCGGTAGGCTGATTCACCAGGATGTATACTGTCCCAGAACAAGTATTTAGAAGCATTTTTGCAGACAGGACGGTGTTTGTTACAGAATGGACCTGCTTCATAGGTACCACTGCCACAGCACCCTCGTCTAGTTTTCACAAATCCTGTCAAATCGATCTTTTACATCAGAAAAGATGATGCTGTCTGTTCATAAATATAATTTTGTTTTATATTGCTTAAGGGAACTTGGAGGAGAGTGGAAGCCTACCATATTTTTTTGGATGCTTGATCATGTGCATGAAAGGATGATATGTATCTGAATACAATACTTTGCTTCCTGAAAGTGCTGCTTGTACTTGTTTTAGCAACCTTGTGAGTTTCGCATTATAGGATTGAGCATCAAAATTCTCCTCTTCAATGCACTTTCTGAGCAATGGGGACTTTGCAGTTATTTGTATTGGAAGACAGCCAACAGGAGGAAGCCCGGCAACAAGCATCTTACGACATCCAAGATTATATAGATCCTGAAAAGGTAATGTAACAATAAATGTTTTTATTTTTCTCTACCTGCAATTTAGTATATGATGTCTCACTGGTGGTTGGATATATGACTTTGGGATTTGGGGGATCAAATAAAGATGGACTTATATTACCTCTACAAAGTTCTGGAGCTGGATCTGCAAAAAATCTTGATATCCAGTTATATTAAATTGATTCCTCCTTGTTGGGATATCATAGAAGTTGAAGATGAAATCGTTAGTCCCTGCACTGATGATAACCAAAGCAGCACTGACAATTTTTTGAGCTTTCTCTTCTCCTACAATCTCCTGGAGCTTCTCTATGTAGCGCTCAAAATATTTGATTTGCTGGGACATGGGGATTGCTTTAGATGCGGCTGTGGTTAGGTCGTCGTATCCAGAGCCAGCAGATGCAAAGCTGACGCCAGTTAGAAGATCATGTTTTGATAGATATGGTTGTAGAAAAGGAGGAACATATTCCTTCAGGCCTAACATGGATGCTAAAAAGTCAGGAACAAGTTTTCCATCTGAAAACCTTCCTGTCGGAATCCGGCCAGGGAAGTTTTCGCCATAAGGCCGATGATTACCTTGAAATATCGTAGAGATGTAATTATTGTTGCCAGTATCAACTGTTGAATCTCCAAAGATGAGGATGGCTGAGAACTTGGGCAAAGATTTGCCATTGCAGAGTTGCACCAACAGGATGAAAAAAAAGCTGGTAATACCCATGGACAAGATGGTAGGCCTTCTTGGTTGTTCAAAATATATGCATTGGCTCTTATCTGGAACTGAAAAGTTTGACTAGTCCTTTGTACGTAGTTGAACAAAAAAAATGTCCTATTTATGGTTCTGAAAATTACTCGTATATTGGAGGAAAATTAAATATGCCTATGGTTTCATCAAATTATAGGATTCGAAAGTATTAATAGTTGCGTAGACCTCATTAATAGTTAGTGCAATTGCTGATTAGACTATATTAATGAAGGGCACTAAAAACCTGGAGACACTGGTCCCTCGTTTGATCTATTATTGACAGTCAACTTATTCATTATTAATTATTCAATGAGGGTAATATTACATAGATGAAGCGCAAATTGAATTAATTCTTTAGTGATCTTTCAGATTGAAGGTAATCCTTAATTCTTGACCACTAATGGGAGCGCTATTTGAGGTTTGTCTCAACATAGTTTAGTGTTGAATAATCTAGAAGAGGGCTATAAATCAAGTGTAGTGCAGTCAACTTCAAAGCTTTTATATATTGGAAAAAAAGGGTCTTGACACGTGGATATTTTAATGATCAATATGCGACAAGTACAACAACAATAACAACAACCCAATATAATTTCATAAGTGGGGTCTGGCGAGGGTAGTGTATATGCAGACCTTACCCCTATCCCGACGGAGTAGAGGGGCTGTTTCCGATAGACCATCGACTCAAGAAGAAGAAAAGAGACAATAAATGAGTAAGAACATTAGAAACCAGAAAGATAATACCAGCATCACAAGAACCAGAAAATAGATCGAAAAGCAATAACAATAACCAGTAATAATTGCACGATACTACGAAAACGAAAAAGGACGGATGAATGTGCCCAAGGCAGACCTCGTACCTTCTGCAGAAATCAAGGACTATGGGGTCCACGGGGGCAAGTGTGAAGGGGTATGTGTAAGCACTTAGATACCCCTCCACATAGTGGTAATGTCCTCGTCAGGACCGGGGACGACCACCTATTTGCCCTCCCATTTGCAGTCCTCCCGGACCGTAGAGAGTGTATCCTCGGTAATGGAGCATATGTACCTCCATACTTCCTCGCCCCGATCCTATTGCCTGGAGGCTTTTTCGACTTTGAAGTCGTTTTTAATAGAGCAGCCTCCGGGGATGAAGTTCTTCATGGGAGGTTCCGGGGCCACCTCAGCATCCGTGGCCGGATTGGAAGTTAAAGGGACAATCTGCTGAGGCACAGATTTCGAAGTCTTTGCCATCAAATTCTAGGAAATATGAAGATTGGAAGGAGGGGATGAAGATTTGAAGATGAGGATGAAGGTTTAAAGGTCAAACTTGAAGGTTTGAAGATGGAATATGAAGATTTGAAAAGGGGAATATGATGATAGGAAGGTGTATAGAACAATGTATGAAGATTTGAAGAGGTTAAGAACAAGTGAAAAGTTCGGGAATAAATTAAGGAGTTCTGGAGTCGGAAAGTAAAAAAGTGAAAAAATGACCGAAGCTTTTATAGAGAGGGAGTAATCAATGTGTGACGTTTCGCATTCGAGGACGTTTAACCGGCAGCTGACACGTGGTTTCACTTACCCGTCAACTCAGTTATAGCAAACGGAAGAAGGAACCAGGATCAATTAATCGCTTCCCGTCACTTCGATAAATTTACTCTCTGAAAAGCGAAGGGACTATCTGTGTACAGGCAAAATCGGGGGCAAAGTTTTCCCCGATTCCACGATAAGGAAACAAGAGGGAAGCACGGTTCGACACCACTACAAGCAAGGCCGAAGGACCCCTCGTATCGAAACCCGAGAAGAGTGAACGATGTATCTGGGATCGGGCACGGCAAAATAACGCACCCGGACCAAGTAGAGTTTTGAGACCACGAAAAAAGGAGTAACGATTAGGCGTGACAAATAGGGAACCGTAATATTCGCCCTCAACCGGATATTACAGCATAAATCCCGCCCGACATCAATTGCGGATCGGCATTTACCGGAAAAAGAAGATTTTTACCTTATTTAGACTTGTATTAGGACTGAAATTCCCCTAATGTATAAAGGGGAGAGTTTTTTTTTTTAATTTTGACATATTGTTGACATGCAAATCGAAGCAATAAAAGTTTATTTTTGTCTTCTAGCTGTTATTCAAAGTATTCTTTAGTTATTCTCTTCTTTAATCGCAACCGAGCTTATATCGAGGATCCAATCGAGGCCGAATTTCAGCGTTCAACTTAAGATCGGGCTTGATCATCACATTACAATTAGTTTGATCGTTCATTTTATCTTTAACTTAATTACTTGTTGTTCTTAAATCAGTCGTATTGAATTAAATCACATATCCTTTAAACTGCGTACAAATTTAGTTGTTACTCATTTTTTTTAGGGTAAATAGCTATGTTTCAGGTTATTGCTGGTATTGTGAAGAGGATGGACAAAGGTGCTGTGATTGAGAACATTGGTGCCTGAGCTTTGCATTAAGGACATCATCTTTGAGCGACTTCGAGCTTCAGTTGTTGAATGTTAATGGCAGTATGGGCTTTCGACCGTACATATTCAATGCAAGTGTTAATGTTAAATCAGTGTTTATGGTAATTTTTCTTTGACTCACTTAATGTGAATCTGGGTAGAGAAGTAAGACCATGAGATAGTGTTGCCTTTTCCAAGTGAGAATAGAATAATTAAATTTGATTGTGCTTTGTGTTGACGATTTGGAAGTATACAAGCAAGATAAAATAACTGTGCTAGCTCGGTAACGAGGATAAGATTGCAAGCGAAACAGATAGCTAAAACTGCACCTGAGGCAGATTGATCAAAAACTATACGTGGAAAATCCAGGCGGGCCTTGCAATTTCAGCATAACATATCAGCATGTACAGGTGATAAAGCTAGCATTTACAATACCTTTAAAGCAGATAAAGTATGAAACTCCAAAAATACCCTTGTAATGAAGCAAGCATGTTGAGGGAGGGCTGCTAAACTCTCACTTATATAATAAGAGGATAAATTTCGCTCATCAGTGCTCCTAATTTTTTTTTTTAAAAAAAACATATCGAATAGACGGAAACTGTACCATACTAAGTTCGTTAATAGTTACCAATTTATGCTAAAGTAGTACTATTTGTTAATCTTTTTTTAGGTCAATCTTAACAAAGATCATTCCGCAGTAAAAGAAAGTTCGAAATGTTGAGAGTTGCACACAAATAGAGACACACAAATAGAGAATCCAATACATCAGTCGATTCTTGCATCAAATGGCAATTTATCCTTTCGCAAATGGTGGAAAACATAAAGTAGTCACGAAACCGTAAAAGGCGAAGGAGGGAATTCGAATGGGCTTTCATTTCCTTTCGAGAGATTTACATTTGAAATGCTTATATTCACTTTTTGACTACTTATAAACACGCATCCCTGTAAACAAGGAAAACCCCAAAAGGGTTAAAAAATAATTATGAAAATTAAAAAAAGGGTCCAGCCAGGAACGAACCCAAGTATATATATATACTGATCGGAATACTATTCTACCACTAGTGCTTATATGAAAAATATCCAATATATAATTTTGTATATAATAGAGATATTGAAAGATGTAGTTTATTAAGGAAATTCATCAAATATTGTGGAACATTTCAAAATTCAAAAGTTGCAGTATAGGTTTATAAGAAAGAATAGATGCACTTGGGAGGCGGATCTAAATTTCTTCCATTGCACCAGAAAAGTTTTTGATGATGTACTTATTATAGAACTTCTCTCTCCTGTATGTGCTTGTGTTTGTGTGCATAGGATAGGATCAATAGAGCAGAGTTGAGAGATGGAGACACAATCAGAATGGGCTCTCTGATAAATATTCTTGACCAGGAGATATCTGGTTGACAATGGTGTTTTTTACAACAGGTGAAATGCTTGATGAAATTACAGGTGAAAAGCTCGTTCCAAATAAATCTTAGCACGAATGATGATGCTCATTTCAGTGTCTTTGGTCAGGTGGAGGATGTCACCGTCGAGGACGAGGGAAACAATTCCAGTTTTAAGAGCTAAAAAGAGGTATGGGGCAGGAGCTGTCGATCTGCCAATTCTATCGTCTATACGATTCCTGGTATCTTAATCATGAACAACTTTGCTGCATTTTGTACATCTTTGCTGCATTTTGTATAACTTTACTGCATTTTGAATGTTGGATCCCTTTCAATGTTTAGACTAATAGTTAAAAAACATTGAACAAGGCGGAATAAGGGCAGGAAGCAAAATATTGCCACAGGAATGAAAATGGTACAGTTCTCTTTTAGAGCATCAAACATTCGTGGTGATCAATGAATAATCAAAATTTTCTTCAGTTTTCCAATCCAGTGGACCCTACTTTTCCATGAGAATCTCCAAAGCAGGTACAATGGATTTCCACGCAACAAATGCAGTTGACCGATGCTAAAGGGGACACTCAATTATACCAATTTATTAGAATTGAATAAGTTACCCGTTATACATACTGCTACACGGAGTTTGCTCTCCTCTATTTTCGTGTCTTAACTCTCCCAGCGAGTAGAAGTCGTCTTCCATCACAGAAGAAAGTCAGATGTATGCAGAATACAACAGTTGAGAAACGATACCTCACACAACTGCTGGCGGTATTCAGTACTCAGGTCACACTACTGCTGGTAGTATGCAGCTCTTGAAAGAAGGATTTGCCAGCCTCGTATGTCGACCAGCAAATTGCAGCAGCCGGAGCATGGAAGAGCATTGTTTATCCGAAAAACGGATAGAGTTGAATTTGTACGTAATTCTAAGAATATGTAGTGCAACTTAATACAAATTACAGGGATAAATAAAAATACCCAATATGGGTTGAAAAGAATGCTAAATAGATAAGGTTGCAAGGAAGATGAAATTTAGGACTAGACAAGTGGAATCAATTTAAGAGGCTTGAAAGAACAACTCTTCACTATCGAGAATATGGTATTTTGATTACAATGTAAGCATAATAAAAACTCCCCTTACAGAAATGATAACCCTCTCCTTTATATTAGAGGGATCTTACGTTAAATATAATTAAAAATACTCAGTGGGAGATCCATGATAAATCAATTTTTCCACAAGTGGGATTGCAACGGCTTTTGTCTGTGAGCTCGATCTTGACTTGAGCTCGATTTTGACTCGAGCTCTCGATCATGGCTTGAGCTCGATCCTGACTCGAGCTCTCGATCTTGGCTTAAGCTTGATCCTGACTCGAGCTCTCGATCTTGGCTTAATCTCGATTCTGACTCGGACCCTTGAATTGATTCGGGGTCAATGTTGGTCGGTCTCTGGATCATAAGATTGATAGCTTTACTTTGCATCATAGTTCGATTTGGATTCGAGTTTGATAATGATATCGAACTCGACATTGATCGGCACCCTCGGGTTCGAAGCTTATTTGTACCATCTTCGAAACCCATCTTGACGTCTCACTTCGATCGATTATCTTTCGAACTCGATCAGACGTACGAATGCCGAAATTTATTTCGACCGTATATATATAGTCCCTCATTTCTCAGGAAGAATGTGGTGAGAAACGATATGATTTTTCAACGGCTCGATCGGATTATAAGCTGACGCTTCCATCAGGCTCGATCATGACGCACATGATAGTTGTCCCGTCGATTTAGTCTTTCAAGGCATTTAATGCATGTCAGACGGTGGTCGGCCACCGCTGATACTGAACCGCCATCGCTTAAACCTATAAATAACCCTTTCTTTTATCATTTATCACTTTTACATCTTCAATCTTCCAAATTTCCCAAGTCCCTTTTCGTATTCTCTGACTTATCCGCAAATCTGTGATTTTTCTTTGCAAAAAGCCCCTCTTTAATTTTACCAAATCTTTGTCACTTTCTTCTATTCCTCACCTTTGAATTCGAAAATGGCGAAAACATCACAAACCATTCCTCAGAAAGAGAAGGCTTCATCTTCACAGTGTGTCGCCGATGAGACACCGGCAGAACCACGGCCTGAGGAGTGCATTCTCGGAGCGTGTGTTCTTACTTCTGATTTTAAGGTCGATAAAGGCTCATCGGTCCCTGGCCGATGTGAGTCAGTATCGAGGTACATGTGTTCGATAACCGAGAAGCACCTCAAACAGCTAAAGAAAGATTGCAATTGGGATAAAAAAGAAATAATAATTCCTACTTCTGACGAAGATATCACCACTTACGTGAAAGGGTTTTTGAATGTGTATACTTACCCTTTCACGTTAGGTCCCCTCGATTCTGTTATTATTGACTTCTGTCGTCAATACCAAATAACCCTAGGCTAGGTCCATTATTCTTTTTGGCAGATCGTTATCTTGATCCGATACTTTGTGAACAAAATCGAGGGGATGTCGTTCACCCTCGACCATCTTATCCGATTGTACCGTCATCGACTTTTTCGAGGAGGGTTAATAAAACTTCAGCGCCGGGCTACCAAGGCTCTATTCTCGAGCATTAACGAGGACAGGGATCGGGGCTGGATGGACAGGTTCGTTCGAGTTAGGACTTCGGACCTGATTCCGACCGAAAAGATGCCTTTTCCCGAGGAGTGGAATATGAAACCTAAGTGTGATCCTGCTGTTACTTCCTTCTATTTTGTTCTTTCATTTTTTTTCTCATCGATACTCCTCTTTTTGTGATGCAACAGTTCCCTGGATGCCCGGAGCAGTTCCTGATCTCAAGAACTGGATACGAGCTCTTATTTCGACCTCCACATATGCCGAGCGCTCATGGCGTGATTTGTCAAAGGGTCGGTGGGAGGCCAAAAATCATGGTAAGCCCCTTTCTCGTACTCTTAGATAATTTGAACGAGATGCTTTCCAAATATTTTAATAAAATTTTCCATATGCAAGTTTGTGCAAAGATGTAGTTTTGAGGCCCTTGTCCAACGAGGAAGAAACTTTGGCCTCTGTCCCAAAGCCGGTGAAGGAAAATAAAAGGAAAAGAGCCTCTGTTCTGGAAGATCCAAAACCGAAGAGGAGGACGGCTCGTAAGCCGAACAAGAATTCCATTCCTTTGACCGTGGAATCAGTTCTGCGTCTAAGGGATGAAGAAGAAGAAGAAGAAGAAGAAAACAATGGATCCGCACTGGCAGCCCGAACGAAGAGAACCACCGATGCCCCATCGGCAGTTGGACCGATGATGCTTCATGAGGCTCCGCCTCGAACTGAGGATATACCGGAGAAAGATTCGGGCGGAATCCCTGAATTATCGGAGATCGAAGATGCATCCCATCGGAGTCAACGAATGGGGAATATGTCTGAACAGCCCCCTCTTGAATCCCTTCGAACCGAAGAGAATGCTCCAAGTGATTCATTTGGGCCAACAGCAATCGAAGATTCGCCCACCTTTCCCGCTTTTTCAGCATGGATGATTCGGGAAGCCCAAGCTTTGGGGGCCCTCGATCTAGACATGCCTCATGATGGAGAGGATCCCTTTCGTGACCTGTTTACCGGTATCGAGGATGTTGCCGGTACTAGTGATGAATCAGATCTTTTTCACGGGGTGCAGCAGGCTTTCAATCAGGTAAGCCTTAAAATTATTTTGTCGGTACTACCTTTATGTTTACTTTTCGTCTCTAACTTCGTTTCTTGTTTCCTTGCAGGCAGCGGCAGTTCATCGAGAAGCATGTCCTCGGTCCCAAAACGAGCTGCATCGATACGAGGCCGACCTTCAACGGGTTACTGATGAGAGGAACTCCCTAAAACTTCTCTTAGGGCAAAGGGAAGAGGAAATAAAAGACCTCCGAGCTGAGTTGGCCAAGGCTTACCGAGATCAAATCGATCTGTCTGAGCAGGTAATGATACTTTTAAAAGCCTATGGGCTTGATACCGGAACGATGGGTAATTTTTCGGTCTCACAGTTGCAGCAAAAAATTGAGATGATCGGGAAGCTTCGTGAGGAGGTCGACGTGATAAAAGCGGAGTCTTTGCAGTGGAAAGAAGGTATGGACCGCTTTGCTGCAGAGAAAGAAACTGCTCGAGCCCAGTTATCATCGGCCAAAACCCAACTTCAGAGAATGAAGGAAAAAGGCCTGGTTCAAGCAAGAAGAATAGAGGAGATTG
Organism: Nicotiana tomentosiformis; assembly: GCF_000390325.3. Classification (NCBI taxonomy): domain Eukaryota; kingdom Viridiplantae; phylum Streptophyta; class Magnoliopsida; order Solanales; family Solanaceae; genus Nicotiana; species Nicotiana tomentosiformis. The sequence goes on from NC_090818.1 coordinate 90,495,664, forward strand.
AGGTTTATTGGCCTCTGTACTTGCCAAGGCCGAATCTGATGTCGAAAAGGCAAAGGCCGATGCGGATGCACTCGTGGCCAGATATCGGGCCGATGCAGAAGCTGCCCAGGTCCAAGCAAGAGAGGCAGCCGAGATCGCCGATACTCGAGCACATTGGGTCGCTGAACTTGCTAAGTGCTGATCTCGAAGGGAAACCCTCAAGGAGATCCATGCTCGTGGTTTCAACCTCACTGAAGAGATAAAAAGGGCCAAAGAACTCGAAACCGATGCTGAAGCCTTGATTTTCGATGACTATGATGATGACAATGATGATGACGATGGGAATATATAAAAATATCCCCTTTTTTTTTGGCCGACTTGCTTCTGTTTTGTTTTCGGTCTTGTGAAGACTTTATTCATGCCTTATGAATGTTTTCACAAGGATTTAAACAACTTAATCAAATTCGAACTTCGTAGCCTCTATAACCGAGCGAGTGCTTACTCAAACTTGAAGTGATGTAGCCCTTAGGCTTATTAGTTGAGTCAATGATTCGAGCTCGAAGAAATATAGCTCGTAGGCGTAATGGTCGAGTGAGTGCTTGCTTGAACTCGAAATAAAAGTAGCCTGTAGGCTTAGTAGTCGAGTGAATGATTCGAACTCGAAGTAATGTAACCCGTAGGCGTAATGGTCGAGTGAGTGCTTGCTCGAACTCGAAATAAAAGTAGCCCGTAGGCTTAGTAGTCGAGTGAATGATTCGAACTCGAAGTAATGTAGCCCGTATGCATAATGGTCGAGTGAGTGCTTGCTCGAACTCGAAATAAAAGTAGCCTGTAGGCTTAGTCGTCGAGTGAATGATTCAAACTCGAAGTAAACTAGCCTGTAGGCATAAGGGTCGAGTGAGTGTTTGCTCGAACTCGAAATAAAAGTAGCCCATAGGCTTAGTAGTTGAGTGAATGATTCGAACTCGAAGTAATGTAGCCCGTAGGCGTAATGGACGAGTGAGTGTTTGCTCGAACTAGAAATAAAAGTAGCCCGTAGGCTTAGTAGTCGAGTGAATGATTCGAACTCAAAGTAATGTAGCCCGTAAGCATAATGATCGAGTGAGTGCTTGCTCGAATTCGAAATAAAAGTAACCCGTAGCTTGGTAGTCGAGTGAATGATTCGAACTCGAAGTAATGTAGCCCGTAGGCATAATGGTCGAGTGAGTGTTTGCTTGAACTCGAAATAAAAGTAGCCCGTAGGCTTAGTAGCTGAGTGAATGATTCGAACTCGAAGTAATGTAACCCGTAGGCGTAATGGTCGAGTGAGTGCTTGCTCGAACTCGAAATAGAAGTAGCCCGTAGGCTTAGTAGTCGAGTGAATGATTCGAACTCGAAGTAATGTAGCCCGTGGGCGTAATGGTCGAGTGAGTGTTTGCTCGTACTCGAAATAAATGTAGCCCGTAGGCTTAGTAGTCGAGTGAATGATTCGAACTCGAAGTAATGTAGCCCGTAGGCGTAATGGTCGAGTGAGTGTTTGCTCGAACTCGAAATAAAAGTAGCCCGTAGGCTTAGTAGTCGAGTGAATGATTCGAACTCGAAGTAATGTAGCCAGCAAGCGTAATGGTCGAGTGAGTGTTTGCTCAAACTCGAAATAAAAGTAGCCCGTAGGCTTAGTAGTCGAGTGAATGATTCGAACTCGATGTAATGTAGCCCGTAGGCGTAATGGTCGAGTGAGTACTTGCTCGAACTCGAAATAGAAGTAGCCCGTAGGCTTAGTGGTCGAGTTTATCTTAATTCTGTTTGCATAATAAATCCCCAAATAGAGGAATATTTCTTGGACATAAGATGTTGGTAAAGAGGAGAACTTTCTTTGCAAGTCATTATACATATGTTCATGTTTCGCGTATGGGTTCGGGCCAGCTACATGAGCATGGTTCGTTTTGACCATTTGGCTCTTACAACTTTTCCTATTGGAACCCCATTGTTGCGAAATAACTTTCTTGCATCAGAACTTGATATATTTGAGGGCTAATTCCCCCCAGTATTCGAGGTTGATTGTAATGAGGCCTCAGATACTGTTGTAAGTGCAGCATGATAATTGGTTGCCTCATTAAAAACCTTACCGAAAAACCCATTTAGGATAAAACTGGTCTAAGGGAAAAAGAGTGCAACGCGTGCTTCCAGATCTAAGGCTTCGTATTGAAGGATCCATCTTAGCTCCTGATCGAACTTCTGCAGGGGTTAGTTTTGAAATGTAAATGAATATGGGAGGGTCGTACCTTAGCAGTAATATCGTTTTAGATGTGACACATTCCAATTGCTTGATAGTTGTTTGCTGTTTAAATGAATGCCGAGCTTGTATGATCCCTTTCCGATGTTCTCGAGAACCTGATATGGTCCTTCCCAGTTCGGTCCTAGTTTTCCTTCGTTCGGATTTCGGGTATTGAGGGTGACTTTCCTTAGCACTAAGTCCCCGGGCTTAAAATGGCGGAGCTTGGTTCTTCGATTATAGTATCTTTCAATTCGTTGCTTTTGGGCGGCCAATTGGACGAGAGCAGCTTCTCGTTTTCCGTCCGATAATTTGAGGCTAGTGTTCATAGCCTCATTATTTAATTCTTCTGTTGTGTATCAAAATCTGGCACTGGGTTTGCCGACTTCGACTGGTATCAAGGCTTCGGACCCATATACTAAGGAGAATGGGGTTGCCCTCGTACTAGATTTTGGCGTTGTTCGATATGCCCAAAGGACTTCGGGTAGGATTTCTCTCCACTTTCCCTTAGCGTCGTTCAGCTTTTCTTTAGGTTTTTAATGATAGTTTTGTTTGTTGATTCGGCCTGTCCGTTTCCGCTAGGGTGATACGGTGTTGATAATATCCTCTTTATTTTGTGGTCTTCGAGGAATTTCGTCACTTTGCTGCCGACAAACTGTTTCCCATTGTCACACACTATTTCGGCGGGTATCCCGAATCGACATACGATATGATCCCAGATAAAGTCTATAACCTCTTTCTCTCTTACTTTCACGAAAGCATGTGCTTCAACCCATTTAGAGAAATAGTCAGTCATAAATAAAATAAATTTAGCTTTAGCTGGGGTTGATGGCAGAGGGCTGACGATATCCATTCCCCATTTCATGAATGGCCATGGGGATAGGACTGAGTGAAGTTGCTCTCCGGGTTGATAGATCATTGGTGCAAACCTTTGACATCTGTCACATTTTCGAACAAATTCCTTCGCATCTTTGCCCATATCTATCCAATAATACCCTGCCCTGATTATTTTTCGGACTAATGGATCGGCACCGGAGTGATTCCCACAAGTGCCCTCGTGCACCTCACGTAGGATGTAATCGGTATCTCCTGGACCCAAGCATACTGCCAATGGTCCATCGAATGTCCTTCGGTATTGCATTCCATCTGAAGCCAACGTGAATCAAGCAGCTTTAGTCCGTAGGGCCCTTGAATCTTTAGGGTCCGATGGGAGCTTTCCGTTCTTTAAGTATTCAATATACTTATTTCTCCAATCCCAGGTTAAGCTCGTAGAATTTATCTCGGCATGACCTTCTTCGATCATAGATCTCGAGAGTTGAATGACAGTCCCCGAGCTCAAGTCACCTTCCTCGACCAATGATCCCAAATTCGCAAGTGCATCAGCCTCACTGTTTTGCTCTCGTGGAACATGCTGTAAAGTCCATTGTTTGAAATGGTGCAAAGTGACATGTAGTTTGTCCAAATACCTTTGCATTCTATCTTCTCGAACTTCGAAGGTTTTGTTTACTTGACTTACCACTAGCAAAGAGTCACATCTGGGTTCAATGACTTCTGCTCCCATGATTTTAGCTAGCTCGAGACCTGTAATCATGGCCTCATACTCGGCCTCGTTGTTAGTCAACCTAGTAGTTTTAATAGATTGCCTAATAGTGTTACCCGTGGGTGGCTTTAAAACTATGCCATGCCCGGACCCTTTCACGTTCGAAGCCCCGTCCGTAAAAAAGGGTCCATACCCCCGATGACGTACCCGATTTCAATAGGAGTTCCTTTTCGACTTTGGGTACGAGGGTTGGCGTGAAATCGGCCACGAAGTCTGCTAAAATTTGAGACTTGATGGCCGTACGGGGTTGATATTCGATATCGTACCCACTGAGTTCGACGGCCCATTTGGCTAATCAGCCTGATAGTTCGGGCTTGTGCAAAACATTACGAAGCGGGTAAGTGGTTAATACGCATATGGAATGGCATTGAAAGTACGGTCTTAACTTTCGAGAGGCGCTTATCAGTGCAAATGCCAATTTTTCTAGGTGCGGATATCTAGTTTCTGCATCTCCTAAGGTACGACTTATATAATAAACGGGAAATTGCATACCTTGCTCTTCCCGAACTAGGACACCACTTACTGCGATTTTCAATACTTCCAAGTACAAGAAACGTTTTTCGTTTGTTTTTGGAGTGTGAAGTAGTGGTAGGCTCGATAGATATCATTTTAGTTCCTCTAATGCCTGTTGGCATTCCGGTGTCCAAGCGAAATCGTTCTTCTTTTTGAGTAGAGAGAAAAGTTTGTGACTTCGATCTGATGATCTCGAAATGAATCGGCCTAAGGCTGCAATCCGTCCCGTTAGCCTTTGTATAATTTTCACGCTGTCCGCGATGGTGATATCTTCGATGGCCTTGATTTTATCGGGGTTAATCTCGATTCCCCAATTTGACACCATGAAGCCGAGGAACTTGCCCGAACCGACCCCGAAAGCACATTTTTCGGGGTTGAGCTTCATGTTGTATTTCCTCAAAATCTCGAACGTTTCCTGCAAATGGGTCAAATGGTCCTCTGCGCGCAGGGACTTAACTAGCATGTCATCAATATAAACTTCCATTGATTTACCTATTTGTTCTTCGAACATTTCATTTACTAGGCGTTGGTAAGTAGCCCCTGCATTTTTTAGCCCGAAGGGCATCACATTATAACAATATGTTCCATATTTGGTGACAAATGAAGTCTTTTCCTGGTCTTCCGGGTTCATCTGGATTTGATTATACCCGGAATAGGCATCGAGAAAAGTGAGGATCTCGTGGCCGGCCATGGCATCGATCATGCGATCGATGTTGGGCAACGGAAAAGAATCTTTGGTTTATGCTTTGTTCAAATCCTTATAGTCCACACACATTCTAAGTTTGTTCCCTTTTTTAGGCACTACAACTACATTGGCTAGCCATTCGGGATATTTCACCTCCCGAATGGACCCTATCTTGAGAAGTTTGGTTACCTCGTCCTTTATGAATGTGTGCTTTACCTCGGACTGGGGTCTTCTCTTTTGCTTCTCCGGTCTGAACCTAGGGTCCAAGCTTAGCCGATGCGTCGTTATGTCCGGTGGGATCCCTGTTATATCTAAATGGGACCAGGCAAAGCAATCAATGTTATTGATAAGAAATTGAATAAGTTTCTTCCTGAGTTCGGGACTCAACCCCGTTCCCAGGTATACCTTCCGCTCGAGCCAGTGCTCGATTAGTGTGACTTGCTCTAGTTCCTCAATCGTTGATTTGGTGGCGTCATAGTCATCGGGAATCATGAAGGATCGAGGGATCCTCTGATCATCATCTTCTTCAATCTTCTAGTTATCTGGTTGGGTCAAAGCCGATGTCCGTGATTGCTATTTGGTATCTCATTTCCCTTCGGAGCCCGATCCCTTTATTGGCAAAGGCGAGGATATTGGTTTAGCTTCCTCGACGGCGAACATTTCTCTTGCGGCTGGTTGTTTTCCGTACACTATTTTGACTCCTCTCGATGTTGGGAATTTGAGGACCTGGTGTAGGGTCGAAGGTACATCTCTCATGTTGTGGATCCATGGCCTTCCGAAAAGGGCGTTGTATCTCATGTCGCCTTCGATCACGTGGAACTTCATTTCCTAGATGGTTCCTGCCACGTTTATTGGTAGAATTATCTCGCCTTTGGTGGTTTAACAATCCATATTGAATCCGTTTAGAAGCAGGGTTGCAGGTACGATCTGGTCCTGCAGGCCGAGCCGTTCTATGACCTTCAATCTGATGATGTTGGTCGAGCTACCTGAATCAATCAACACACGCTTAACTTTAGTTTTATTCATGAGTACGGATATTACCAGTACATCGTTATGAGGTTGTATGACTCCTTCTGCATCTTCATCATTGAAGGACAGAGTTCCTATGGGTGTGTAATCTTGAGTTCGAGATCACTTTTCTCTCACAATCCATGTCTTAGTGAGTTTAAGCATTGGTCCCCGAGGGGTATCGGCGCCGCCGATGATCATGTGAATGACGTGATGTGGTTCTTCTTGTTCGTTTTGCTTGCCGAAATCCCTATTTTTAAAATGGTTCTTCTCCCTATCACTCAAAAATTCTCGAAGGTGCCCTTTGTCGAATAACCGGGCTACTTCCTCTCTTAGTTGCCTGCAATCTTCTGTTCTGTGGCCATTGGTGCCATGATATTTGCACATTTGATTGGGATTCCTCTCGGTAGGATCGGTCTGCATGGGTCGAGGCCATTTAGTGTCTTTGATGTGTCCGATAGCCGAAACAATGGTGGATGCATCAATGCTGAAGTTATATTCCGATAACCGAGGTGCTTCCTTAGATCCGGCATGCCTATCGAACCTACTTCTGTTCATCAACCCCCGGGACCCTTGACCTCGATCACTTCTTTTGTTATTTTACCCGAGGTTATGTCTCGATTCACTAATTTTGTGGCTTCCGTTGTACGGTTCACTGATTAGTATCCCTTCGAACAGGGGGTTCATACCCCAATTGATCATCTTCGACCCTAATTTTTGATTGGTACCGATTGTGCACGTCGGCCCACGTGATGGATGGGTATTCGATCAGGTTATGCTTTAATCGCCGTGAAGCCGTCGAACTTCGTTCGTTCAAACCTTGGGTGAAAGCCTGAACAGCCCAATCATCTGTGACTGGTGGCAAGTCCATTCGTTCCATTTGAAAACGAGATACGAACTCCCTCAGCATCTCGTTATCCTTTTGTCTTACCTTGAAGAGGTTCGATTTCCTTGTTGCGACTTTTATGGCGCCAACATGTGCTTTCACAAAAGAATCTACTAACATGGCGAACGAGTCGATAGAATTTGGTGGTAGGTTGTGATACCAAATCATTACCCCATTCGAGAGGGTCTCTCCGAATTTTTTTAACAACACAGATTCGATTTCATCGTCTTCTAAATCATTGCCCTTGATGGCACATGTGTAAGAAGTGACGTGCTCGTTGGGATCGGTCGTTCCATTATATTTGAGAATTTCGGGCATACGGAATTTTTTGGGGATTGGTTTCGGGGCTGCGCTCGAGGGAAAAGGTTTTTGCTCTAATTTTTTCGAATCCAACCCTTTTATCATTGGTGGAGATCCCAGGATCTGATCGACCCTGGAGTTATAAGTTTCTACATTTTTATCATTGGCTTCGACTCGCTTTGTGAGTTCCTCGAACAATTTAGCAATTTCGGGAGTAGTCCCCGATTCTTGCTCATTTGACTTCACTATGGCTGGCTCCGTTCTGTGGGTGATTTCTCGAGGTGGATTGGGCTCCGGCCTGCTTTGTAGCTGGGTTTGGCTTTGTAACTGAGCTATTGCTGCCTGTTGGGCTTGCAACATTTCGAAAATCATACGCAAGCTAACGCCGTTTTCCTCGACGTTATGGGTATCTCGAGTTGCAGATCGAGTGCCACCATGGATGCTATTCTCGGGTTCAGCATGTAGGTTCGCCTCAATGGCTACATGCGAATTGATATCTATTGGCGCTCCGATTCGAGCTCCAACGGCGTTTACAAGTGGTCTTTCAGTACTAGGTGTCAAGTTGTTGTTTTCGCCTTGAAGACCGGCTCCGTTGTCGATTGGTGAAGCCATCTGATTGGTGGTTAGTTGTAGCTAATCCGAAATTCAAGATATTTTCGAAAACAAGCGCAAAACACAATGGCGTATTTTTTTCAGATTCATATCAAATAACCACTGTTATCCTTAGCCCCACGGTGGGCGCCAAACTGTTTACCCGAAAAACGGATAGAGTTGAATTTGTACGTAGTTCTAAGGATATGTGGTGCAGCTTAATACAAATTACAGGAATAAATAGAAATACCCAATATGTGTTGAAAAGAATACTAAATAGATAAGGTTGCAAGAAAGATGAAATTTAGGACTAGACAAGTGGAATCAATTTAAGAGGCTTGAAAGAACAACTCTTCACTATCGAGAATATGGTATTTTGATTACAATGTAAGCATAAAAAAAAAATTCCCTTACAGAAATGATAACCCTCTCCTTCATAGTAGAGAGATCTTACTTTAAATATAATTAAAAATACTCAGTAGGAGATCCATGATAAATCAGCTTTTCCACAATTCCTGCCAAGATTCTCTCCTCTAGTGGGATTGCAACGGCTTTTGTCTGTGAGCTCGATCTTGATTTGAGCTCGATTCCGACTCGAGCTCTCGATCATGGCTTGAGCTCGATCCTGACTCGAGCTCTCGATCTTGGCTTAAGCTCGATCCTGACTCGAGCTCTCGATCTTGGCTTAAGCTCGATTCTGACTCGGACCCTTGAATTAATTCGGGGTCAATGTTGGTCGGTCTCTGGATCATAAGATTGATAGCTTTACTTTGCATCATAGTTCGATTTGGATTCGAGCTTGATAATGATATCGAACTCGACATTGATCGGCCCCTCGGGTTCGAAGCTTATTTGTACCATCTTCGGAACCCATCTCGACGTCTCACTTCGATCGATTATCTTTCGTACTCGATCAGACGTACGAAGGCCGAAATCTATTTCGACCGTATACAAGCATCCTTGGCATCCACACTTTCATGAGACTTCTGTATCCATCTTTCTTCACTATTACTCGAAAAACATCCCTAATTGACTCACCTGAAAATCTGTCACACCCACAAACGCCTTGCAGCACATATCAAAATTTACCAGTATAGCTCCATGAATGCATCACTACAGATTGAGCATAACCTACTCTATACAAACTTGAACTAATATTTAAATTGGACAACACAACTGCACAAGACATGCACTTAACATGGAATTAAAATTGTCCTTCAAGATGACTAGCTAGACAAGGTGGCGAAGTACTATAAGCTCATAGCAGACTGAAGCAAAATATTGTATCCATGGCCCCAGGCCCACACTTATGGTCGACTCAAATTGTGATAACCAGCCAGGCGGGCAGAGTAAAAGCACCATGTTTCCAACTGATAGCACAGAAATTCAATATCAGCATAGCTTCAAATATGGCCTACTGGATAGTCAGTCACACAACTACTAAAATTAAACAATCGAAAAATATGAACAGAGGTCTTGAGAGAAGCAACTAAAGAGCACAATGTATACTTTTTTTTTTGTACTTAAATAAAACCAAATACATTTCTTTTACCAATCCTGAACTTTCTTCTCGCGCACCTTAGTTGGACTTTCAAAGTCACTATCATGGACAACATCTTTGATTTGATGAAAAGAGAATTTAGGAAAGGAAAAAATTGAATATCCTCATTCGTCGTAAAGGTCTTTTGATATAGCGAACTACCAGATTGACCATAAAACTGTTTCTTTGATTTTAGCGGTACTGCATCAGAACAAATATTTCCGCAAGAGAAAAATTTACAAAAATAAATAAATGAAATCTTACACAAATATTTCAGCAAAAGAAAATTTTTAGAAAAAATAATGAACCAGTGTGTTTCATGATCTTTGGAACCTTATAGCAGCATATATCAATTATCTATTCTGTTGTTTCTGTTCCAGATAAACAAGAATAACAAAGATTGATAATTAACTTGAATTCCTAATCATTCAAGAGAGAACAATGTGCACAAAATTTAGAAACGGATTCAAACAATCATCAACTGGCTCTCATCCTGGCCACACTAGGACTAGGCGAAATGGGAAAAACTTGTTGTCCGTTAATAGTTAGGGTGGGTTAATTTTACCGATGGTCATCCAACTTATCGTTTATTTCATAAAAGTCATTTATCTATTTTGCATCACTTAAAAGTCACTCAACTTAACCTTCGTAACTTAAAAGTCATTCTAGCCCAAAAACCTATAAAATATCCTATAAAAATATAACATGGCATTAAATTTAATTAAAAAATCTAATTATAGTGCCACATAAACTTAGATGGACCGTACCCAATTTAGACCCATTTCATCCATAATTTGATTTGACCCATATCCCAAATGAGTTTTAATAATTTAAACATTAGAAGGAAAAGAAGAGAATAATTATTTTGTGTTAAAAATATCTTACTTTATTTGTTACGTAATAACCTTAATGCCACTACCTATAATTTCATTAAAAATATGAACAGAACTAGCACAAAACCAGTTTTTGCATCCTTCATATTATTTTATAATTTTTCATGAAGTTAAAATACTACCATATCAATCTCACATAACATATAAATGTACCACTACCATACAAGAACAACAAGCTAATAAGAACCTATTTTCACAAATTACTATTCCATTAAAGTCAAAATATTGCTTATTAAGCAATACTAATAGACAAAAATACTGTTCAGTAAGAAACACCCACAATAAAATTGCATAGTAGAAATTATCAATATACACCGCAATCGTAGACAACCTATAGCGATAGTTTGGACAAAAAAAAAGACAACGTATTGTGTCATTGACCGTAAATGTACAACCAAAACTTAAAGATAAATTCAAAAGGCCTAATTTTTCTTAAATTTCTTAGACTTCTTTTTCTAAGAATTAACTACAAAATCAAAGTGTTAGTCCAGTTAATTGTTCAAATATTAATAACCCATTTTGGTTATAGGTCACATCGGGAAGAAATGAGTCTAACTTATATATGGTATATTTAAGCTTATGCGGCATTATTGTTAGATTTTTTAATTAAATGTAATGCCATGTTATATTTTTATTGGATATTTTATAGGTCCATGCCATGTCTAATGTTCAAAATATTAAAACCCATTTGGGTTATGGGTCAAATCAAATTATGGATAAAATGGGTCTAAATTGGGTATGGTCCATTTAAGCTTATGTGACACTATAATTAGATTTTTTAATTAAATTTAATGTTATGTCATATTTTTATAGGATATTTTATAGGGTTTGAACTAGAATGACTTTTAAGTTATAAAGGTAAAGTTGAGTGACTTTTAAGTGATGAAAAATAGATAATATGTTCTGACTTCGTTCTTTGGTTCGATGAACCCGGGGTCGTTCTTCAATCCATCATGTTTCGGTTCCGATCCGTCATGTAATAGATGAGCCCGATTTTGACCGTATACAAAATCCCTTCTTACAATTCTCATAAACAGAGAAATAAACCGCATGAGCTGGACCAGCACCAAGAGCCATAGCTCCAATGCCAAGGTAAAGTCCAGCAATGCCTTCAGTTTGAACAATGGACCGAAAAGCCTGACGGATGCTAATGGACTTGATAGGGCAAGAACCAATGGCTTGCATTTGGGTCTTGATTGTATCAACTGGGAACATGGCCATGTGTTCCACCATACCAGCTACAGAGCCCGCAATCATGAATTACCAAAACTGAAGCCCATCGTGTGTCGGCGATACTATAATCTCAGGATGGAAATCGGATGACTGAGGGATGTGTTTACCTGAAAAACGGATAGATTTGAATTTGTACGTATTTCTAAAGATATGTGATATAACTTAATACAAATTACAAGAATAAATAAAAATATCAAATATGGATTGCAAAGAATGCAAAGTAAACAAGATTGTAAAGAATATGATTTTTAGTACTAAACAAGTTGAATCAATTTGTGAAGCTTGGAAGAACAACTATTCATTATAGGAGAATATGGTACTTGAATGACAATGTAAGCAAAAATTTGGTCTTACAGAAATAATAACCATTCCCTTTATAGTAGAGGGATCTTACTTTAGATATAATTAAAAATACATAGTGGGAGACCCATGATAAATCAGCTTTCCCATAATTCCTGCCAGGATTCTCTCCTCTAGTGGGATTGCAACGACTTTTGTCTATGAGCTCGATATTGACTTGAGTTTTCGGTCTTGACTCGAGCTCTCGATCTTGACTTGAGTTCGATTCTGACTCGGATCCTTGGGATTGATTCGGGGTCAGTGTTGGTCGGTCTCTGAATCATAAGCTCGATAACTTTACTCTGCATCATAGTTCGACTTGGATTCGAGCTTGATAATGATATCGAGCTCGACATTGATCGGTCCCTCGGGCTCGAAGCTTGTTTGTACCATCTTCGGAACCCATCTCGAAGTCTTACTTCGATCCATTATGTTTTGACCTCGATCAATCGTATGAAGGCCGAAATCTATTTCGACCGTATACAGATAGTCCTCTCGTTTCTCGGGAAGGATGTGGTGAGAAACGATATGACTTTTTAATGGTTCGATCGGATTATAAGCTGACGTTTACATTGGGCTCGACCATGACGCACGTGATAGCTGTCCGTCGATTTTGTCTTTCAAGGCATTTAATACATGTCAGACGGTGGTCGACCACCGCTGATACTGAACCGCCATTGCTTTAGCCTATAAATAGCCCTTCCTTTTATCATTTACCACTTTTACATCTTCAATCTTCCAAATTTCCCAAGTTCTCTTAGTTTATTCGCAAATCTGTGATTCCTTTTTGCAAAATTCTTCTTCTAAACCACCAAATCTTTGTCACCTTCTTTAAATCCAAAATGGTGAAGATATCAAAAACCGTCCCCCAAAAATAAAAAGCTTGTTCTTCCCAATCTGCCGCCGACAAAACACCGGTGGATCCACGGCCTGAGGAGTGCATTCCGGCGGCGTGTGTTCTTACCTCCGATTTCAAACTCGATAAAGATTCACCGGTTCCTAGCCGATGTGAGCCCGTATCGAGATATATTTGTTCGATAACCCGAGAGCATATGGAGCGGATAAAAAAAGATTGTAACTGGGAGAACAAAGAAGTGGTAGTGCCGTCTCCCGAAGAGGATATTACTACTCACGTGAGAAGGTTTTTAAACATGTATACTTACCCTTTCACATTAGGTCCCCTCGACCCCGTTATCATAGATTTTTATCGTAAATACCTAATAACCCTAGGCAGATACATCCTTCCTTTTGGCGAATCGTTATTTTGATCCGATATTTTGTGAGTAAAATCGAGGGGATGCCTTTCACCCTCGATCATCTTGTCCGATTATACCGTCCTCGCCTTTTTTGAGGAGGGTTAATAAAACTCCAACGTCGAGCTACCAAGGCTCTGTTCTAGAGTATAGACGAGGATAAGGATTGAGGCTGGATGGGCAGATTCGTTCCAGTAAGGACATTGGACCTGATCCCGACCGAAAAGATGCCTTTTTCTGAGGAGTGGAGCATGAAGCGTAAGTGTAATTCTGTCGTTATCTCCTACTATTTTATCCTTTCATTTCCTTTCTCACCAATATTCCCCTTTCGTGATGCAGCGCTTCCCTGGATGCCCGGCACAGTGCCCGATCTCAAGAACTGGGTACGTGATCTGGTTTCGACCTCCTCCTATGCCGAGCGCTCATGGTGCGACTTGTCAAAGGGACGATGGGAGGCCAAAAATCACGGTAAGCACCTTTCTCGTATCTTTTGGTAATTTGAATAAGATGCTTTTCACACACTTTAATAAAATTTTCCCTATTTAGGTGTGGGTAAAGACGCAGTTTTGAGGCCCTCATCCATCAAGGAAGAGGCTTCGGCCTCTGTCCCAAAGCCCGTAAAAAATAATAAGAGGAAAAGAGTTCCCGTCCTCGAAGATCAAAAACCGAAGAAGAGGGCGGCTCGTAAGACAAACAAGAATATCATTCCTTTGACCGTAGAATCAGTTCTGCATCTGAGGGATGAAGAAGAAGAAGAAGAGAACGATAGGTCTACACTGGCGGCCCGAATGAAGAAGACCACCGACGTTCCACTGGCATCTGGATCGATGGTGGTTCATAAGGCTCCGCCTCGAACTGAGGATATATCGGAGAAAGATTCGGGCAGAGTCCCCGAGTTGTTGGAGATTGAAGATGCTTCCTATCGAAGCCAACAGATGTGGGGTATGTCTGAAGGGGCTCTTCTCGAATCTTTTCGAACCGAAGAGAATGCCCCAGGTGATTTATTTGGGGCAGTAGCAATCGAAGACTCGCCCACCTTCCCTGCTTTTTCCGCAGAGGCAATTCAGGAGGCCCAAGCTTTGGGGGCCCTCGAATTAGATAGGCCTCATGATGGAGAGGATCCTCTTCGTGACCTGTTTATCGGTGTCGAGGACGCTACCGGTACAAGTGACGTATCAGATCTTTTTCACGGAGTGCAACATGCTTTGAATCAGGTAAGCCTTAAATTATATGGCGTTATCCTTAAGTTTGCTTTTCTTTTTTAACTTCGTTTCTTCTTTCTTTTCAGGCCATGACAGTTCATCGAGAATCATGTTCTCGGTCCTGAATCGAGCTGCGTCGATACGAGGCCGAGCTTCAACGGGTTACCGAGGAGAGGAACTCCCTAAAACTCCTCTTAGGCCAGAGGGGAGAGGAAATAAAAGACCTTCGGGCTGAGTTGGCCAAGGATCACCAAGATCAGAAAGATCTGTCCAAGAAGGTAATAATACTTTTAAAATCCTATGGTCTCGATACCGGAACGATGGCTAATTTTTTGGTCTGACAGATATAGCAGAAAATTGAGATGATCAAAAAACTCCATGAAGAAGTCGATGTGATAAAAGCAGAGTCTTTGAAGTGGAAAGAAGGAATGGACCGCTTTGTTGCAGAGAAAGAAACTGCTCGAGCCCAATTGTCATCAGCCGAAAACCAACTTCAAAAAATGAAGGAGAAAGGCTCGGTCCAAGCAAGAAGAATTGAGGAGCTCGAGGCTCGGTTGGCCTCTGAACTTGCCAAAGCCGAATCTGACGCCGAAAAGGCAAAGGCTGATGTAGATGCACTCGTGGCCATCTATCGGGCCGATGCTGAAGCTGCGCAGGAGCAAGCAAGAGAGGCAGCCGAGACTGTCGATACTTGAGCACATTGGGTCGCTGAAGAGATTAAAAGGGCCAAAGAACTCGAAATCAATGCTGAAGACTTGGTTTCCGATGACGATGATGATGATGGGAGTAAGAGCGGGTCCGAGAATGGGGGGGAGCCCGATAGAGAAGAGACCGCTCCCAGGAAGCTTAGTCCTTAATTTTTATGTTGTAATCAATCATGTAAACAATCTTGTATATATAAAAATATCCCTTTTTGCCGACTTGCTTCTATTCTGTTTCCTGTCTTGTGAAGATTTTATTCACGCCTTATGAATATTTTCACAAGGATTTAGGCAACTTGATCAAATTTGAACTTCGTAGCCTTTATAACTGAGTGAGCGCTTACTCAAACTTGAAATAAGGTAGCTCATAGGCTTAGTAGTCAAGTTGAGTGATTGATTGGACATAGGCTTACTCAACTTGAAGTGATGTAGCCCTTAGGCTTATTAGTTGAGTGAGTGATTCGAACTCGAAGTGATATAGCCCGTAGGCATAATGATCGAGTGAGTGCTTTCTTGAACTCGAAATAAAAATAGCCCGTAGGCTTAGTAGTCGAGTGAATGATTCGAACTCGAAGTAATGTAGCCCGTAGGCATAATTGTCAAATGAGTGCTTGCTCGAACTTGAAATAAACATAGCCCGTAGGCTTAGTAGTCGAGTGAATGATTCAAACTCGAAGTAATATAGCCCGTAGGCGTAGTGGTCGAGTAAGTGCTTGCTCGAACTCGAAATCAAAGTAGCCCGTAGGCTTAGTAGTCGAGTGAATGATTCGAACTCAAAGTAATGTAGCCCGTAGGCATAATGGTCGAGTGAGTGCTTGCTCGAACTCGAAATAAAAGTAGCCCGTAGGCTTAGTAATCAAGTGAATGATTCGAACTCGAAGTAACGTAGCCCGTAGGCATAATGGTCGAGTGAGTGCTTGCTCGAACTCAAAATAAAAATAGCCCGTAGGCTTAGTAATCGAGTGAATGATTCAAACTCGAAGTAATGTAGCCCGTAGGCATAATGGTCGAGTGAGTGCTTGCTCGAACTCGAAAAAAAAGTAGCCCGTAGGCATAATGGTCGAGTGAGTGTTTGCTCGAACTCGAAATAAATGTAGCCCGTAGGCTTAGTAGTCGAGTGAATGATTCGAACTCGACGTAATGTAGGTAGTAGGAGTAATGGTCGAGTGAGCGCTTGCTCGAACTCAATCCTATTTGCATAATAAATCTCAAAATAGAGGAATTGTTCTTGGATATGAGATATTGGTAAAGAAAAGAACTTTCTTTGCAAGTCATTATACATATGTTCATATTTTGCGTCAAGGCTCGGGCCAACTACATGAGCATGGTTCGTTTTGACCATTTGCCTCTTACAACTTTTCCTATTGGAACCCTATTGTTATGAAATAACTTTCTTGCATCAGAACTTGATATATTTGAGGGCTAATGCCCCCAGTATTCGAGGTCGATTGTAAAGAGGCCTCGGATACTGTCGAATTGTTTCTAGGTTTAGCACGATCACTGGTTGCCTCATTAAAAACCTTGCCGAAAAACCTATTTGGGATAAAACCAGTCTAAGGGAAAAAGAGTGCAACGCGTGCTTTCAGACCTAGGGCTTCGTATTGAAGGATCCATCCTAGCTCCTGATCGGACTCCTGCATGGGTTAGTTTTGAAATGTAAACAAATATGAGAGGTTCGTACCTTAGCAATAGTATCGTTTTAGATGCGACACATTCCAATTGCTTGATAGTTGTTTGCTGTTTATAATGTCGAGCTTGTATGATCCTTTTCCGACGTTTTCGAGAACCTGATACGGTCCTTCCCAGTTTGGTCCTAGTTTTCCTTCGTTTGGATTTCGGGTGCAGAGGGTGACTTTCCTTAGCACTAAGTCCCCGAGTTTAAAATGGCGAAGCTTGGTTCTTCGATTATAGTATCTTTCGATTCGCTGCTTTTGGGCGGCCAATTGGACGAGAGCAGCTTCTCATTTTTCATCCGATAATTCGAGGCTAGTGTTCATATCCTCGTTATTTGACTCTTCTGTTATATACCGAAACCTAGCACTGGGTTCCCCGACTTCGACTGAAATCAAGGCTTCAGAGCCATATACTAAGGAGAACGGGGTCGCCCCCGTAATAGATTTTATTGTTGTTCGATATGCCCAAAGAACTTTGGGTAGGATTTCTTTCCATTTTCCCTTAGCGTCGTTCAGCTTTTCTTTAGGTTTTTAATGATAGTTTTGTTTGTTGATTCGGCCTGTCCGTTTCCGCTAGGGTGATACGGTGTTGATAATATCCTCTTTATTTTGTGGTCTTCGAGGAATTTCGTCACTTTGCTGCCGACAAACTGTTTCCCATTATCACACACTATTTCGGCGGGTATCCCGAATCGACATACGATATGATCCCAGATAAAGTCTATAACCTCTTTCTCTCTTACTTTCACGAAAGCATGTGCTTCAACCCATTTAGAGAAATAGTCAGTCATAAATAAAATAAATTTAGCTTTACATGGGGTCGATGGAAGAGGGCCGACGATATCCATTCCCCATTTCATGAACGGCCATGGGGATAGGACTGAGTGAAGTTGCTCTCCGGGCTGATGGATCATTGGTGCAAACCTTTGACATTTGTCTAATTTTCAAACAAACTCCTTTGCATCTTTGCCCATATCGATCCAATAATACCCTGCCCTGATTATTTTTTGGACTAATGAATCGGCAACGGAGTGATTCCCACAAGTGCCCTCGTGCACCTCACGTAGGATGTAATTGGTGTCTCCTGGACCCAAGCATACTGCCAATGGTCCATCGAATGTCCTTCGATATAGTGTTCCATCTGCAGTTAATGTGAATCGAGCAGCTTTGGTTTGCAGGGCCCTCAAATTTTTAGGGTCCGATGGGAGCTTTCCATTATTTAAGTATTCAATATATTTATTCCTCCAATCCCAGGTTAAGCTCGTAGAATTTATCTCGGCATGACCTTCTTCGATCACGGATATTGAGAGCTGAACGTCAGTCCCCGAGCTTATCTCGCCTTCCTCGACCGATGATCCCAAATTTGCAAGTGCATCAGCCTTACTGTTTTGCTCTCATGGAACATGCTGTTAAAGTCCATTCTTTGAAATGGTGCAAAGTGACCTGCAGTTTGTCCAAATAATTTTGCATTCTATCTTCTCGAACTTCAAAGGTTTTGTTTACTTGATTTATCACCAGCAAAGAGTCACACTTGGCTTCGATGACTTCTGCTCCCAAGCTTTTAGCTAGCTCGAGACCCTCAATCATGGCCTCATACTCGGCCTCGTTGTTAGTCAACCTAGTAGTTTTGATAGATTGCCTAATAGTGTTACCCGTGGGTGGCTTTAAAACGATGCCTAGCCCAGACCCCTTCACGTTCGAAGCCCCGTCCGTAAAAAAGGGTCCATACGCCCGAAGACATACCCTATTTCAATAAGAGTTCTTTTTCGACTTCGGGTACGAGGGTCAGCGTAAACTCGGCCATGAAGTTCGCTAATATTTGAGACTTGATGGCCGTACGGGGTTGATATTCGATATTGTACCCACTGAGTTCAACGGCCCATTTGGCCAATCGGCCTGATAGTTCGGGCTTGTGCAAAATATTACGAAGCGGGTAAGTGGTTAATATGCATATGGGGTGACATTAAAAGTACAATCTTAATTTTCTAGAGGTGCTTATCAGTGCAAATGCCAATATTTCTAGGTGCGGATATCTAGTTTCTGCTTCTCCTAAGGTTCGACTTATATAATAAACGGGAAATTGCGTACCTTGATCTTCTCGAACTAGGACACCGCTTACTTCTATATTCGATACTACAAGAACAAGTAAAGTTTTTCGTCTGTCTTTGGAGTATGAAGCAGTGGTGGGCTCGATAGATATCGTTTTAATTCCTCTAACGCCTGTTTGCATTCCGGGTTCCAAGCGAAATCATTCTTCTTTTTGAGTTGAGAGAAAAATTTGTGACTTCGATCTGTCGACCTCGAAATGAATCGGCCTAAGGCTGTAATCCGTCCCGTTAGCCTCTGCACGGCTTTCACGCTGTCGACGATGGTGATGTCTTCGATGGCCTTGATTTTATCTGGGTTAATCTCGATCCCCCAATTTGACACCATGAAGCCGAGAAACTTGCCCGAACCGACCCTGAAAGCACATTTCTCGGTGTTAAGCTTCATGTTGTATTTCCTTAAAATCTCGAACTTTTCCTGCAAATGGGTCAATTGGTCCTCTGCGCGCAAGGACTTAACTAGCATGTCATCAATATAAACTTTTATTGATTTACCTATTTGTTCCTCGAATATTTTATTTACTAGGCGTTGGTAAGTAGCTCCTGCATTTTTTAGCCCGAAGGCATTACATTATAACAATATGTCCCATACTTGGTGACAAATGAAGTCTTTTCCTGGTCTTCCGGGTTCATTTGGATTTGATTATACCCGGAATAGGCATCGATAAAAGTAAGGATCTCGTGGCCGGACGTGGCATCGATCATTTGATCGATGTTGGGCAGCAGAAAGGAATCTTTAGGGCATGCTTTGTGTCACGCCCCAAAACCGAGGAGCGCGACCGGCGCTCAATCGAGTGAACCCGACCGAGCAAGCCTGTTAAATTTTATTCTACCCAAACTCATCCACGAATGGAGATAATATATATTTTCATTAATTAGAAAAAACGGTGTTCACGTCTACAATACCAATTCATTTCCATTAGCTTCATCATTTTTAATGTCTCAAATGGACAAGTAATACAACCACAACATAACATATTTTGTCTTTCCCAGTACCAATACACAACCTACACTATGTCTATGGAGCCTCTATGGATAAAGAAAAGTACAATGATAATGCCGGCAACAAGACCCCGTCTCTACCTCAAACGGAATACATAAGGTACAAAGGATACATGATCCCAGGATGAAGTGGGGCTCACCAAGTCAATTGGGAAGAAGGTGCACTGCTATCACTGATCAATATCTCCTGTTGTGGAACCACCTGCATCCATTGAGCGCCCCCGGCAAAAGGGACGTTAGTACTGTAGAATAGCACTAGTATATATAACTAAACACCCTCTCAATAGAATGAAAAATAATAAAAACAAGATTATCATAATATCAATGAAAACCTTAATCAACATCAAACCTCAATTTAGGATCAAGACAGTGTTCAAATTAATTTCCATATCTCACATTGGGAGATTTCTTTAGCATCGATATACCATTATCCACAATACCATTATTCACAATACCAGTACCACCGTATTCTCAGTACGAAGTCTGATCACGACCCGATCGGCTAGGCTATCTTATTAGAGACATCAACCACAATTACTCTCAATATCGATGCCACCGTCTTTAAAACGGAGTCCGATCATGACCCGATCAGCTAGGCTATCTCATTAGAGAATCAACCACAATTACTATCAATACCAATACCACTATAATTTTAGCACGGAATCCGATCACGACCCGATCAGCTAGGGTATCTCATTAGAGAATCAACCACAATTACTATCAATACCAATACCACCATAATTTTAGCACGGAGTCCGATCACGACCCAATCAACTAGGCTATCTTATTTGAAGACATCAACCAAAATCTCAATTTCAATTACAATTTCCAGCACAATCACCACCATGTGTGCGACATGGTGTCCGATCACGACCTGATTGGCTAGGCTGTCTTATTCGAGATATCAACCCTTTTATATTAATCAATCTTATCCCAATTAAGAGGAATAATTTTATCACATCAATCTCATCCCAAATAAGGGGAATAATTCACAAAAATAACGTAGGTACAAATGTATTTACCTCATCATCTTCCACATTGTATAAATCTCCACTAGTATTTACAACCAATAATAACAACAATATTTCCTTGGCTCTTTTGACCATCCACAAGATTCTTTATTCAAGGCACGATGGCCATATTTATTATTCCACACTTTTATTTCTTCCCTCTCATGTATCATCATCATAAATATCAACATACATATAATATTCCGGAAATCACAATTTTAAGTTCATTAGAAATGACCAATTTAAGCACCATAGATTTCTTTCCGAGAAGTGGAGTAAAATGATTGACAATTGATGCGCAAGTTTAAATCATCAGCAAATAACACACCATTTATTCTTGACACATTTTCCCCCACAAAAGGCAATACACAATTTTCAATCACGAATATGTAAGAACGCAAAACATATTAAAGATACTCACAAATCATAACGTATGTTAAAACAACCACATATGAGCACGACTTGAGTTTATAGGCTTTTTGGCAATTCTATTTTTGAAGTCAATTCGAAATAGTTGAATCAAGGCTCATCTCATAACCTTTCTCACATCATTTTATTTCATTGGCTCCATTGGCCACAAGTATAACTTTTACTTATATCAATCATCACATTTCATACTTCTTTCACATCTTTATAGGTTATCAACAGTAAGACATTTTCAATCAAGGCATTAGGTACACATATGAGCAATTAAGAGTCTTAAGCATATTGAGTTTTCTCACACAATTTGGCATACTAACTTTCATTAAAACACGACTCAAAGCCATAACATATTAATACGCAACCCATACTTTAAAACTTACAGGAACATTATGGAATTCAATTCCAAGAGAGAAAGTTTTGCCAACATACCTCAAATTCTTCCCTTAATGATACTACAACGATGCACTACACTAATCAACTTCAATCTACAATAACAACATCAAATGAGACCAATATTAGTAACAAATCCCATAGATTCATTGTATTCATAAATTTCATCGCCAAGATTACCATTCACCTTCTCTCTTATTTTCTCAAAAGTACTATTCATGCCATGAACTAGAGTTTTATAATCCAATCTTTCAACCATTAAAACTTGTAACAAATGCTTCAAATACTTCTAACTACTCATAATAAACGGGTTTGAAGTATTGGAATTACCTCTAGTAGATCAATCTTGAAAAATCACAACTTTGGTGATTTTTGTGTTCCTGAGGATTTGATGACGAAATCTTGTATTTGGATGTAAGAATGATGTTAGAACTCATGTATATTGAGTAATAATCAACCCAAAACATCATTAACAACTTACCTTGGTCGATTGGACTTGATTTGAGCTTAAAATCGCCCCTTCACTTCAAGAACCCTAACCCCCAAATACACAAAATACCCTCTTTACCCGACCTTGTATTTATAGGCCCACTTCACTCCTCTTTGAAGCTCGGATGCGGACCTGGACGCTATGGCAGCACTTCACTGCCAGCCTCCCTTTTGGACGCGCCAGCCTTTTGTATTTTGGTCATTCCTTCTTGTAGGAATGTCCAATTGACAAACACTTTAAAGCGTTAGAAACTAGACTCAAAGACCTTTAATTTGATATGTAATACCTCACATAAAACCTTAAATATATGTCGATATGCTCGTCCAAAGTTTAATCTTGTGCGTACTCATTTGGAACTTTTAGTCTATCATGAAATTTCCAACTTGACTCGGACTTAGGGCTCTCCCTAGACCCCACATCACTTATAATATGACTCATACACTTATTATTATATCCAATTAATATCCATAATATTAATAGTCCTCGTCTTCACATAAAATAATATAATTAGCGCACATCGACTTTCTTAATAGCGCTTAAGTACTTCGAAATTTTCCAGGGTGTTACATTCTTCCCCACTTAAGAACATTCGTCCTCGAATGTTTCACAAGTCACTTCCAAGAATAGAGTTATCCTTATACCTCCAACCATTATACATAGGAACTCAGGACTACATCGATCTCATACTTCCTTCCCATAATTTCAACATACTTATGGCCCTCAAAATTTGGCTATCTTTACAAATTCATAAAAACTTTGGCAGAGTTTCCCCTGTAACTGGGCCTGTCCACCTGCCAGAGAACCCCAGAAACAAATCCTAACAACATATACATAATCCAATGACGCATATAATATAAAACAACACCAACCGTGGCCTCATAAACAATATATTACCAGAATAGGAACACCCTTAATGTCACGATACAAATGATACATAATTCATACAAGGTAACTCTTAGCATTTTCATAGAGCACAACTTTATAAATACATGGCTATTCAAACAAATAATGATACTTCTTCTTCATTTCTTCCTCGGCCTCCCAGGTTGCCTCTTCAACCTGCTGGTTTTGCCATAGCACTTTCATGGATGCAATTTCCTTCTTTCTCAACTTTCGAACTTGCCGATAAATAATAGAAACTGGAATCTCTTCGTAAGTTAATTTCTCATTTACCTCAATAGTCTCAATCGGGACAATGACTGTCGGGTCTCCAACTACTTTCTTTAACATAGACACATGAAACACCGGGTGCACTAATGACATTTCAGGTGGTAACTCAAGCTTGTACACCACCTCACCGATCCTCTGAATGGCTTTGTACGGTCCGACATACCTCGGACTCAATTTTCCTTTCTTACCAAATCGCATTACCCCCTTCATGGGGGAAACTTTCAACAATACCCAATCATCTTCTTTGAGCGCCAAATCCCTACGACGAACATCTGAATAGGTTTTCTGATGACTCTGAGTAGTCTTCAACCGCTCCTTAATGATTTTAACTTTTTCCATAGCTGATGTACGAGGTCTGGCCCTATCAACTCTGCTTCCCCAATTTTGAACCACCTAATTGGAGATCTACATCTCCTACCATATAAATCCTCAAACGATTCCATTTAATGCTAGCATGATAGTTATTATTGTATGCAAATTCTATGAGAGGTAAATGATCATCCCAGCTACCTTTAAAGTCTAGCACACAAGCGCGCAACATATCCTCAAGCATTTGAATAGTCCGCTCTGCCTCCCCGTCAGTCTGCGGGTGAAAGGTTGTACTAAGATTCACCTGAGTACCCAAATCTTGTTGAAATTTCTTCCAAAAATTAGCAGTGAATTGTGCTCCCCGATCAGAAATGATGGAAACTGGGGTGCCATGCAACCTGACTATATCTTTGAAATACAACCGAGCATGTTGTTCCGCTGTATCAGTAGCCTTAACCGGCAAGAAGTGTGCTTATTTTGTGAGCCGATCCATAATCACCCAAATTGAGTCAAACTTGTATGGAGTGCGTGGTAATCCTACGACAAAATCCATATTAATCATTTCCCACTTCCACATTGGAATATATATGTTATGTGCCAACCCACCGGGCCGTTGGTGTTCAGCCTTCACTTGCTGACAATTTGGACACTTCGCCACAAACTCCGCTATATTCCTCTTCATATCGTTCCACCAATAGACTTCCTTAAGATCATGATACATTTTTGTAGAACCTGGGTGCATGGAATACCTACATGTGTGAGCTTCAATCAAATTTGTTTCATGGAGACCATCCGCATTTGGAACGCATAGTCGTCCTTGGTACCTTAGTGTGCCATCATTCATGCCAAGAGAAAAAGCCATGGTCTTATATTTATGAATCCTCTCCTTCATTAGAGTCCGCAAGACAAATTCCCAAACTAGCCAACCGATGAACTTCCTTGGCCAACGGCCTTTGACATGCCTCCAAGTGAGCCAAACTACCCATAGAATTCCGGTTAACAGCATCCTCCACAACATTGGCTTGCCCGGATGATATAGAATATCGATATCGTAATCCTTACGTAACTCAAGCCATCTTCTCTACCGTAGATTTAATTTTTTCTATTTGTAAATATATGGAAGAATCTTTTGGTCCGTGAATATGTCCGCCTGGACCCCATACAAATAATGACGCCAAATCTTTAATTGTCAAAATCACAGCCGCAAGTTCTAAGTCATGTGTTGGATTGTTTTTCTCATGATTCTTGAGTTTCCTTGAAGCATAAATGATCATCTTGCCATATTTCATCATTAGTGGAACATCTATATCAGATTTCTCTTCCAATTCTTCTCGCCTCATTCTTCCTGGTTAGTTAATAGCTATGCACGCTTCCATATGTTACGTGGTCTTTTCCCTTAGTTGGGAATTCATCCTGCTTGCCTCTCGATACTTGTCGGGATATCCGTGGGAAAGTGTGTTCATCTGTGTATAACTTAACACTTCCTTGCTTGTAAGATTTTTAAGAGACTCCCCATCAAATTCAAATGCACTCTTGGGTTATTATAACATCACATTTATCTCTCCCACTCGTTCTGTCTTTCTTAAAGCCTTGGAACTTTAGCTAAATCGCAAATCCGTGATTAACTCATTCTATGAACTCGCAATCCTTTCTCATTTGATTTATAGTACTTCCCTGGGTTCCATTGTCCCTGTCTAACAAGTATAAAACCCTTTTACAAACATTACTCTTAGTTTCTAGTATCATTGACCATGTCATGTACAGTGTTACATACGAAGAATTTACATTGCTTAACCTTCCACATTCTTGGTGTACTAGTGGTTTATCATTTGCATATCCTTTCAGAGAATCGTGTTATCCCTTACCACTTTTCTAGACTACACATGTCTTCAACAAAATATCCAAACATGATAGCTACATGGCCCTACTCGTTTTATTGTATTTAAGTAGCCTTACCATGGCCCTTCCTCTCCCACTTGGGGTGAATGTAACATTTTGACATAAGTCTTGAATTTAGCAATTTGAGGGACATATATTTCACATCTCTAGTCCTATTGTATATGATTGACTATTAGGGAGATTTAAGTCCCCATGGTATTAGCCTCATAGGTTATCTACTCTTATTCAGCCACACAAGCTTGGGATCCAAATCCCTCGTGTCAATATCCTTTTCCTTTTTTTTATAAAATTTATAGTGCTAGGGTATTCTCATTGTGGGTTTAATTAACTCTCCTTTCATAACTTCTTGTCTCCCGTGAGAGACCTACACATTTATAATTACTCTCCAGGCCATGCCTTTCATATATCACGTGCCTATGTAACAAATTTACATCTATGAATCATATACATGGTTCCCGCACTATCCACGTGTACTAGTTAAGCTTAAGTTTCATTTTTCACGTCAATGCCTATTTGGAGGTGGGTAATCACTTCTAGCACTCTTCTCATATAAAGTATGCTCATAGTACTATATACTTGTCTCATATGGTCATACTATTCATTCAACATGATAGATGTGCCATCTGTTTAATATTCATGCCTTTACCCTTTCGTCATGTCACATGACAACATTACTTGGAATAAACCAAAAGAGTATTTAAACTTACTTTGTACCTCAACGCACGAGTTGGAGGAAAAACAGTTTCACAACCAGTTTCATCACACGAATCGGAATATCAAAGAAGGGTATTATTCCTAAATGCTCATGTAGCATACTAATTATAGATGTGGTCGACAATACACCGATAAGAAGGACTCTACTAGACATGGCTCCGAGACATCCTAGGACACTTTAAAACCTTAGGCTCTTATACCAAGTTTGCCACGCCCCAAAATCGAGGAGCGCGACCGACGCTCAACCGAGTGAACCCGACCGAGCAAGCCTGTTAGATTTCCTTCCACCCAAACTCATCCATGAATGGAGATAATACATATATTTATTAATTAGAAAAAAGGTGTTAGCATCTACAATAACAATTCATTTTCGATAGTTTCATCATTTTTAAAGTCTCAAATGGACAAGTAATACAACCACAACATAATATATATTTTGACTTTCCCAGCACCAATACACAACCCACACTATATCTATGGAGCCTCTATAGATAAAGAAGAGTACAATGATAATTCCGGCAACAAGGCCCCGGCTATACCTCAAACAGAATACACTAAGTACAAAAGATTTATGACCCCGGAATGAAGTGGGGCTCACCAAGTCAGCTGGGAAGAAGGTGTACTGCTATCACTGATCAATATCTCCTGCTGTAGAACCACCTGCATCCATTGAAAGATGCAGCGCCCCCGGCAAAAGGGACGTTAGTACCGTCGAATAGTACTAGTATATATAACTAAACACCCTCTCAATAGAATGACAATTAATACAAACAAGATTATCATAATATCAATGAAAGCCTTAATCAACATCAAACCTCAATTTAGGATCAAGACAGTGTTCAAATTAATTTCCGTATCTCATATTGGGAGATTTTTAGTATCGACAATATAGTGTCCACCACAATACCATTATTCACAATACCAGTACCACCGTATTCTCAGTATGGAGTCAGATCACGACCCGATCGGCTAGGCTATCTCATTAGAGACATCAACCACAATTACTCTCAATATCAATACCACCATCTTTAACACGGAGTCCGATCACGACCCGATCATCTAGGCTATCGTATTAGAGAATCAAGCACAATTACTATCAATACCAATACCAACGTAATTTTAGCACGGAGTCCGATCATGACCCGATCAGCTAGGGTATCTCATTAGAGAATCAACCACAATTACTATCAATACCAATACTACCATAATTTTAGCACGTAGTCCGATCACGACCCGATCAGCTAGGCTATCTTATTTGAAGATATCAACCAAAATCTTAATTTCAATTACAATTTCCAGCACAATCACCACCATGTGTGTGACATGGTGTCCGATCACGACCCGATCGGCTAGGTTGTCTTATTCGAGACATCAACCCTTTTATATCAATCAATCTTATCCCAATTAAGAGGAATAATTTTATCACATCAATCTCATTCCAAATAAGGGGAATAATTCACAAAAATAACATAGGTACAAATGTATTTACCTCATCATCTTCCACATTATATAAATCTCCACTAGTATTTACAACCAATAATAACAACAATATTTCCTTGGCTCTTTTGGCCATTCAAAAGATTCTTTATTCAAGGCACGGTGGCCATATTTGTTATTCCACACTTTTATTTCTTCCCTCTCATGTATCATCATCATAAAAATTAACATACATATAATATTCCGGAAATCATAACTTTAAGTTCATTAGAAATGACCAATCTAAGCACCATAGATTTCTTTCCGTGAAGTGGAGTAAAATGATTGGCAATTGATGCGCAAGTTTAAATCATCAGCAAATAACACACCATTTATTCTTGACACGTTTTCCCCCAAAAAAGGGCAATACACAATTTCTACTCACGAATATGTAAGAACGCAAAACACATTGAAGATACTCACAAATCATAACGTATGTTAAAACAGCCACATATGAGCATGACTTGAGTTTATAGGCTTTTAGGCAATTCTATTTTCGAAGTCAATTCGGAATAGTTGAATCAAGGCTCAACTCATAACCTTTCTCACATCATTTCATTTCATTGGCTCCATTGGCCACAATTATAACTTTCACTTATATCAATCATCACATTTCATACTTCTTTCACATATTTATAGGTTATAAACAGTAAGACATTTCCAATCAAGGCTTTAGGTACACATATGAGCAATTAAGAGTCTTAAGCATATTGAGTTTTCTCACACAATTTGGCATAATATCTTTCATTGAAACATGACTCAAAGCCATAACATATTTATACGCAACCCATACTTTAAAACTTACGGAAACATTATGGAATTCAATTCCAAGAGAGAAAGTTTAGCCAACATACCTCAAATTCTTCCCTTAATGATACTACAACGATGCACTACACTAATCAACTTAAATATACAATAACAACATCCAATGAGACCAATATTAGTAACAAATCCCATAGATTCATTGTATTCATAAATTTCATCGCCAAGATTACCATTCACCTTCTCTCTTATTTTCTCAAAAGTACATTCATGCCATGAACTACAGTTTTATAATCCAATCTTTCAACCATTAAAATTAGTAACAAATGCTTCAAATACTTCTAAATACTCATAATAAATGAGTTTGAAGCATTGGAATTACCTCTAGTAGATCAATCTTGAAAAATCACAACTTTGGTGATTTTTGTTTTCTTGAGGATTTGATGATGAAATCTTGTATTTGGATGTAAGAATGATGTTAGAACTCATGTATATTGAGTAATAATCAACCCAAAACATCATTAACAACTTACCTTGGTCGATTGGACTTGATTTTAGCTCAAAATCGCCCCTTCACGTCAAGAACCCTAACCCCCAAATACACAAAATACCCTCTTTACCCGACATTGTATTTGTAGGCCCAGATTTTTGGGTTTCGGATGCGGCCCTGGATGCTTCGCATCCCCACTTCACTCCTCTTTGAATCTCGGATGCGGACCTGGACGCTATGGCAGCATTTCACTGCTAGCCTCCCTTTTGGACGCGGCCTCGGATGCTTCGCATCCGTAGGCTCCTCCGCCAGCCTTTTATAATTTGGTCATACCTTCTTGTAGAAATGTCCAAATGACAAACAGTTTGAAGAGTTAGAAACTAGACTCAAAGGCCTTTAATTTGATAGGTAATACCTCACATAAAACCTTATATATATGTAGATATGCTTGTTCAAAGTTTAATCTTGTGCGTACTCATTTGGAACTTTTAGTCTATCATGATATTTCCAACTTGACTTGGACTTAGGGCTCTCCCTAGACCCCACATCACTTATAATATGACTCGTACACTTATTATCATATCCAATTGATTTCCATCCTATTAATAGTCCTCGTCTTCACACAAAATAATATAATTAACACACATCGATTTTCTTAATAGCGCTTAAGTACTTCGAAATTTTCCGGGGTGTTACACTTTGTTCAAATCCTTATAATCTACATACATTATAAGTTTATTCCCTTTTTAGGAACTACAACTACATTTGCTAACAATTCGGATATTTCACCTCCTGAATGGACCATATCTTGAGGAGTTTAGTTACCTCGTCCTTATTAATGTGTGCTTTACCTCGGATTGGGGTCTTCTCTTTTGCTTCACTAGTCTGAACCTAGGGTCCAAGCTTAGCCGATGCATCGTTATATTCGGTGGGATCCATGTTATATCTAAATGGGACCAGGCAAAATAATCTACGTTATCGATAAGAAATTGAATAAGTTTTTTCCTCAGTTCGGAGGTTAACCCCGTTCCTAGGTATACCTTCCGTTCGGGCCAGTGCTCGAAATAAAAGTAGCCCGTAGGCTTAGTAGTCGAGTGAATGATTCGAGCTCGAAGTAATGTAGCCCATAAACTGTTTACCCGAAAAATGGATAGATATGAATTTGTACGTAGTTCTAAAGATATGTAGTATAACTTAATACAAATCGTAAGGATAAATAGAAATATCAAATATGGATTGCAAAGAATGCAAAGTAAACAAGATTGTAAAAAGATGATTTTTAGGACTAAACAAGTGGAATCAATTTGTGAAGCTTTGAGGAACAACTCTTCACTATAGGAGAATATGATGCTTGAATGACAATGTAAGCAAAAACTTGGTCTTACAGAAATAATAACCATTCCCTTTATAGTAGAGGGATCTTACTTTAGATATAATTAAAAATACATAGTGGGAGACCCATGATAAATCAGCTTTCCCATAATTCCTGCCAGGATTCTCTCCTCTAGTGGGATTGCAATGGCTCTTGTCTATGAGCTCGATATTGACTAGAGTTTTTGGTATTGATTTGAGCTCTCGATCTTGACTTGAGCTCGATTCTGACTCGGATCGTTGAATTGATTCGGGGTCAGTTTTGGTCGGTCTCTGAATCATAAGCTCGATATCTTTACTCTGCATCATAGTTCGACTTGGATTCGAGTTTGATAATGATATCGCGCTCGACATTGATCGGTCCTTCGGGCTCTAAGCTTGTTTGTACTATCTTCGGAACCCATCTCGAAGTCTTACTCCGATCCATTATGTTTTGACCTCGATCAATCGTACGAAGGCCAAAATCTATTTTGACCGTATACAGGATGGATATAAGGTCTGGTTGTTGAAATCTAGGGGAGGCATCGGTGGCAATTGAGACAAATCGGAAAATTAGGGTTACCGAAGATGATGCAGAAATTTCGGCTGCAGGTACGGGTTGATTTCCGCCATACAGGGATTAGAAGCTCATCTGGGCGGGGCACTTGAGCTTGTTAACCCGAAAAATGGATAACAATTGAATTTATACGCGGTTCTAAGGATATGTAGTATAATTTGGTACAAATTGAGAAAACATACAAATGAATATCAAAATTAATTATTAAAGAAATGAATGCAAACCGAATGGACTAATTAGCTCAAGCCTTCAAATTTTTTCACCCTCAAACTGAATGGAGATTAGCGGATAGAAGAACAAAATGACTAAATATCAAAACCATAGAAAAGATAGTATATTGCTTTATGTTCTATGAATCTGAATCAATCTACCTTACAAATAATCAAACCCCCTTTATATAGTGGGGAGGTCCTATTCTTAATATAATTTTCAAATACAGCAAGGAATCCCATGATAGATTAACTAATTGGCCTTTCATTGATATGCGCCGTGATTTCCGCTGAGATTCTCACCCAATTGCGGATATTCCGGCTTTCTGTTTTTTGGCTCGATAAGCTTTTCTCGATTGAGGCCGATTTCAGCCTCGATCGGTCTCTATTTAGCCCGATCTCAATATTGGCCGATCTTGATCTTGACCGGTCTCTGTTTTGCTCGACCTCGATCTTAGCCGATCTCGATCTTGACCAGTCTCTATTTTGCTTGTCCTCTGGGTCTCGTGCTCGATAACCTAACTTCGTATCATGGCTTGATATTAGTCAAAGTTGAACCTTAGTCTATCATGTTCCAATCTCGATTATTCATACAAAGGGCAAACTCGGTTTTGACCATATACAGATAGTCCCCTCATTTCTCGGAAAGATGATGACGAGAAACGATATGAATTTCTGAATTCTGACTCGGTGGGTGGTGACGTCAGTGAAGAGCCCGATTATGACGTATGTGACAAACATCCCGTCGACTCAGTTAACAAGGCATTAAATGCCTGTCTGTCATTGGTCGGCCACTACTAGTTTTGAACCGTTATTACCAGGCTATAAGTATTCAAACCCTCATGCTCATTCAAAACTTTTCACTCAAAACTTCTTCTCTACTCTTGTATCTTCTTCAAAAAATCCTTTTGCTTTACTATTCTCACACACATACAACCCTAATTCTATCTTCCTTTGATCATCAATGGCGAAAACCTCCAAAATGGTGCCGCAAAAAGAGGTCGCTTCTTCATCACGACCCGCCGATGGCGGGGATGCGGCGGAGCCTCACCCTGAGGAATTCGTTCCGGTAGGGTGCTCAACCGTTATCGTCTTTAAGGTTGAAAAACTCTCTTCGGTACCGAGCTGATGTGAGCTGATCTCGAGGTACCAGTGCACAATCACCGAGAAAATTCTCGATAAAGTAAAAAAGGAGTGCAACTGGGGCGAAAAGCACGTGGTAGTCCTATCGCCTGAAGAATCAATTACTACCCGTGTGTAGGAGTTCTTAAGTGTTTATGCTTATTCCTTCACGTTGGGTCCCTTAGACCCTGTCATCGTCGCCTTTTGTAAGAGATATGACCTGACCCTTGGCCAGATCCATCCTTCTTTTTTGAGAATAGTGATTCTCCTCCGATTCTTTTCGAGCAAAATCGAGGGGTGTCTTTTCACCCTTGATCACCTTACGCACCGTTACAGTCCCCGACTCTATCGAGGAGGGCTAATCAAACTTGCTCGCCAAGCCACCAAAGTACCATTCTCGAGCATAGATGAGACCCGTGACCGAGATTGGATGGGCCGATTCGTTCGAGTTAGAACTTCAGACCTGATCCATGCTGATGATATGCCATTTTCTAATAAATGGAACATGAATCGTGAGTACTTTTCCCCTTCGAACGTTTAATTTTGTGGTTCTGCTTTTCATTTTCTTGATCCGCTTTTTTTATGCTTGTTACAGCTGTGGCCTGGATGCCGAAACTAATTCCAGAACTTAAACAATGGGTTGAAGGTCTGGTGCTACAGAGACCGTACTCCTAGCGCGCTTGGATAAAACTATCGAAGGATCGATGGGAGGCCCGTAGTCATGGTAAGTTTCTTTCTTAGATTGTTTATCGTATGATCTTTTTCTCTTGCTTACGCCCCCCCCCCCCCCCCCCTTTTTTTCTTTTTTTTTCTTGTAGGCCTTGGTAAGGACGTTGCCATGAGGCCCCCGTCTGGTGACGAAGAGGTCCCAACTTAGAAGCAGGTTAAAGAGAAGAAAAGGAAAGAGGCTCCGAGTTCCCCGGTCTCGTAAAAGAAAAAACTGACAAAGAAATCTCACAAGCCCAAGGGGGGCTCCGGTATTATGCTTCCGGACTTGATCCATCGATTAAGGGATGAGCCCGAAGAAGGAGAAGAGGAATTAGCCTGTGTGCGGGCAAATGTTGTGATATAACAATCCTCTGAATCAGCGGAGGTTGATAAGGGAGATCTGGCATTAATTCCTGAACAAGGAAAAGTCGAGGCCATCCCGTCCCGAGCTGAGATGGTCGAAGGAGAGACCAAGGGAAAAACTTCTCAGGCAACAGAAGATATCTTGAGAGATGAGCTCGGGATAGTCTACATTACTAGATCCCCTCGAATTTTGGATGCTATTATCCGTGAGGTTAACATGCTGGAAAGTCAATCTTACGAGGGTGTTCAAGGGTCGATTGATATTAATGGCTTTCTGGATGGGCTCGAGTCCCCTGCCTTGGAGGATATTATTGGGTTCGGTGGATTATCTGTACCGAAGAAAGCATCGTGGTCGAGCGCTGTCGGGTCTTCATCGAGCCCAAAGCTGGTAGATCGATTTCCGGCCTCGAGTGCTAATCCCGACCGTAGGCGAAAAATAGTGCTCTCCATCCCGGAGGATGCCCGAAGTTTTTCTCCCCCTGTGGAGATTGCTTGTTACCTTCGGTCCTTGGTGACCAAAGAGGACCAAGCCATGATTAATGCGGTAGGAGCCTTTTGCCTTTTCAACGAGGCCCAACATGCTCTGAATCGGGTAACCTCGAGGGTATCTCTACTGTTTCTTTTATACTTAGAGTTGTAGATAATTCTAACATCTTCTTCCTTATTTGCAGGCTTCAGTGTTGCATCACGAGGCTTTCCTCCGAATTCGGGAGGAGCATGAGACCGAGGTTCGGAACCTCACTGAGAAGAGTGACACCTACAAACTCCTTTGTGAGAAGCTGCGGGCTGACTTGACAACGGCTCGGGATGAGCATGACGAGATGGATGAGCAGGTATTTCGAGTTCTTCACGATAGTGAAGATGAATTGGAGATAACTACTAACGATCCAATTCTGCAGGCCCGACAGAGGTTAGAACAAAACTTGGCCGTTTTTGATAAGGCAAGCTTGGCTGGTGAACTCGAAGTGGCCAGATCTGAGATGATCGAGACTAACAAAAGAGCTGATGCTAAAGTGGCCCAGTTTAGGGTCAATGTCGAGGTCAACCAGGCCAAGGCCAAGGGCATGGTTGAACATGCAAAATGGCAGGCTCGTAGTGAAGCTCTCGAGTGGGTCAGCGCCCAGGGCTTCGATATTGTGGCCGAAATTGAAAATGCCAAAGCGGAGGAAGCCAGGGCCCGAAGGCTGGCCTTCCCTGAGGAAGACTCCGAGAGCAACTCCAAGAGCAGCTCAAGTGAATCTGAAAACGGAGAAAATCCCGAGGATGGTGATGCAACCTCCGATGAAGATCAAGCCACTTAGGACATTAGGTTTTTTGTTTTCCTTTTGCATTTTTTTGAGGCCGTTTTTGGCCGTTGTAAATTTAGGCCGATTTGGCCTTTGTAAAAAAACTATTGTGTATAAATATATGGCTTTTCTTGCCCTTTTTGGCTCTCGTAACTTTCCTTCGATTTATTTGTATTTACAGAGGTTGATAATGCCTTAGTACGAAATAGTAATGTTGTGTTCGAGGGTTCGAACAAATATTACCTTCGTTTCCCTTCTTAAGTTAGAGATTTTGCCGCGGGTAGCCTTTAGGACCGGTTGTCCGAAGTTTTAACATTTTTGAAGGCCTATTTTTGTTATGGATTTTGGACGTCTCCAAGCCGTGTTAAATCGGCCATAGCCTTTTAGTTCGGTAGTTACCCATTGGGCTTGTTCTCCCATTTTATCTGGGCTTGTCCGAGATATTCATTCCCGAGTGGGGTGGCCGTGACTTTTAGAAATCGGGGCATTGCCTATTAGGACTTTTGCTCCCAGGGCCCGATGGCTTGGGCTGTTTGAGTCAGATGGTAGTCCCCGAATGAGGGAGAGATCGTTCGTATTCCGGTTAAGTATTACCCTTGGGCTTGTTTATATTCGAAAGTACGAAGCTCTTTGCAAAGAAGGAAGAAAAAGGTAATTCTGCTAATTTTAAAGCACAAGATGTTTGCAAAGAACATATTTCTATTTATTCTAGATTGAAGTAAGGTTCGAGCAATCTATATGGGCACGATTTGATAATGCCGAATGGATTTCTGATGCCGATTCGTAATCGTGCTTGTTTTATGTTAGCACGATTCATTGTTGCCTCGTTAAAAACCTTGCCGAAAAAACTCATTTGGGACAAAACTCGGTCTGAAGAAAAAAGAGTGCAACACATGCTTTCAGACCTAAGGACTTTGTGCTATTTGTTAAAAAGCCCGTTGTCATTTCTTGTTGACCGCCTGCGTGTGTTAGTATGAAAATAGGAAAGGAATAAAGAAAAAAAGGCGTACCTTAGCAGTAGTACCATTTTAGGCGAGATATGTTCCAATTTTGTTGTAGTTGTTCCCCATTCGTTGTTCCGAGCTTGTAAGACCCTTTTCCAGTGACCTCGAGAATTTGGTACAGTCCTTCCCCATTCGGGCTTAATTTCCCTTCATTAGGATTTCGAGTGTTGAGAGTGACTTTTCTTAGCACTAAGTCTCCGACATTAAAATATCGAAGATTAGTTCTTCGATTATAGTATCTCTCGATCCGTTGCTTTTGGGCAGCTAATCGGACAAGGGGGGCTTCACGCCTCTCGTCCAAAAGTTCTAGGCTCGTATTCATGGCCTCGTTATTTGATTCCTTTGTTGTATATCGGAATCGGGTACTCGGCTCTCCGACTTCGACCGGTATTAGAGCTTCGCCGCCATAAACTAATGAGAATGGGGTAGCCCTGGTACTGGATTTTGAGGTTGTGCGATATGCCCAAAGATCTTCGGGTAGAATTTCTTTCCACTTTCCTTTGGCGTCTGTTAACCTCTTCTTAAGATTTTGGAAGATGGTTTTGTTGGTTGATTCGGCTTGTCCGTTCCCGCTAGGATGATAAGGTGTTGATAGGATTCTTTTAATCTTATGATCCTCGAGAAATTTGGTTACTTTGCTACCGACGAACTGTTTCCCGTTATCACACACAATTTCGGATGGAATCCCGAATTGACATATGATGTGATCCCAAATGAAGTCGATGACTTCCTTCTCCCTAACTTTCTCGAAAGCCTGTGCTTTAACCCACTTAGAAAAATAGTCAGTCATAAAGAAAAAGAAAAATTGAGCTTTACCTGGCGCCAATGGGAGGGGGCCGACGATTTCCATTCCCCATTTCATAAATGGCCATGGTGATAAAACTGAATGGAGCAGTTCACCGGGTTGGTGAATCATCGGCGCATGCTTTTGACATTCGTCACATTTTCGAACAAACTCTTTCGTATCTTTTTCCATGTCGATCCAGTAATAGCCGACTCTGATTAGCTTTTGAACCAATGATTCAGCACCAGAGTGATTTACGTAAGTGCCTTCGTGAACTTCTCTTAGAACATATTCAGTGTCTCCCGGTCCTAGACATATTGCTAATGGACCATTGAACGTTCTCCTAAACAAAGTCCCATCTTCGGTCAAAGTGAACTGTGCTACCTTCGTTCGTAGGGACCTAGATTCTTTCGGATCTAAGGGAAGCTTTACGGTCTTCAAATATTCTATGTACTTATTTATCCAATCCAAAGTCAAGCTTGTGGAATTTATCTCGGTGTGAACTTCTTCAACTACTGATCTCATGAGATGCACGACCGCCCCTGAATCGAGCTCGTTGTCTTCGATTGATGATCCCAAGTTTGCGAGGGCATCGGCCTCACTATTCTGATCTCGAGGCACATGTTGCAATGTCTCCTTAAATTGGTGCAAAGTTACTTGTAACTTATCTAGGTATCTTTGCATTCGGTCCTCTCTAACTTCGAAGGTTCCGTTAACCTGATTCACTATGAGGAGGGAGTCGCATTTGGCCTCGATCACCTCCTCTCCCAAGACTTTGGCTAGTTTGAGACCTGCAATCATGGCCTCATATTCGGCCTCATTGTTAGTCAATTTCACAGTTCTAATAGATTGTCTAACCGCATTGCCTGTGGGCAGTTTTAGTACGATGCCGAGCCCGGACCCTTCACGTTCCAAGCACCATCCGTGAAGAGGGTCCATATTCCCGAGGACGTATCCGAATTTATCAATAGCTCTCTTTCGACCTCGGGTACTAGGGCCAGTGTGAAGTCAGCTACGAAGTCTGCCAAAATTTTAGACTTAATTGCTGTTCGGGGTCTATATTCGATATCATATCCGCTGATTTCTATGGCCAATTTGGCCAACCGTCCCGAAAGCTCGGGTTTATGCAAAACATTTCGAAGTGGATATGTTGTTACAACACATATGGGGAAACATTGAAAATATGGTTTTAGTTTCCTAGAGGTGCTTATCAAAGCGAGTGCCAATTTTTATAGGTGGGGTTATCTAGTTTAGGCCTCACCTAAGGTCCGGCTGACATAATAAATGGGAAATTACGTACTTCGTTCTTCTCGGACTAGGACTCCACTTACCTCTACCTCCGATACTGCCAAATATAAGTAGAGCTGTTCGTCTACCCTTGATGTGTGAATCAGCGGCGGGCTCGATAAATGCCATTTAAGCTCTTCCAAGGCCTGCTGGCATTCCGAGGTCCATGTGAAATTATTTTTCTTTTTTAGCAACGAGAAAAATCAGTGGCCTTTATCAGAGGACCTTGAGATGAATCGCCCCAGGGCGGCCATGCGCCCGGTTAACCTCTGCACGGCCTTTACGCTGTCTACCACCGTGATGCCTTCAATAGCTTTGATCTTGTCGGGATTGATCTCGATTCCTTGGTTAGATACCATGAACCCGAGAAATTTTCTTGATCCGACCCCGAATGCACAGTTTTCTGGGATCATCTTCATGTTGTACTTCTTCAATATACTGAAAGTTTCCTGTAAGTGCTTTAAATGGTCCTCTACTCGCAGGGACTTAACTAGCATGTCATCAATGTAAACTTCCATAGATTTTCCCATTTGTTCTTTGAACATCCTATTTACTAAGCGTTGATAAGTGGCACCAGCAGTTTTTAATTCAAATGGAATTACATTGTAGCAGTAGGTACCATACTTATTGATGAACGAGGTCTTTTCTTGGTCATCCGGGCTCATTTGTATTTGATTGTACCCGGAATAGGCATTGAGAAAACTGAGGATCTCGTAGCCGGCCGTGGCATCGATCATGCGATCGATATTAGGCAAAGGAAAAGAATCCTTGGGGCATGCTTTATTTAGATCCTTGTAATCTACACACATTCTAAGCTTGTTTCCTTTTTAAAGACTACCACTACGTTTGCTAAACCATTCGGGGTATTTTACTTCACGGATTGACCCTATTTTAAGAAGCTTGGTTACCTCATCTTTGACAAAAGCATGTTTTACCTCGGACTAGGGTCTTCTTTTTTGCTTCACCGGATGGAACTTCGGATCCAAGCTTAGTCCATGGGTGGTGATTTCCAGTGGGATCCCCGTCATGTCAAGTTGGGACCAAGCGAAACAATCTATGTTAGCTATAAGAAATTGAATACGCTTTTTCCTGAGCTTGGGATTTAACCCCGTGCCCAGGTATACCTTTCGTTCGGGCAGTTGTTCGATTAGTGTGACTTGTTCCAGTTCTTCGACCGTTGATTTGGTAGAGTCAGAATCATCGGGGACTATGAAGGATCGAGGAATCCCATAATCATCATCTTCGTCAGACTCCTGCTTTTCTGGATTGGTCGAAACCAGCGTTTGTGATTGCTATTTGGTCTCCTGTTTTTCCTTCAAATTTCACCCTTTTATCGATGAGAGTGACGATATCGGATTTACTTCGTCGACGGCAAACATTTCCTTTATGGCGGGTTGTTCCCCGTAAATTATTTTGATTCTCTCTGGTGTCGGGAATTTTAGAACCTGGTGAAGGGTCGAGGGTACTTCTCTCATGTTGTGGATCCATGGTCTCCCGAACAGGGCGTTATACCTTATGTCACCTTTCGGTATGTAATCCTGTGCTCGAGATCGCTTCTCCCTTATGATTGAGACCTTAGTGCATTTAAACACTGGCCCTTGGGGAATATCAATCTCTCCGATAATCATGTGAATAATGTGTTGTGGTTCCTCTTGCTCATTTTGCCTACTGAACTCTCTATTTTTGAAGTGATTCTTGGCCCGATCACTTAAAAACTCCCGAAGATGCCCTGCATTGAATAACCGGGCTATTTCTTCTCTCAACTGCCTGCAATCTTCCGTTTTGTGGACATGTGTGCCATGATACTTGCATACTTGATTGGGATTTCTTTGTGCTGGATCGGTCAGTAGAGGTCTAGCCATATAGCATCTTTGATGCATTCGATAGCCGCTACAATGGCTGATGCATCAACATTGAAGTTATACTCCAACAGTCGAGGTGTTTCTTTAGGTCCGGTTGCCTGTCGAAACCATTCTTTCTCATCAGCCCTAGAGGGCCTTGGCCTCGATCACTTCTCCTCTCACCTCATACGGAGTTGTGCCCGGGTCCGTTACCCCTATGATCTCTGTTATACGGATGGTATCGATCCCTGTTCGCCCTTGGTTCTCTATCAATGTCCCTTTTGGTTATGGATCCAGAAGGAGACCCCAGCTGGTCATCTTCAACTCTAATCTTTGATTGATATCGGTTATGTATATCAGCCCAGGTAACAAACGGGTACTCAATCAAGTTCTGCTTTAGTTGTTGTGAAGCCACTGAGCTTCATTCATTTAGTTCTTGGGTGAAAGCTTGAACGGCCCAATCGTCTGCGACCAGCGGTAGATCCATTCGTTCAATTTGAAAACGAGATACAAATTCTCTTAGCATCTCGTTCTCTTTTTTCTTCACCTTAAAAAGGTCTGACTTCCTGGTCTCGACCTTTATGGCTCCGGCGTGTGCTTTTACAAAAGAATCCGCAAGCATGGCAAAAGAATCGATAGAATTAGGTGGTAAATAATGATACCATATCATTGCTCTCTTTGACAGGGTTGCGCCGAACTTCTTTAGTAATACGGATTCGATCTCGTTGCCTCTAGATCGTTCCCTTTAATGGCACACGTGTAAGAGGTGACATGCTCGTTAGGGTCGGTCATTCCATTATACTTAGGAATCTAGGGCATGCAGAACTTTTTGGGTATCGGTTTGGGAGCTATGCTCGGGGGGAAAGGCTTTTGTATGAATTTTTTGGAATCCAAACCCTTCAATATTGGTGGAGCCCCCGAGATCTGATCAACCCTAGAGTTATAAATTTCCGCTTTCTTGTCGTTTGCTTCGATCCTCTTTTCCCCTGATTCTATCCGCTTTGTAGCTTCCTCGAGCATCTTTATAATTTCGGGGATAGTCCCCGATTCTTGTTCGTTTGACCTCACCACAGCTGGTCCCGTTCTGTGGGTGACTTCTTGGGGTGGACCGGGCTCAGCCCTGCTTGGTGCCAGAGTCTGACACTGCAACTGAGCTATCGCCACCTGTTGAGCTTGCAACATTTCGAAGATCATACGTAGGCTGATCCCGTCTTCTCCAATATTTTTGGTACTTCGAACTGCAGATCGGGTTCCATCATGGATGTTGTTTTCGGGACCGGAATGTTGGTTCACTTCGATGGCCAAATAGGAATTAACATCAATTGGATCCACGACCCGAGTTTCAATGGGGTCCGCGGGTGGCCTTTCATCTCTAGGCGTTCTGTTGTTATTATCCCCTTGATGGCCAGATTCGTTATCGATATGTAGGGGTATTATTTGAGAGTTTGTCATTTTTCGCCTGAAATCAAAGATACTTCGAAGAGCAAATGTAAAATAGTGTGTGTTACAGAGATTCGTATCAAATAACCAAATTGTTTACCTGAAAAACAGATGACAATTGAATTTATACGCGGTTCTAAGGATATGTGGAATAATTTGGTACAGATTGAGAAACCATACAAATGAATATTGAAATTAATTGTTAAAGAAATGAAAGCAAACCGAATGGACTAATTAGCTCAAGCCTTCAAATTTTTTAACCCTCAAACTGAATGGAGATTAGCGGATAGAAGAACAAAATGACTGAATATCAAAACCATATAAAAGATAGTATATTGCTTTATGTTCTATGAATCTGAATCAATCTACCTTACAAATAATCAAACCCCCTTTATATAGTGGGGAGGTCCTATTCTTAATATAATTTTCAAATACAGCAAGGAATCCCATGATAGATTAATTAATTGGCCTTTCATTGATATGCGTCGTGATTTCCGCCGAGATTCTCACCCAATTGCGGATATTCTGGCTTTCTGTTTTTTGGCTCGATAAGCTTTTCTCGATTGTGGCCGATTTCAGTCTCGATCGGTCTCTATTCAGCCCGATATTGATATTGGCCGATCTTGATCTTGACCGGTCTTTGTTTTGCTCGACCTCGATCTTAGCCGATCTCGATCTTGACCGGTCTCTATTTTTCTTGACCTCTGGGTCTCGAGCTCGGTAACCTAACTTCGCATCATGGCTTGATATTACACGATGTTGAACCTTGGTCTATCATGTTCCAATATCAATCATTCATATGAAGGGAAAACTCGGTTTTGACCGTATATAGATAGTCCCCTCAATTCTCGTAAAAATGATGGCGAGAAACGATATGAATTTCTGAATTCTGACACGGTGGGTGGCGACGTCCGCGAAGAGCGCGATTATGACGTATGTGAAAAATGTTCCATCGGCTCAGTTACCAAGGCATTAAATGCCTGTCAGTCATTGGTCGGCCACTAATAGTTTTGAACCATCATTACCAGGCTATAAGTATTCAAACCCTCATGTTCATTCAAAATGTTACACTCAAAACTTCTTCTCTACTCTTGTATCTTCTTCAAAAAATCCTTTTGCTTTACAATTCTCACACCACATACAACCCTAATTCTATCTTCCTTTGATCATCAATGGTGAAAACCTCCAAAATAGTGTCACAAAAAGAGGCCGCTTCTTCATCACGACCCGCCGGTGGCGGGGATGCGGCAAAGCCTCACCCTAAGGAAATCGTTCTGGTAGGTTGCTCAACTATTATCATCTTTAAGGTTGAAAAACCCTCTTTGGTAGTGGGCCGATGTGAGCTGATCTCGAGGTACCAGTGCACAATCATCGAGAAAATTCTCGATAAAGTAAATAAGAAGTGCAACTAGGGCGAAAAGCATGCGGTAGTCCCATCGCCTGAAGAATCAATTACTACCCATGTGGAGGGGTTCTTAAGTATTTATACTTATCCCTTCATGTTGGGTCCCTTAGACCTTGTCATCATCGCCTTTTGTAAGAGATACGATGTGACCCTCGGCCAGTTCCACCCTTCTTTTTGGAGAATAGTGATTCTCCTCCGATTTTTTTCGAGAAAAATCGAAGAGTGTCTTTTCACCCTCGATCACCTCATGCGCCTTTACAGTCCCCGACTCTATCGAGAAGGTCTAATCAAACTTGCTCGCCGAGC
The DNA here is from genome assembly GCF_000390325.3 of Nicotiana tomentosiformis. Lineage (NCBI taxonomy): Eukaryota > Viridiplantae > Streptophyta > Magnoliopsida > Solanales > Solanaceae > Nicotiana > Nicotiana tomentosiformis. The sequence continues at coordinate 90,538,233 of NC_090818.1, forward strand.
CACCAAAGCACCGTTCTCGAGCATCGACGAGACCCGTGATCGAGTTTGGATGGGCCGATTCATTCGAGTTAAAACTTCGGACCTGATCCCTACTGATGACATGCCGTTTCCTGAGAAATGGAACATGAATCGTGAGTACTATTCCCCTTCGAACGTTTAATTTTGTGGTTCTTCTTTTCATTTTCTTGATCCGTTTTTTTCTATGCTTGATACAGCTGTGGCCTGGATGCCGGAACTGATTCCGAAACTTAAACAATGGGTTAAAGGTTTGGTGTTGTGGAGACCATACTCCGAGCGCACTTGGATGGAACTACCGAAGGGTCGATGGGAGGCCCATAGTCATGGTAAGTTTCTTTCTTAGATTGTTTATCGTTTGATCTTTTTCTCTTGCTTACCACCCTTTTTTGTCTTGTAGGCCTTGGTAAGGACATTGCCATGAGGCCCCCATCTGGTGACGAAGAGGTCCCTGCTCCGAAGCAGGTTAAAGAGAAGAAAAAGAAAGAGGCTCCGAGTTCCCCAGTCTCGGAAAAGAAAAAATCGACGAAGAAATCTCGCAAGCTCAAGGGGGGCTCCGGTATTATGCCTCCAGAATCGATCCGTCGATTAAGGGATGAGCCCGAAGAAGGAGAAGAGGAATTAGCCTGTGTGCGGGCTAACGTTGTGATACAACAATCCTCTAAATCAGTGGAAGTTGATAAGGGAGGTCTGGCCATAATTCCTAAACAAGGAAAAGCCGAGGCCATCTCGTCTCGAGCTGAGATGGTTGAAGGAGAGACCGAGGGCAAAACTTCTCGGGCAGTAGAAGATATCTCGAAGGACGAGCTCGGGATAATCGACATTACTGGATCCCCTCGAATTTCAGATGCTATGATCTGTGAGGCTAGTATGCTGGAAAGTTGATCTTACAAGGGTGTACAGGTCATGGCTTTCTGGATGGGCTCTAGTCCGCTGCCTCAGAGGATATTATCGGGTTTGGTGGATTACCGGTACCGAAGAAAGCATCATGGTCGGGCGCTGTCAGGTCTTCATCAAGCCCAAAGCTGGTAGTCCGATTCCCGGCCCCGAGTGCTAATTTCGACCGTAGGCTAAAAATAGTGCTCTCCATCCCGGAGGATGACCGAATTTTTTCCCCCCCGTGGGGATTGCTAGTTACCTTCGGTCCTTGGTGACCGAAGAGGACCAAGCCGTGATGAACGCGGTAGGATCTTCTTGCCTTTTCAACGAGGCCCAACATGCTATGAATCGGGTAACCTCGAGGGTATCTCTACTATTTCTTTTATACTTAGAGTTGTAGATAATTCTAACATCTTCTTCCTTGTTTGCAGGCTTCGGTGTTTCATCACGAGGCTTTCCTCTGAATTCGGTGTCACGCCCCAGCCTCGGGAAGCGCGGCCGACGCTCAACCAAGTGAACCCGGTCGAGCAAGCCTGTTAAATACTTTCTACCCCACTCACCCATGATCAAGAAAAAAAAATATGATTTCAGTAATTAGATAGTGGAAAATTCATATATACAATATTAAACCGATTCATTAGCTATTTCGCCTTTAAGTCTCAAAATACACATATTCTTATAGTCTGAGTGGAACAAGTGATCAAACACAACATAACTTGTTTAACATTCCCAACACCCATATACAACCCACATAGTGTCTAAGGAGCCTCTAAAGATAAAAAGAGTGTAAAGAAGGTGCCGGCAACAAGGCCCCGGCTATACCTCAAAGAGTACAACAATATAAACAAAATATATATTACATTACCCCGGGATGAAATGGGGCTCACTGAGTCCGCTGAGAAGAGGATGCAACACCTATCTATGATCAACATTGTCTGCTATGGAACCACTTGCATCTATTTAAAGATGCAGCGCCCCGGCAAAAAGGGACGTTAGTACTGTCGACTAGTACTAGTATGTATAGCTAAACATCATCTCAATAGAATAAATAATAATACAAGGGAAGCAGTCAAGGATTCAATACGAGCTTCAAATAATATTAAAACATCAAGTTAAGGATCACATAGATTTTTAAGTCAACTCCCGCATTATTAGGTTGGATGGTTTTTTTTAGTGCCAATATACCACAATCCACAATACCACTGTGTTCTTACACGGGGTCCGATCTCGGCCTGATCGGCTAAGCCATCTTATTTGAGACATCAACCATATTCACTATTTCATTCACAATACCACAGTGTTATTACACGGAGTACGATCTCGGCCCGATCGGCTAAGCCATCTCATTCGAGACATCAACCATTTCAATCGATCATCTTACTTCATATTTCTTTCCTATCTTTTTAGTACATTGGCACAAGTGGCCTTAATTATAAAGTCGTTCTTGGCACTTGGCATTATTTCATAATTCAAGTTATTTTCCACAATCCAACGTTATTATTATCATCAATAACAACACGGTTTTCATTCAAGACTCTTGATTTCACATGTGAGCAATTTAGAATTCAAGGCACATAGAAGCTTTTCACACAATTTGGCATAACAGTCCTTAATCGAATTTGACTTGAAGTCTAGGCATATTAGCACATATTCTAAGTCTTGAACATTTCCTCAGATGACGAGATAACATGATGAAAGCATGGGAATACATATTACACATATATTTGCAAAGCAAGCACATTCGGGATAGCAATTTCTAGGACGTTCAATTTGGGACTTACTTCAATTGCATGAATACCGTGGGATTCAATTCTAAGAAGAGGGGGTTTAGCCAACATACCTCAATTGAGCCTCTTAAAACCCTAATACGTTCCGGAACATTAGCAACTTCAGTATATTTTAGCAATATAGCAAAATTGAACCCAAAATTAGGAAAACGATCATAATTCTAGCTAACTTGAGTATTCTATCAAACACTATGTATGTATTAAGGTTTCATGGCCGTTTTTATGAAAGACTCCACCAACCCACACCCCATTCTTTTCTATCTTTAACTCACAACCTCCCTACATACCTTAGGAACATAAGCATGCAAGGTAAGCACTCCCATCCCCATGAATTACCTTACTAATGGCCAATTCTAGTTACATTTTGAAATTAAGAGTTTGGGTGATATAATCTTACCTCTTAGGAAGAAGACCTAGGTGCCTCTCTTGATGATATTCAAGGTTTTAAGTGAGAATTAAAGAACAATTTGATGAAGATCACTTTCTCCCTCTAGGACCCTCTCTCTTACTCTAAACATATTAGAAAATAGGTTCAAAATGGCCCAAGGTAGGTGTTTTAATGGAATAGGGTTGGGTTTAAAAACCCCCAAAATGAAGCTTCGGAACAGGTTCTGCGGTCGCATATGCGACCGAATAATGATTATGTGGTCCGCGAAATGACTGCGAAGTTTGGGTGCCAAAACTTGAAAGGAACTGACCAGGTCTGTGGTCACTATTCGGCCCGCAGACCTGTTCTACGATCGCATAATGCACCGCAGAACGGTTATGCGGTTGCATAGTGCACCGCAGAACCTCCTTCCGAAAAATCCCAAAGGGGGATATGCGACAAGAGTGTGGCCCGCAAAGTGGTTATGCGGTCACATAATGGCCGCAAAATTTGACATCAAAATGACCCAGAAATTTGACCCACTCTGCGACCATTCTACGGTCCGCAAAGTGGTTCTGCGGTCGCAGAATAGGCCGCAGAAATGCCTACTTCTACCCAACTTTTTCTTCAACTCCCCAGTGCACTGTTCAATCCAAAAAGTCCGAACAGAGGAATTCAGGTTTTTAGGAAAAATATTATGAGGCCTTACATTCAGGAGGAGCGTGAGACCGAGGTTCGGAACCTCACTGAGAAGAGTGACACCTACAAACTCCTTAATGAGAAGCTTCGGGCAGATTTGACAACGGCTCGGGATGAGCATGTCGAGATGGCTGATCAGGTATATCGAGTTCTTCACGATAGTAAAGATGAATTGGAGATAACTACTAACGATCCAATTCTGTAGGCTCGACAGAGGTTAGAACAAATCGAACGGCTCCAAACGCAAGTGGATGTGATACAGGCCGAGGCGGAAGAGTTTAAAAAGAACATGGACATTCTAGCCTTGAAAAATGAGATCGTCCAAGCTCACCTGGAGTCGGCTGAGACCCAGCTCCAAGTTGTGAAAGAGAAGGCCTCGGTGCAGATCAAGAAGCTTTAGCATCGATTGGATTTGGCCATTTCTGATAAGGCAAGCTTGGCCAGTGAACTTGAAGTGGCCAGATCCGAGATGACCGAGATTAACAAAAGAGCTGATGCTAAAGTGGCCTAGTTTAGGGTCGATGCCGAGGTCAACTAGGCTAAGGCCAAGGGCATGGTTTAACATGAAAAATGGCAGGCTCGGAGGGAATCTCTCGAGGGGGTCAGTGCCCAGGGCTTCGACATTGTGGCCGAAATTGAAAATGCAAAAGCAAAGGAAGCCAGGGCCCGAAGGCTGGCCTTCCCTTAGGAAGACTCCGAGAGCAGCTCAGGTGAATCCGAAGACGGAGAAAATCCCGAGGATGGTGATGCAACCTCTGATGAAGACCAAGCCACTTAGGACATTAGGTTTCTTATTTTCCTTTTACATTTTTAAGGCCATTTTTTGGCCGTTGTATAAATAAATTATTGTGTATAAATATATGGCTTTTCATGCCCTTTTTGGGTTGAAAATGCTTTAGAATGAAACAGTAATGTTGTGTTCGAGGGGTAGAACAAATCTTGCTTTTGTTTCCCTTCTTAAGTTAGAGATTTTGCCGCGGGTAGCCTTTAGGACCGGTTGTCCAAAGTTTTAACATTTTTGAAGGCCTATTTTTGTTACGGATTTTGGACGTCTCTGAGCCGTGTGAAATCAGCCATAGCCTTTTAGTTCGGTAGTTACCCATTGGGCTTGTTCTCCCATTTTATCTTGGCTTGTCCGAGATATTAGTTTCCAAGTGGGGTGGCCGTGACTTTTAGAAATCGGGGCATTGACTATTAGGTCTTTTGCTCCCGGGGCCCGATGGCTTGGGCTGTTTGAGTTGGATGGCGGTCCCCCAATGAGGGGGAGATCGTTCGTATTCCGGTTAAGTATTTCCCTTGGGCTTGTTTATATTCGGAAGTACGAAGCTCTTTGCAAAGAAGGAAGAAAAAGGGAATTCTGCTAATTTTAAAGCACAAGATGTTTGCAAAGAACATATTTATATTTATTCTCGATTGAAGCAAGGTTCGAGCAATCTATATTGGCACATTTTGATTTGACCATTTGACCCTTACAATAAGTCCTATTCTCGAGTCCTCCTTTTATGAAGTAGTTTCCTTTCTATAGTTTTTATTCGAAGATAATGCATATCCGAGGGTAGCCCCCCAGTATTCAGGGTTGATTGCAAAGGAACCTCGAATAATGCCGAATGGATTTCCGTTGTCAATTCATAATTGGGCTTGATTCTAATTTAGCAGGATTCATTGTTGCCTCGTTACAAACCTTGCCGAAAAAACCCATTTAGAACAAAACTCGGTCTGAGGAAAAAAGAGTGCAACACGTGCTTTTAGACCTAAGGACTTCGTGCCATTTGCTAAAAAGCCCGTTGTCGTTTCTTGTCGGCCGCCTGCATGTGTTAGTCTAAAAATTGGAAAGGAATAAAGAAAAAAATGTGTACCTTAGCAGTAGTATCATTTTAGGCGATATATGTTCCAATTTCTTGGTAGTTGTTCCTCATTCATTGTTCCGAGCTTGTAAGACCCTTTTCCGGTGACCTCGAGAATTTGGTACGGTCCTTCCCAATTCGGGCTTAAATTCTGTGTTGAGGGTGACTTTTCTTAGCACTATGTCCCTGACATTAAAATATCGAAGATAAGTTCTTCGATTATAGTATATCTCGAAACGTTTCTTTTGGGCAGCTAATCAAACGAGGGCGGTTTCACGCCTCTCGTCCAAAAGTTCTAGGCTCGTATTCATGGCCTCGTTATTTGATTCCTTTGTTGTATATCGGAACCGGGTACTTGGATCTCCGACTTCGACCGGTATTAGAGGTTCGGTGCCATAAACTAATGAGAATGGGGTAGCCCCGGTACTGGATTTTGAGGTTGTGCGATATGCCCAAAGAACTTCGGGTAGAATTTCTTTCCACTTTCCTTTGGCTTCGGTTAACCTTTTCTTAAGATTTTGGAAGATGGTTTTATTAGTTGATTCGGCTTGCCCGTTCCCGTTAGGATGATAAGGTGCTGATAGGATTCTTTTAATCTTATGATCCTCGAGAAATTTGGTTACTTTGCTACCGACGAACTGTTTCCCGTTATCCCACACAATTTCGGATGGCATCCTGAATCGACATATGATGTGATCCTAAATGAAGTCGATGAATTCCTTCTCCCTAACTTTTTCGAAAGCCCGTGCTTCAACCCACTTAGAAAAATAGTCAGTCATAAACTAAATAAATTGAGCTTTACCTGGTGCCAATGGGAGGGGGGCGACGATGTTCATTCCCCATTTCATAAATGGCCATGGTGATAAAACCAAATGGAGTAGTTCACCGGGTTGGTGAATTATCGGCGCATGCTTTTGACATTCATCACATTTTCGAACAAACTCTTTCGTATCTTTTTCCATGTCGATCCAGTAATAGCCGGCTCTAATCAGCTTTTGAACTAATGATTCAGCACAAGAGTGATATCCTTAAGTGACTTCATGAATTTCTCTTAGAACGTATTCAGTGTCTCCCAGTCCCAGACATATTGCTAATGGACCATTGAACGTTCTCCTAAATAAAGTCCCATCTTCGGTCAAAGTGAACCGTGCTGCCTTCGTTCGTAGGGCCCTAGAGTCTTTCGGATCTCAGGGAAGCTTTCCGGTCTTCAAATATTCTACGTACTTATTTGTTCAATCCCAGGTCAAGCTTATAGAATTTATCTCGGCGTGACCTTCTTCAGCTATTGATCTCATGAGTTGCACGACGGCCCCTGAATCGAGCTCGTTGTCCTCAATTGATGATCCCAAGTTTGCGAGGGCATCAGCCTCACTATTCTGATCTTGAGGCACATGTTGCAATGTCCATTCTTTTAATCGTTGCAAAGTTAATTGTAACTTATCTAGGTATCTTTGCACTTGGTCTTCTCTAACTTCTAAGGTTCCGTTAACCTGATTCACTACGAGGAGTGAGTCGCATTTGGCCTCGATAACCTCCGCTCCCAAGCCTTTGGCTAGTTGGAGACCTGCAATCATGGACTCATATTCGGCCTCATTTTTAGTCAATTTCACAGTTCTAATAGATTGTCTAACCATGTTGTCTGTGGGAGGTTTTAGTACGATGCCGAGCCCGGACCCTTTCGCGTTCGAAGCACCGTCCATGAAGAGGGTCCAGATTCTCGAGGACGTATTCGAAATTATCAATAGCTCTCTTTCGACCTCGGGTACTAGCGCCGGTGTGAAGTCAGTTACGAAGGCAGCCAAAATTTGAGACTTAATTACAGTTCGGGGTCGATATTCGATATCATATCTGCTGATTTCTATGGCCTATTTGGCCAACCGTCCCAAAAGCTCAGGTTTATGCTAAACATTTCGAAGTGGATTTAGTTTCCTAGAGGCGTTATCAAAGCGAGTTCCAATTTTTCTAGGTGGGGATATCTAGTTTCGGCCTCACCTAAGGTCCAACTCACATAATAACTAGGAAATTGCATACCTCGTTCTTCTCGGACTAGGACTCCACTTATCACTACCTCTAATACTGCCAAATATAAGTAGAGTTGTTCGTCTGACCTTGGTGTGCGAAGCAACAACGGGCTTGATAAATACCGTTTAAGCTCTTCCAAGGCCTGCTGGCATTCCGAGGTCGATGTGAAAGCCCCAGGGCAGCCATGCGAGCGGTTAACCTCTGCATGGACTTTACGCTGTCTACCACCGTAATTCCATCGATAGCTTTAATCTTCTCAGGACTGATCTCGATTCCTCGATTAGGTACCATGAACCTGAGAAATTTGCCTGATCCGACCCCGAATGCAAATTTTTCCGGGTTCAGCTTCATGTTGTACTTCTTCAATATACTGAAAGTTTCTTACAAGTGCTTTAAATGGTCCTCTGCTCGCAGGGACTTAACTAGCATGTCATCAATGTAAACTTCCATAGATTTTCCTATTCGTTCTTCGAACATCCGATTTACTAATCGTTGATAAGTGGCACCAACATTTTTAATCCAAATGGAATTACATTGTAGTAGTAGGTACCATACTTAGTGATGAACGAGATCTTTTCTTTGTCATCCGAGCTCATTTATATTTGATTGAACCCAGAATAGGCATCGAGAAAATTGAGGATCTCATGGCCGGCCGTGGCATCGATCATGCGATCGATATTGGGCAAAGGAAAAGAATCCTTGGTGTATGCTTTATTTAGATCCTTGTAATCTACACACATTCTAAGCTTGTTTCCTTTTTTAGGGACTACCACTACGTTTGCTAACCATTCAGGGTATTTTACTTCACGGATTGACCCTATTTTAAGAAGCTTGGTTACCTCATCTTTGATGAAACCATGTTTGACCTCGGACCGAGGTCTTCTTTTTTTGCTTCACGAGATGGAACTTCGGATCCAAGCTTAGTCCATGGGTGGTGATTTCTGGTGGGATCCCTGTCATGACAAGATGGGACCAATCGAAACAATCTATGTTAGCTATATGAAATTGAATAAGCTTTTTCCTGAGCTCGGGATTTAACCCCGTGCCCAGGTATACCTTTCGTTCGGGAAGTTGTTAGATGAATATGAATTGTTCCAGTTCTTCAACAGTTGATTTGGTAGCGTCGGAATCATCGTGGATTATAAAGGATCGAGGGATCCCATTATCATCATCTTCGTCAGACTCCTGCTTTTCTGGTTGGGTCGAGGCCGGCGTTTGTAATTGCTATTTGGTCTCTTGTTTTTCCTTCGAATTTGACCCTTTTATCGATGAGAGTGACGATATTGGAATTACTTCATCGATGGTAAACATTTACTTTGCGGCGGGTTGTTCCCCGTAAATTGTTTTGATTCCCTCTGGTGTCAGGAATTTTAGAACCTGGTGAAGGGTCGAGGGTACTGCTCTCATGTTGTGGATCCATGGTCTCCCAAACAGGGCATTATACCTCATGTCGCCTTTGATCACGTGGAACTTCGTTTATTGGATAGTCCCGGCCACGTTTACTAGCAAAGTTATCTCTCCCTAAATAGTTCCACATGCTATGTTGAATCCGTTTAGCATTAGGGCTGTGGGCACAACTTGGTTCTGTAAACCGAGTTGCTCTACGACCTTCGATCGAATGATGTTGGCCGAACTATCTGGATCAATTAACACACGCTTAACTTGAGTCTTATTCATGAGTACAGATATTACTAGTGCATCGTGATGGGGCTGTATGACTCCTTCTGCATCTTCGTCGTTGAAGGGTTCCTTTCGGTATGTAATCCTGAGCTCGAGATCGCTTCTCCCTTATGATCGAGACCTTAGTGCGTTTAAACACTGGCCCTCAGGGAACATCGATCCCTCCGATAATCATGTGAATAATGTGTTGTGGTTCCTCTTGCTCATTTTGTCTACTGAACTCTCTGGTTTTGAAGTGATTCTTCTCCCGATCACTTAAAAACTCCTGAAGGTGCCCTTCATTGAATAACCGGGCTACTTCTTCTCTCAACTGCCTGCAATCTTCCATTTTGTGGCCATGGGTGCCATGATACTTTCATACTTGATTGGGATTTCTTTAGGCTGGATCGGTTTGCAAAGGTCGAGGCCATTTATTATCTTTGATGCGTACGATAGCCGATACGATGGCTGCTACATCAACATTGAATTTATACTCCGATAGTCGCGGCGTTTCTTTAGGTCCGGTATGCCTGTCAAAACCACTCTTGCTCATCAACCCTCAAGAGACTTGGCCTCGATCACTTCTCCTCTCACCTCGTACAGAGTTGTGCCCGAGTCCGTTGCCCCTATGATCTCTGTTATACGGTTGGTATTGATCCCTGTTTGACCTCGGTTCTCGATCAATAACCCTTTTGGTAATGGATCCAGAAGGATCCCCCAGCTGGTCATCTTCGAATCTAATCTTTGATTGATATCGATTATGTATATCGACCCAGGTAACAGTCGGGTACTCAATCAAGTTCTGCTTCAGCTGATGTGAAGCCATTGAGCTTCGTTCACTTAGTCCTTGGGTGAAATATTGAATGGCCCAATCGTCTGCGACTGGTGGTAGATCTATTCGTTCCATTTGAAAATGAGATACAAATTCTCTTAGCATCTCGATTCCTCGGTTAGATACCTTGAACCCGAGAAATTTGCCAGATCCGACCCCGAATGCACATTTTTCTGGGTTCAACTTCATGTTGTGCTTCTTCAATATACTGAAAGTTTTCTGCAAGTGCTTTAAATGGTCCTCTTCTCGCAGGGACTTAACTAGCATGTCATCAATGTAAACTTCCATAGATTTTCCTATTTGTTCTTCAAACATCCGATTTACTAATTGTTGATAAGTGGCACCAACATTTTTAATCCAAATGGCATTACATTGTAGCAGTAGGTACCATACTTAGTGATCAACGAGATCTTTTCTTGGTCATCCTGGCTCATTTATATTTGATTGTACCCGGAATAGGCATCGAGAAAACTGAGGATCTCGTTATCGGTCGTGGCATCGATCATGCGATCGATATTAGGCAAAGAAAAAGAATCCTTGGGGCATGCTTTATTTAGATCCTTGTAATCTACACACATTCTAAGCTTGTTTCCTTTTTTAGGGACTACCACTATGTTTGCTAACCATTCAGGGTATTTTACTTCACGGATTGACCATATTTTAAGAAGCTTGGTTACTCATCTTTGACGAAACCATGTTTGACCTCGGACTGGGGTCTTCTTTTTTGCTTCACCAAATTGAACTTCGCATCCAAGCTTAGTCCATGGGTGGTGATTTCCGGTTGGATCCCTGTCATGTCAAGATGGGACCAAGCGAAACAATCTATTTTAGCTATAAGAAATTGAACAAGCTTTTTCATGAGCTCGGGATTTAATTCCGTGCCCAGGTATACCTTTCATTCGGGCAGTTGTTCGATTAATGTGACTTGTTCTAGTTCTTTGACCATTGATTTGGTAGCGTCGGAATCATCGTGGACTATGAAGGATCGAGGGATCTCATAATCATCATCTTCGTCAAACTCCTGCTTTTCTGGTTAGGTCGAGGCCAACGTTTGTGACTGCTATTTGGTCTCCTATTTTTCCTTCGAATTTGACCCTTTAATCGATGAGAGTGACGATATTGGAATTACTTTGTCAACGGAAAACATTTCCTTTGTGGCGGGTTGTTCCCCGTAAATTGTTTTAATTCCCTCTGGTATAAGGAATTTTAGAACCTGGTGAAGGGTCGAGGGTACTGCTCTCATGTTGTAGATCCATGGTCTCCCGAACAGGGCGTTATACCTCATGTCGCCTTTGATCACGTGGAAATTCGTTTGTTGGATAGTCCCGGCCACGTTTACTAGCAAAGTTATCTCGCCCTTAGTAGTTTCACATGCCATGTTGAATCCGTTTAGCACTAGGGATGCGGGCACAACTTGGTTCTGTAAACCGAGTTGCTCTACGACCTTCGATCGATTGATGTTGGCCAAACTACCTGGATCAATTAACACACGCTTAACTTGAGTCTTATTCATGAGTACAGATATTACTAATGCATCGTTATGGGGCTGTATGACACCTTTTGTGTCTTCATCGTTGAAGGGTTCCTTTCGGGATGTAATCCTGTGCTCGAGATTGCTTCTCCCTTATGATCGAGACCTTAGTGCATTTAAACACTAGCACTTAGGGAACATCGATCCCTCTGATAATCATGTGAATAATGTGTTGTGGTTCCTCTTGCTCGTTTTGACTAATGAACTCTCTATTTTTGAAGTGATTCTTCGCCCAATCACTTAAAAACTCCCGATAGTGCCCTTCATTGAATAATCGGGCTACTTCTTCTCTCAACTACCTGCAATCTTCCGTTTTGTGGCCATGGGTGCCATGATACTTGCATACTTGATTGGGATTTCTTTGGGCTGGATCGGTCTGCAGAGGTCGAGGCCATTTAGTATCTTTGATGCGTACAATAGCCGATACGATGGCTGATGCATCAACATTGAAGTTATACTCCGACAGTCGAGGTGTTTCTTTAGGTCTGGTATGCCTGTCGAAACCATTCTTGCTTATCAGCCATCGAGAGCCTTGGCCTTGATCACTTCTCCTCTCACCTCGTACGGAGTTGTGCCCGAGTCCGTTGCCCCTATGATCTCTGTTATACGGCTGGTATCGATCCCTGTTTGACCTCGGTTCTCGATTAATGACCCTTTTGGTAAAGGATCCAGAAGGATCCCCCACCTGGTCATCTTCGACTCTAATCTTTGATTGATATCGATTATGTATATCGACCTAGGTAACAGCCGGGTACTCAATCAAGTTCTGCTTCAGCTGATATGAAGCCACTGAGCTTCGTTCACTTAATCGTTGGGTGAAATCTTGAATGGCCCAATCGTCTGCGACCAACGGTAGATCTATTCGTTCCATTTGTAAATGAGATACAAATTCTCTTAGCATCTCAATTCCTCGGTTAGATACCTTGAACCCGAGAAATTTGCCTGATCCGACCCTAAATGCACATTTTTCTGGGTTCAACTTCATGTTGTGCTTCTTCAATATACTGAAAGTTTTCTGCAAGTGCTTTAAATGGTCCTCTTCTCGCAGGGACTTAACTAGCATGTCATCAATGTAAACTTCCATAGACTTTCCTATTTGTTCTTCGAACATCCGATTTACTAATTGTTGATAAGTGGCACCAACATTTTTAATCCAAATGGCATTACATTGTAGCAGTAGGTATCATACTTAGTGATCAGCGAGATCTTTTCTTGGTCATCCTGGCTCATTTATATTTGATTGTACCCGGAATAGGCATCGAGAAAACTGAGGATCTCGTGGCCGGTCGTGGCATCGATCATGCGATCGATATTAGGCAAATAAAAACAATCCTTGGGGCATGCTTTATTTAGAGCCTTGTAATCTACACACATTCTAAGCTTGTTTCCTTTTTTAGGGACTACCACTATGTTTGCTAACCATTCAGGGTATTTTACTTCACGGATTGACCATATTTTAAGAAGCTTGGTTACTCATCTTTGACGAAACCATGTTTGACCTCGGACTGGGGTCTTCTTTTTTGCTTCACCAAATTGAACTTCGCATCCAAGCTTAGTCCATGGGTGGTGATTTCCGGTTGGATCCCTGTCATGTCAAGATGGGACCAAGCGAAACAATCTATTTTAGCTATAAGAAATTGAACAAGCTTTTTCATGAGCTCGGGATTTAATTCCGTGCCCAGGTATACCTTTCATTCGGGCAGTTGTTCGATTAATGTGACTTGTTCTAGTTCTTCGACCATTGATTTGGTAGCGTCGGAATCATCGTGGACTATGAAGGATCGAGGGATCTCATAATCATCATATTCGTCAAACTCCTACTTTTCTGGTTAGGTCGAGGCCAACGTTTGTGACTGCTATTTGGTCTCCTATTTTTCCTTCGAATTTGACCCTTTTATCGATGAGAGTGACGATATCGGAATTACTTTGTCAACGGAAAACATTTCCTTTGTGGCGGGTTGTTCCCCGTAAATTGTTTTAATTCCCTCTGTTATCAGGAATTTTAGAACCCGGTGAAGGGTCGAGGGTACTGCTCTCATGTTGTAGATCCATGGTCTCCCGAACAGGGCGTTATACCTCATGTCGCCTTTGATCACGTGGAAATTCGTTTGTTGGATAGTCCCGGCCACGTTTACTAGCAAAGTTATCTCGCCCTTAGTAGTTTCACATGCCATGTTGAATCCGTTTAGCACTAGGGATGCGGGCACAACTTGGTTCTGTAAACCGAGTTGCTCTACGACCTTCGATCGATTGATGTTGGCCAAACTACCTGGATCAATTAACACACGCTTAACTTGAGTCTTATTCATGAGTACAGATATTACTAATGCATCGTTATGGGGCTGTATGACACCTTTTGTGTCTTCATCGTTGAAGGGTTCCTTTCGGGATGTAATCCTGTGCTCGAGATTGCTTCTCCCTTATGATCGAGACCTTAGTGCATTTAAACACTAGCACTTAGGGAACATCGATCCCTCTGATAATCATGTGAATAATGTGTTGTGGTTCCTCTTGCTCGTTTTGACTAATGAACTCTCTATTTTTGAAGTGATTCTTCGCCCAATCACTTAAAAACTCCCGATAGTGCCCTTCATTGAATAATCGGGCTACTTCTTCTCTCAACTACCTGCAATCTTCCGTTTTGTGGCCATGGGTGCCATGATACTTGCATACTTGATTGGGATTTCTTTGGGCTGGATCGGTCTGCAGAGGTCGAGGCCATTTAGTATCTTTGATGCGTACAATAGCCGATACGATGGCTGATGCATCAACATTGAAGTTATACTCCGACAGTCGAGGTGTTTCTTTAGGTCTGGTATGCCTGTCGAAACCATTCTTGCTTATCAGCCATCGAGAGCCTTGGCCTTGATCACTTCTCCTCTCACCTCGTACGGAGTTGTGCCCGAGTCCGTTGCCCCTATGATCTCTGTTATACGGCTGGTATCGATCCCTGTTTGACCTCGGTTCTCGATTAATGACCCTTTTGGTAAAGGATCCAGAAGGATCCCCCACCTGGTCATCTTCGACTCTAATCTTTGATTGATATCGATTATGTATATCGACCTAGGTAACAGCCGGGTACTCAATCAAGTTCTGCTTCAGCTGATATGAAGCCACTGAGCTTCGTTCACTTAATCGTTGGGTGAAATCTTGAATGGCCCAATCGTCTGCGACCAACGGTAGATCTATTCGTTCCATTTGTAAATGAGATACAAATTCTCTTAGCATCTCAATTCCTCGGTTAGATACCTTGAACCCGAGAAATTTGCCTGATCCGACCCTAAATGCACATTTTTCTGGGTTCAACTTCATGTTGTGCTTCTTCAATATACTGAAAGTTTTCTGCAAGTGCTTTAAATGGTCCTCTTCTCGCAGGGACTTAACTAGCATGTCATCAATGTAAACTTCCATAGACTTTCCTATTTGTTCTTCGAACATCCGATTTACTAATTGTTGATAAGTGGCACCAACATTTTTAATCCAAATGGCATTACATTGTAGCAGTAGGTATCATACTTAGTGATCAGCGAGATCTTTTCTTGGTCATCCTGGCTCATTTATATTTGATTGTACCCGGAATAGGCATCGAGAAAACTGAGGATCTCGTGGCCGGTCGTGGCATCGATCATGCGATCGATATTAGGCAAATAAAAACAATCCTTGGGGCATGCTTTATTTAGAGCCTTGTAATCTACACACATTCTAAGTTTGTTTCCTTTTTTAGGGACTACCACTATGTTTGCTAACCATTCAGGGTATTTTACTTCACGGATTGACCATATTTTAAGAAGCTTGGTTACTCATCTTTGACGAAACCATGTTTGACCTCGGACTGGGGTCTTCTTTTTTGCTTCACCAAATTGAACTTCGCATCCAAGCTTAGTCCATGGGTGGTGATTTCCGGTTGGATCCCTGTCATGTCAAGATGGGACCAAGCGAAACAATCTATTTTAGCTATAAGAAATTGAACAAGCTTTTTCATGAGCTCGGGATTTAATTCCGTGCCCAGGTATACCTTTCATTCGGGCAGTTGTTCGATTAATGTGACTTGTTCTAGTTCTTCGACCATTGATTTGGTAGCGTCGGAATCATCGTGGACTATGAAGGATCGAGGGATCTCATAATCATCATATTCGTCAAACTCCTACTTTTCTGGTTAGGTCGAGGCCAACGTTTGTGACTGCTATTTGGTCTCCTATTTTTCCTTCGAATTTGACCCTTTTATCGATGAGAGTGACGATATCGGAATTACTTTGTCAACGGAAAACATTTCCTTTGTGGCGGGTTGTTCCCCGTAAATTGTTTTAATTCCCTCTGTTATCAGGAATTTTAGAACCTGGTGAAGGGTCGAGGGTACTGCTCTCATGTTGTAGATCCATGGTCTCCCGAACAGGGCGTTATACCTCATGTCGCCTTTGATCACGTGGAAATTCGTTTGTTGGATAGTCCCGGCCACGTTTACTAGCAAAGTTATCTCGCCCTTAGTAGTTTCACATGCCATGTTGAATCCGTTTAGCACTAGGGATGCGGGCACAACTTGGTTCTGTAAACCGAGTTGCTCTACGACCTTCGATCGATTGATGTTGGCCAAACTACCTGGATCAATTAACACACGCTTAACTTGAGTCTTATTCATGAGTACAGATATTACTAATGCATCGTTATGGGGCTGTATGACACCTTTTGTGTCTTCATCGTTGAAGGGTTCCTTTCGGGATGTAATCCTGTGCTCGAGATTGCTTCTCCCTTATGATCGAGACCTTAGTGCATTTAAACACTAGCACTTAGGGAACATCGATCCCTCTGATAATCATGTGAATAATGTGTTGTGGTTCCTCTTGCTCGTTTTGACTAATGAACTCTCTATTTTTGAAGTGATTCTTCGCCCAATCACTTAAAAACTCCCGATAGTGCCCTTCATTGAATAATCGGGCTACTTCTTCTCTCAACTACCTGCAATCTTCCGTTTTGTGGCCATGGGTGCCATGATACTTGCATACTTGATTGGGATTTCTTTGGGCTGGATCGGTCTGCAGAGGTCGAGGCCATTTAGTATCTTTGATGCGTACAATAGCCGATACGATGGCTGATGCATCAACATTGAAGTTATACTCCGACAGTCGAGGTGTTTCTTTAGGTCTGGTATGCCTGTCGAAACCATTCTTGCTTATCAGCCATCGAGAGCCTTGGCCTTGATCACTTCTCCTCTCACCTCGTACGGAGTTGTGCCCGAGTCCGTTGCCCCTATGATCTCTGTTATACGGCTGGTATCGATCCCTGTTTGACCTCGGTTCTCGATTAATGACCCTTTTGGTAAAGGATCCAGAAGGAGCCCTCAGCTGGTCATCTTTGACTCTAATCTTTGATTGATATCGATTATGTATATCGGCCCAGGTAACAACCGGGTACTCAATAGAGTTCTGCTTCAGCTGATGTGATGCCACTGAGCTTCGTTCATCTAATCCTTGGGTGAAATCTTGAACGGCCCAATCGTCTGCGACTGGCGGTAAATCCATTCGTTCCATTTGAAAACGAGATACAAATTCTCTTATCATCTCGTTCTCTTTTTGGTTCACCTTAAAAAGGTCCGACTTCTTGGTCTCGACCTTTATGGCTCCGGCATGTGCTTTTACAAAAGAATCTGCAAGCATGGCAAAAGAATCGATAGAATTAGGTGGTAAATTATGATACCATATCATTGCTCTCTTTGACAGGGTTTCCCCGAACTTCTTTAGTAATACGTATTCGATCTCGTTGCCTCTAGATCGTTCCCTTTAATGGCACATGTGTAAGAGGTGACATGCTCGTTGGGGTCGGTCGTTCCATTATACTTAGGAATCTCGGGCATGCAGAACTTTTGGGTATCGGTTTGGGAGCTGTGCTCGGGGGCTAAGGCTTTTGTATGGATTTTTTGGAATCCAAACCCTTTAATATTAGTGGATCCCCCGAGATCTGATCAACCCTATAGTTATAAGTTTCTGCTTTCTTGTCGTCTGCTTCGATCCTCTTTTCCCTTGATTCTATCCGCTTTGTAAGTTCCTCGAGCATCTTTATAATTTCGGGGTTAGTCTCCGATTCTTGTTCGTTTGACCTTACCACAACTGGTCCCGTTCTGTGGGTGATTTCTAGGGGTGGACCGGGCACAGCCCTGCTTAATGCAAGGGTCTGGCTCTGCAACTGAACTATCGCCACCTGTTGAGCTTGCAACATTTCGAAGATCATACGCAGGTTGATCCCGTCTTCTCCAATATTTTGGGTACTTCGAACTGCAGATCGGGTTCCACCATGGATGCTGTTTTCGGGACCGGAATATTGGTTCGCTTCGATGGCCACATGGGAATTAACATCAATTGGGTCCACGACCCGAGTTTCAATGGGGTCGGCGGGTGGCCTTTCATCCCTGGGCATTCCGTTGTTTTTCTCCCCTTGATGGCCAGATTCATTGTCGATATGTAGGGGTATAATTTGAGAGTTTGTCATTTTTAGCCTGAAATCAAAGATACTTGTAAGAGAAAATGTAAAATAGTGTTTGTTACAGAGATTCGTATCAAATAACCACTATTATCCTTAGCCTGTCACGACACAATTTCTCCCTCTGTGAACCGTCCTGACGACACCTAGTCTCTACGACTAGGTAAGCCTAACACTTTTGCGAAAATGAAACTAAAGCATGAATATTAACTACTAAAAGTAACAAATATCTAATAAGCAACTGAATTCCACTCGGCATATACAATTATCACCTCTGAAAATGTACAAAACAATTCCCAAAACCCGGAATACCGTAAGTCACAAGCTACTAAGAAGTCTTAATTATTATATACATCATTTCTATAGAAAGAAGGAAAAATGAACATAGGGGGATAGAGAGGGACTCCGAGTATCTGCTGGCATGAGCGGATATACCTTGAAGTCTCCAATAAGCAGCAGCGACTGCAACTAGTGATGAGGCTGGTAAGATGAACCTGGATCTGCACACGAAAAAAATGTGCAGGAAAGGGCGTGGGTACACCACAATGGTACCCAGTAAGTGCCAAGCCTAACCTCGATCGAGTAGCGACGAGATTAGGTCAGGGCCCTACTGGTATAAATATAATGAAATAAGACAGAATGAAATATTGCAGTAAAACTAAATACCAAAAGCTAACAGGAATAGAATCAATGAAAGACAACAGCTCAAAACACAGTGATAACAACAGGGGATCTCCCGGGATACCGTCTCGTAGTCCCAAATGTAAATGTGCAGGGGGATCTCCCGGAATAGCGTTTCGTAGTCCCAAAATAAATATGTAGAATGGGGGATCTCCCGGAATACCGTTTCGTAGTCCCAAAGTAAATAGACAGTATAGGGGGATCTCTCGGAATACCGTTCCGTAATCCCAAAGTAAATATGCAGTACGGGGGGATCTCCCAGAATACTGTTCCGTAGTCCCAAAGTAAATATGTGGCACAACCAACTGAAATAACAGTTACAATAAGAAATCCTACAGTTTAGACTAAGTTCAAGTCAAGGAAAGTAGGAAATTTCACTAAACATGTTGCACAAAGTTCAAATAGGAAGTTAAACAAGTAGGAATGCTGTTCTAGTCTAAACAGGATAGTTACATATGCCAGTGTGTTTCAAATAAGGAGGAAACAAGTTATGACTTCGTGAAAAAATGGAGTTTTACAACAAATAGCTCGTGTACGTACTCGTCACCTCACGTACACAGTGCTCACATATCAAACAGTACCAACTCCTAAGGGGAGTTCCCTCACACAAGGTTAGACAAGCCACTTACTGGTACCGTTGTGGTGTACCTACGCCATTTTCTGCCCATGTTTTTTGTGTGCAGATCTAGGTTCATCTTCCCAGCCTCATCACTACTTGCAGTCGTTGCTGCTTATTGGAGACTTCAAGGTACATCTGCTTGCGCCCGCAGACACTTGGAGTCCCCCTCTATCCCCCTATTTTCATTTTTCCTTCTTTATGTAGAAATGATGTCTAGAATGGTTAAGACTTCTTAGTAGCTTGTGACTTACGGTATTCCGAGTTTTGGGAATTGTTTTGTACAGTTTCAGAGGTGATAATTGTATATTCCGAGTGGCATTAAGTTGCTTATTAGATATTTGTTACTGTTAGTAGTTAATGTTCATGCTTTAGTTTCACTTCCGGAAAAGAGTAAGGCTTACCTAGTCGTAGAGACTAGGTGCCGTCGCAAAGGTTCACGGAGGGAGAAATTGGGTCATGACATGTTGGTATCAGAGCTCTAGGTTCATAAGAGTTGTGAGTCACAAGCCGGTTTATTAGAGTCTCGCGGATCGATATGGAGACGTCTGTACTTATCTTCGGGAGGCTATGGAACTGTTAGGAACGAACATACTTCTTTGAATTCCTTGTCGTGCGAGTTATTGGCATTAAATTCTAAAAAATTTCTATTATATTCTTTCTTGTAGATGGTGAGGACCCGTACCGGAGGATCTGATGACCAAGCACCCGCGCGAGCTGCGACAGAGGAGCCCCTAGCAGTTTTAGCTGGAGGGCAGGCACCGGAGGTTCCTACTGCTGCACCAGCCCTCCAGGAGACTCTAGCCCAGTTCATGAGCATGTTCAGCACCTTAGCTCAGGCTGGATTGATTCCATTAGCTCCCGCCATATCTCAGGCTGGGGGAGGGGCATAGACTCCCGCAACCCACACTCCTGAGCAAAGGGTCCAAGTTGATCAGGCCCCAGAGTTCATTCCTATGCCGCCGGTAGCCCCTATTCAGCATGAGACTAGGACAACCGCTTCTGAGGTGGAGCAGCTCAGACTTGAGAGGTACCAGAAGTACCACCCACCTACTTTCAGCGGATTGGCTACAGATGATGCTTAGGGTTTTCTGGAGGAGTGTCTTGTATTCTCCGTACTATGGGCATAGCAGAGACGATTGGGGTTTCTTTTACCACTTTCCAGCTTAGAGGATCACCCTATCAGTGGTGGCATGCTTATGAGTTGAGTAGTCCGGATGAGGCAGCTTCACTTACATGGACTCAGTTCTCGGACATGTTTTTGAGAAAGTATGTCCCTCAGAGGCTCAGGGACTCATGGCGCGTGGAGTTTGAGCAGCTGCGCCAGGGTGCTATGACTGTTTCAGAGTATGCAGTCCATTTTAGTGACTTGGCTAGGCATGCAACGACCTTGGTTTCCATAGTTCGAGAGAGGGTCCACCGATTTATTGAGGGACCCCAGCATCAGGACTAGCATGGCCCGGGAGTTAGAGATGGATATCGCGTATCAGCAGGTGGTGAGTATTGCTAGGAGAGTGGAGGGCATGCTTGCTCGAGATAGGAAGGAGAGAGAGGCCAAGAGGTCTCGAGAGTCGGGCTATTATTCTAGTGCCCGTGCCCCAACTGCAGTTCATCATGGTAGGGGTTATGTGAGTCATCCCGTTCATTCAGCTCTTCAAGCTGCCAGTGGTGTTCCAGCCCCTTCTAGGGCTCAGGAGCCTTATTATGCACCGCCAGTATCTAGTGTGCCTCCTGCTCAGGGTGCTTTTAGCGGCCAGTCCAGTAGACCTGGCCCGAGTCAGTCGCAGCAGCCACACCCTCCGAGGGGTTGCTTTGAGTATGGATACACCTATCATATGGTGAGGGATTGCCCTAAACTTAGGAGGGGTGCACCTCCACAGACTTCTCAGCCACCACGTGCTCCACTAGGTCCTCAGGCTATGATTCCAGCACCAGCTACCGCCCCACCTGCTCAGCCCACTTGAGGTGGAGGTCGGGGAGGTCGAGGTCACCCTAGAGGGGGAGGCCAGGCCAGGTATTATGCTCTTCCGGCTCATACAGAGGCAGTTGCTTCCGACGCTGTCATTATAGGTATTGTTCCTATCTGTCATAGAGATGCGTCGGTATTATTTGACCCAGGCTCTACGTATTCATATGTGTCCTCTTATTTTGCCCCACATTTGAGCGTATCTCGGGGTTCTTTGAGTTCCCCTCTTTATGTGTCTACTCCTATGGGAGATTCTCTTGTTGTGGACCACGTGTATCGGGCGTGTTTGATTGCTCTTAATGATTTTGAGACCAGAGCCGAATTATTATTAATCAGCATGGTAGATTTTGATGTTATCTTGGGCATGGACTAGTTGTCGCCCCATTATGCTATTCTTGATTGTCACGCTAAGACTGTGACACTGGTTATGCCAGGCTTACCGCGATTAGAGTGGAGAGGTACCTTAGAGTATACTCCCCGCATAGTTATTTCATTTCTTAAGGCTCAACGAATGGTTGAGAAGGGGTGTGACGCGTATTTAGCTTATGTGAGAGATGTCAGTATTGATACCCCTACAGTTGAGACAGTTCCAGTAGTGAGGCATATCCCAGATATGTTTCCAGCTGATCTTCCGGGCATGCTGCCTGACAGAGATATTGATTTCGGCATTGATTTATTGTCGGGCACTCTGCCCATCTCCATTCTTCCATACCGTATGGCTCCTCCTGAGTTGAAGGAATTGAAGGAGCAGTTGCAGGAGTTGCTTGATAAGGGCTTCATTCGGCCCAGTATGTCACCTTGGGGTGCCCCTGTCTTGTTTGTGAAGAAAAAGGATGGTTCTATGCGTATGTGTATTGATTATCACCAGTTGAACAAAGTCACAGTGAAGAACAGGTATCCCTTACCTCGTATTGATGACCTATTTGATAAGCTACAGGGTGCCAAAGTATTTTCCAAGATTGATTTGTGTTCAAGTTATCATCAGTTGAAGATTTGGGAGCGAGATATCCCGAAGACTGCTTTCAGGACTCGGTATGGCCATTACGAGTTCCTTGTGATGTCATTTGGGCTGACCAATTCCCCAACAGCCTTTATGCACTTGATGTACAGTGTGTTCCGGCCCTATATTGATTCTTTCATCATCGTATTCATTGATGACATTCTAGTGTATTCTCGGACTCGGGAGGATCATGAGCAGCACCTGAGGACAATGCTTTAGACTTTGAGAGAAAAGAAGTTATATGCAAAGTTCTCAAAATGTGAGTTCTAGTTAGATTCTGTGGCATTAATGGGTCATATTGTGTCGAGTGAGGGGATCCAGGTGGATCCGAAGAAGGTGGAAGCAGTGCAGAGTTGGCCCAGACCGTCCTTAGCTATAGAGATCCGAAGTTTTCTTAGTTTGGCGGGGTATTACCGTTGGTTTGTTGAGGGATTTTCTTCTATTGCAGCACCTATGACCAGGCTGACCCAGAAGGGTGCTCCATTCAGGTGGACAGGGGAGTGTGAGGAGAGATTTCAGAAGCTCAAGACAGCTTTGACTACAGCCCAGTATTGTTATTGCCTTCAGGTTCGGGGTCTTATACAGTTTATTGTGATGCGTCGCGAGTTGGCCTTAGCGCGGTGTTGATGCAAGACCGTAAGGTGATTGCCTACACTTCCAGACAGCTAAAGGTGCATGAAAAGAACTATCCTGTCCACGACCTTGAGCTAGAAACTATTTTT